>NW_022436963.1:9419362-9450963 GCF_009761245.1 Sapajus apella | reverse complement strand
GCACAGTCAACTCCTTAAATATACAGCACCTCCCTACAACCCCCATCGAATTGGCTTTCCACTCTTGCCACCCCCACCCACCATACTCCAGGCTCAAAATCTCCTTGTTCTTGGACTACATCTTGTCCTGAACCCCTGGACCTCTGCGTGTGTTCTCTATCCCTTCGATGGGAAGACCTTCACCCATCCTCCTGTGGGACAACCCCTGGCTCATCCTTCTGACGCCAGATTCTACAACTGGTGGCATTCACTCCCAACAGCATTTATGTGAGTTCTTGGCTTCCTACCTCACTCCAGAACTGAGACCACTTGTTGGGGAGTGACTGGGCCATCTGCATCTTGGTGTCTCCCCAGACACCCACCAAGAGCCACCTGAACACTGGTTGAACACATGCCAAATTACACTTAATGAAACCCAACCACAACCACATGAAAAGTATACTCACATGCTGATAAGGAGTGCATGGCATGCCACTCAAAACTGAAAGGGTGAGAGCTTTATTTTTTTTTTAATTAACCTGATTATTGTTATAGCTTCTTGCAACAAAAGACCCTGTTTAAAAGCCCATGCCCAAACCATCAGAGAGAAATCATCAGAAGCAATTTTGCAGTTGCAGATTCAGTCATAATAAAACTCGATCATCTAACCTGGACAAAAAAAGAGTATCATGGACTGGCTGGTAAGAAAAACTAATTCAAGCAATCCTCATTCAAAGTTAAGGTTCCCAAGGACTTTCTCTGTAATGAACTGTATAAATAATAACTTCGAAGCAGGACTATCTACATAATTCATGGGACCCAGAGAAAAATGAAGATACAGGTTCCTTGTCCAAAACTTCAGAACTTCACACCAACATCCACTTTCTACTCCCTAAATGTAACACTAACATGTAAGCCAGGCCTCTAAATATAGGAAACAGATACAAATGCACTGTGTTTTCTTGTAATTTTGCTCGAGAATTGCTTTCACTATCCACTTCCTCAAGTTCCCATCCTTTGCCGTGTGTTGCTGTCTTTAACTGTTTGAATCTAGCTTCACACAGAGCCTCTTGCTTTTTTAAGTTTCTCTTCTTTGCTCTCTTTTGCAAGTAAAAGTTCTGTTAATCCTGGGGGGTATAACCTGATTTTGGAACCATTTCTCAGCTCATTTCTCAGTATTACCAGAAGATACATCAATCCTAACTCCTAGGGGAGCAAGACTGCCCGCCTCTAGACCAGTGGTTCTCAAAATTTAGCAGGTGTCAGGATCACCTGAAGGACCTGTTAAACCACGGAATGTTGCACTCGCTCTTAGAAGTTTCTAATTTCATAGGCCTGGGGTGAAATCGGAGAATCTGAATTTCCAATAAATTCATAGGTAATGCTGATGCTCTTGGTCTGGATCATTCCACATTCTGTTTGTCATCTCCTTTACTGAAAGCCTTTATATCATGTGTTCTTCCTTAGTGTGCGGAACACCTGTGCCTTTATTCTAACCAACAGAACAGTGGCAGAGGTGATGGGTTATTATTCCCATGACCATGTTATGATGCATGAAACTCCACTTTAGCAGACAGGAGACAGATTCTCCTGCTGGCTGTGAGGAAACAGGCAGCTGTGTCATGAACTGTCTATGCAGAAGGCCCTGTGGCAGAGACATGAGTGTAGCCTCTAAAACCTGAGGTTAGCCTTCAAGCAACAGCTAGTAAAAAGCTGAGACCTTCAGTGAGACAATCACACAGAAATTGATTATTTTAGAAACCTTAATCAGGCCAGGCGCAGTGGCTCACGCCTGTAATACCAGCACTTTGGGAGGCCGAGGCAGGTGGATCACGAGGTCAGGAGATCAAGACCATCCTGGCCAACATGAACCCTAGCTCTACTAAAATATATATATTTTTAAAATTAGTCACGCATGGTGGTGTACGCCTGTAGTCCCAGCTACTTGGGAGACTGAAACAGGAGAATCACTTGAATCCGGGAGACAGAGGTTGCAGTGAGCCGAGATCATGCCATTGCACTCCAGCCTGGCAACAGAGTGAGACTCCCTCTCAAAAAAGAAAGAAAAACCACCCTTAATGAACCTGAATGAATCTGAATGAGGTGGATTTTTCTTTCCTTAGTTAGGCATCCAGATGAAAACACACCCCAGATGGAACCTTCCTTGTACTCTCGTGAGACCCAGAGCAGAGGACCTGGTTTTAAGCCATGGCTGAACTCCTGGCCCACAGAATCTGTGAGATAATAAATGAGTGTTGTTTGAGACTGCAACACCCCACTGCCAAAAGCAACAGTAAAGCAATAAACCAAGCACAGGGCCCTTCTGAGCACACAGGTCATGTGGCCATGAAGCCAGCCTGCCTTTTGAGGTCCTGTGGTCAATCATGGAGCAATGGTCTGCATAAAACTCTGGGCCCTGCACAGAACTTGGTTATCCAAGGAATTCACCCCACCGGACCAGACATTTCCTGAGCTGGAAGTCCTTGACCATGACTGATTTTCTTGGATTAGCTATCCTGTTATTTGGTTGCCTTTTTGAATGGCTATTGATTACAGAGTTACTACCTACTGATTATCAGAAATTCCAGATCAAACCAGTTCCCATGCTAATTTCCTTTATTTAAGTTAAAGGGAGAAGAGCAATCTTCAAAAGGGTGAACAATCAATCAATCCATCAATCAATCAAGGGTATACTGTCAGGATAATGGATCTCTTGCACCAGGAGGGATTTGATGGAGCTAGGAAGTCCCATCCAGCCCCAGGCATTAGTCTGTAAAACTCAAACTTTCCCAAGTTACATGTTAGACGCTTTTCAAAAGCAGACTTGCAGATTTGATTCATAAATCTAACATAAAACCAGCTTGTTCTATTTTTACCCAGCTTACATATGCTAGCCTAAAGGAATGAGACACAAGTCTTTTTCAAAAAGATTTTGGGGGAAATATGACCCAGTTGAAGTCTGAGCCAAATTTATAAAAAATACAATGCCCAGAACTTCTGTTTCCAATTGAATTCAAGGTGGGTGTCCACACGGGAAAGCCCTCATTACAGTTTCATTGGGATAAACGATACCTTCCTTCTGCTATTCTAAGGAGCTGGAGAGAGAGCAGTTCTCATTCCAAAAGTGATTTTGACAGGTGAAGGTTCAAATGCTTGACCAAACTCTTGGAACAATAAAAAGATGGCAACTTGCCCAAAGACCTCCATGTTCCCATCCACACGAAAGAGGAGACTCCCCATGCCTTGAAAATGAAATGTTACATAGCATCACAGGGTCAACGTCTGACCATCACACAGATGAGAGACTTTTCGGACCTCCATAGGCTCTACAATGTTTGCCAAGGGTAAAACATGGAGCAGAACTTTTTTTTTTTTTTTGGAGATGGAGTCTTGCTCTGTCACCAGGCTGGAGCACAGTGGTGCAATCTCGGCTAACTGCAACCTCCTCCTCCTGAGTTCAAGCGATTATTCTGCCTCAGACTCCCGAGTAGCTGGGACTACAGGTGCATGCCACTAAGCCAGGCTAATTTTTGTATTTTTAGTAGAGATGGGGTTTCACCATGTTGGCCAGGATGGTCTCTATCTCTTTACCTCACGATCCGCCCGTGTTGGCCTCCCAAAGTGCTGGGATTACAGGTGTGAGCCACCACGCCCATCCGGAGCAGAACTTTAAAAGGAGGAGAAGGTCAGATCAGCTGGGAGCCTTTCAGCAGGATTTCACGTGAAGAGTTGCTCAAGGGCCTCTTTAGCGAATAAAATAAACCAATGCCCACCAGGCCTGCCCAACCACCTAGAATCTGCTTAGATCTCAGTGGGTTGGAATTGGGCCACGGGTTTCTCCTCCCCAAATCCAGTCAGTCACAATTCCCACACAGCTGGTCCTGGCTCTGGACCACCCTGACCCTCAAACCACAACATTTTCTCGAACTACTTAAAATTACTCAGTGCTGCTTATCAGTGAGCAGGGTGGGTGTTTTTGTTTTGTTTTTAATAGCTAGAAGGTGAATTTGAGCTACTGCAAATTCCGGGATAGAATGCTTTTATGTCACTTCTGTAAATCGGTTCTCTGGTCCTAGCGAAGGAGCATTCTGGAATGGATGCATTTACGGGGGTGGAAACCAGCTATTTTTAGGCAATCTTTGGAAGCATCTTGAAAATATCTTCTTTGTGGATGGGAGATGGTGGCCTTTTACCTCTCTACTCATACCAGGAGGGCCTAGATCCACGCAGCCACGTGTATGCCTATTACATTCCTGCACTAAACCATACGGGGAGTTCCCAGGGGTCAGCTCCAGCAGCTTCTCTCTTGGCTGTTACTGATTAACCAGGGTGGCAGAGGTGGTGGCCCATGAGGAGAGGCATGGACAGATACTTTTCCACATTTTTGCCCTCCGGGGAAGGAATAGATCATCCTTTGGCCACAATGCAGTAGCTGCTGGGTCAGAAACGGCCAACAAAGTGACCGCAAGAATCAAGAAGGGGCCGGGTGCGGTGGCTCATGGCTATAATCCCAGCATTCTGGGAGGCCAAGGTGGGAGGATCACTTGAGGTCAGGAGTTTGAGACCAGTCTGGCCAACATGGTAAAACCCCATTTCTACTAAAAATCCAAAAATTAGCTGGGCATGGTGGTGTGCGCCTATAATCCCAACTATTTGGGTGGCTGAGGCAGGAGAATCGATTGAACCTGGGAGGCAGCGGTTGCAGTGAGCCAAGATCACGCCACTGAACTCCAGCCTGGGCAACAGAGCAAGACTCAAGGAGAGATAGGGGTATGGTTGACCAGGTAGGCCTGGTGGTTCATGCCTGTAATGCCAGCACTATGGGAAGCTGAGACAGGAGGACCACTTGAGCCCAAGAGTTCAAGACCAGAGCCTAGGCAACACAGGGAGACCCTGTCTCTACAAATAATAAATTTAATCAGGTATGGTGGTATATGCCTATAGTACCAACTACTCGAGCGGCTGAGGCAGGAGGATAGCTTAAGCCAGGAGATTGAGACTTCAGTGAGCCATGATCACACCACTGCACTCCAGCCCGGGCTACAGAGTAAGACTCTGTCTCAAAAAAAAAAAAAAAAAAAGAGAGAGAGAGAGAGGGAGAAAGATGGGGGCGTGTGCTTAAGACAAGCTACCAAGACCACACACACTCACACTGACTTGGCCATCTGGGGAACAGGATGCCATGCACTGGGCACTCTGACCCCTCATCTCTACTACTTGGAGAGGGCGTGTGGCGGAGTGCTTGCAAACAGGCTCAGGAGACAGCAGCTTGAACAGATAGGCCGATTTGAACAATCCATCTCTGAATCTTACTTTTCCTCATCTACCAAATAGAAATGGCCATAGTCAGCTACTTCCCAGGGCTGTTGTAAGGAGTAGGTAGGTTAGAGAATGCCAAGAGTCAGCTGGGCATGGTGGCTCATGCCTGTAATCCTAGCACTTTGGGAGGCCGAGGCAGGCAGATCACCTGAGGTCAAGAGTTCGAGACCAGCCTGGCCAACAGGCTGCTAATTTAAAAATTAGCAGGTGTAGTGTCAGGCACCTGTAATCCCAGCTACTCAGGAAGCTGAGGCATGAACATCACTTGAACCCAGAAGGCGAGGTTGCAGTGAGCCGAGATCGTGCCACTGCACTCTAGCCTGGGTGATGGAGCAAGACTCCATCTCAAAAAAAAGGAAAAAAGAGTCAAGCACAATGCCTGCCTCACAGCTGACTGCTTAATAACGTTCCCTCCCTCCTCCTCTCCATCCTCATTTTCCTAATACTTAAGTACCTGCTACGTGCCAAACACTCTTCCCTAGGGCCAGACATCCACAAGCCTTACTCCAAGTGTTCTGTGTAAGCAGCAAGAAATGAAAAGAAGTACCTTGTGAATTAATAGGCGGTTGAAACGTTTAAGTTGTCACTTCTCTGAGCCAAGCAATTCATTAGGAGGGCCATGACCACCATCTCCAAGGCTCCTGTTCTCCCGCTCCAAGGGGAGGCTGACCCGTAACACTGCAGTGAACCTGGGGCATGTGAGGTCTCTACAAGGAGGACACATCTGAGCTGGGTGGTTTAGAAGGCCAGCATGGCCCAAGACCCTCAGAGCACCACCAAGAACCACCTAAAAAATTGAGCTACCGATATTTATCAGACCTCCCTGAAAGGGAAGAGCAGCATATATGGGTCAGGAGTCTGGCCTCTCCTTTTTTTTTTTTTTTGAAACAGTGTCTCACTCAGTCACCCAGGCTAGGGTGCAATGGTGGAATCTCTGCTCACTGCAACATCTGCCTCCTGGGCTCAAGCAATCCTTCCACCTCAGCCTCCTGGGTATAGCTGGGACTACAGGCACATGCCACCCACCTGGCTAATTTAATTTTTAATTTTCTATAGAGACAGGGTTTCCACCATGTTGCCCAGGCTGATCACAAACTGGCCCCTCCTTCACATCCCAGTTTATCTTGCCCCATGCTCACCTGGCCTGGAACTCCCTCAGCCCCTCTCCCGGCCTGGCTAATGTCTCTTCTATATCCAACTCTGCAAAACTAGAATAGATTCGTCCGTCTTGGCTGCTTGGGTGAGCCTACAGCAGCAGCAGCCTGTGAAGGGCTGCTGCAAGGCCACCCCATATTGAAGAGCTCAGATCACCCGCATTCAGACCCCAGGTCAACAGGACCTTGTGCCCGCTGATAGCCCAGGTCAGTTTCTCTCCATCCTTGCCTTTTTTCTGAGCCCAAACAAACCACGGCTGAATTGTAGGCTTCAGCTGTCCAAACAAAATGGCATTCTGAACCAAGGAGGGCACAGCTAACAACTCTCCCCAGTTCCTCAGTCAAAATCTAGCCAGATGCAACCTATCTCCCCCGAAACCAGGTTAAGGAGGACCATGTCGGTCAGCTGCCCAGGACCAGCGTCCCATTTTCAAGTCCCAAAGCCCTTCCAACCACACAGCCAATGAACTGTGCACTTTGGCTCAGGCACCCTAGAGCCCCCTGGGTAGGATGAAGGGGACCAAGCTGGCTTATCTCCTCCTGCTCAGGGCTTTTCTCCAGGGCCTTGAACCAATAAAAGACTGCATGCTAACAAGGCAGACTCAGGGCCCTGACAGCTGATGCCATGAAGATCCTTTGTCCCCTTCTTCCTTCCAGGCATGCAGCTTCCACCTAGATGGTCATTCAGCTCCCCTGGAAGTCAGCGATAGGATGCCTGTCTTGCTAATGGGCAGCAAATGATATTAAATGAGCCACGGTTTCAGGACCTGAACAGTGGGCACTCTTTCCAATTGCCAACCAGGGGCCCAGACATCACAGTCGCCTGGCTTTGGCCTGTGCTAGGAGAGGCCCGGCAAGGTGAGGAAGGAACCTGGGTCCCAGTATCAGATGCCCTGCCAACCTGAAGACTGAAAAACCCTCACTTTTACATACTTTCCACGCTGTTTTTGCTGTGGCTGTTATTGTTTTTAAGGAAACCTCTTTGTTAGAGTAATTGAACTATAACAAAGGGATGTTCTGGGCTTTGGAAGACCTGAAGTCACATGGGCTTATCTCAGTTGGTAAGAGAAAATATAAACCACAATAAAATAAAAGTAAACAAGAGGACTGAAGTTAGCTGGATTTCCGATTCTCTTTCTTGCTCATGAACTACTCAAAGATCACAAAGAAGCCGTGTGAATTCATTTTTATCCATCACTGTGTTGAGGGTTCAGTTAATATAAAGTTGACTTGGCAGGTCTTTTTATGTTAGTAGTTTTTCAAGAGATGATACAGTAGATCAGGAGCGCCAAGTGGTGCTGAGACATGTTTGAATTCGTTTTTATCCATCACTGTGTCGAGGGTTCAGTTAATATAAAGTTGATTTGGCAGGTCTTTTTATGTTAGTAGTTTTTCAAGAGATGATACAGTAGATCAGGAGTGCCAAGTGGTGCTGAGACACTGTGTTGAGAAGGACTCTGAGGCCACTTCTGGATTCAACCAAAAAAGACTGCTTAAATGCATTAGAAACGTCTTCCGTGAACAAGGCATGGAGAACGGAGGCGGTGAAGATTAGCCATGCCTGCCCTGGGCACGGCATGGGGGAGTGGTGGCCAGGATTTCTCTGCAACAGAATTGAGTAAACATTTCCTAATCCCCGATTTGAGATTTCTACTATAGGCCCATAACACATTCCTTATGCATAACCTCAGACTTCAAATTCCCTACTTCGCCAACTATTCCTTCTGTTCTCTCTCACTTGCTGGACAATTTTTGCCTGAAATAGTTGGAACGAATTACTTCATAAATACCTTATTTTTATTTTGGGATAGAGAGTTTGGTGAACTTTCAGATCATAGAATCTAGGATGGTGTACTGCTTCATAAATTATCTCAAACACTCTATTTTCTGGTTAACAGGCATCATTGTATTTAAAAGTTCCATTTTCATCACCCAGTGGCTTTCTTTTCAACGCCACTTTTGAAAAGGTGAAATTTTGAGAATTACTTGATATCCAACAACAAAGCCACACTGGACTAAATAAATGATAAATGACATGAGTCTGCTAAAGGACCTAGGATATAGTAACTATGTTAGCAGACCCATCTCACTTATTTCTATCCTTGGGAAACCCTTTAAAAGTTAAAATGAGGATTCTAACCTCTTGTTAGAAAGATTAAAGAAGGAAAGGAAAGGGCCGTGTGCGGTGGCTCACGCCTGTAATCCCAGCACTTTGGAAGGCCCAAGCGGGTAGATCACCTGATGTCAGGAGTTCAAGACCAGCCTGGCCAACGTGGTTAAACCCTGTCTCTCCTAAAAATACAAAAATTAGTCAGGCATGGTGGTGGGCACCTGTAATCCCAGCTACTCAGGAGGCTGAGGCAGGATAATTGCTTGAACCTGTGAGGCAGAGGTTGCAATGAGCCAAGACTGTGCCACTGCAACAAGAGCACAGCTCTGTCTCAAAAAAAAAAAAAAAGAAAGATTAAAGAAGAAAAAAATGATAGGCACTCCAAAATAGTCAAAGCAAAACATTCTAAACTAAGTTTGAGACCTCAAAGCAACAGGTCCCTATGCAAATTCATTCTGTTGCTGCCACACAGTTCTCTGGACAGCTGACAGTTCAATGCCCCCAAAGATGCCTGGGCACGAGCAGGAGTGGAGGAGCCCAGGGCCCAGAGCCCAGCCCCTGAGAGGCTCAGGGTAAAGCCCGCATGAGCTCTGGAGGCCTTAGCCTGATGGCGGTCTGTGTCTCGCTGATAGCTTCCAGCTACAACTGCTCGGCAAACATTTCCAGCTGAAATAATACATGCTGGCTGTGAATGGAGGTCCTCGTGACCTTTTCACTCCAGCTCAGTTTGTCATGTGATGAGGCCACCTCACCTGAAACCTCACAGCCCATGCTTCTGTGAGCTCAGCCAGGCCCACTGTGGGGCTGTGCCATGGGAATCCCTCGAGGAAAGGAGTGATGGGTGAAGGCAGGAGGAACCATGCCTAGGAAAGACTCCTAAAGGCCTCTTTTCCTTAGATCCACAGCAACCAAAATACAGCAGCAGCTCATTCACTTCCAGCCCCTCTCCTGGCCCAGGTCCTCTGCCGCTGCATCACCTTGTGTAATCCTCACAATGACCCCTCGAGGGTGGCTTTTAGGGCTGATCCCATTTTACAGATGACATAACAGAGACCCACAGAGGTGAAGCCAATTGCCAAAAGTGACATAGAGGGGGAATCCAGATGGAAACCCACTTCTCTCTGTTCCCAAAGCCCAAACTCCTACTCTTGCAACTACTGTGAATCTTCATCATCTGACAACTTGATGAGGTGAGTTCAGTTACGACTCCCATTTCCGAGATGAGACTGAGTGCAGAGAAGTAACCCACACACGCGCTGTGCTCAGGAGGTCAGCCAGGCTTCTCTGTCCCCCTCAGGGCAGGGCCTCTGAATTTCCACCTGTCCCAATCATTCCCATGATGCCTAGGCTGCCCAGGCTCTCAGGGAAAGACATGGTGGACAGGCAGCATATGAACCATATGAACACAGGGCACAAGAGGCACAGACAGTGCAGTCCTCTTGTGTCAGCCATGATTGACTCAGCCTCTACTACACCCTGATAACTGGGGATTTTTTTTTTCAATTGAGACAGGGTCCAGGGTCTTGCTCTGTCACCCAAGCTGGAGTGCAGTGGCATGAGCACAGCTCACTGCAGTATCAACCTCCAAGGCTCAAGCAATCCTCCCACCTCAGCCTCCTAAGTAGCTAGGACTACTGCCACATGCAACCACTCCTGGCTAATTGGTTTTTTTTGTTTTTGTTTTTGTTTTTGTTTTTTTTTTTGGTGGCAGGAGAAAGCAGGGTTTTGCCATGTTGCCCAGGCTGGTCTCGAACTCTTGAGCTATAGCAATCTGCCCACCTTGGCCTCTCAAAGTGCTGAGATTATAGGTGTGGCCCACTGCACCTGGCTGGAACTGAGGATTCTAATGATAGTGGCCTGTCCCTCCACTCAAGAGGCCCCCTATGGATGCCTCGCTGCTTGGCACAGGGCTGTTCTCAGCCAACTCCTTGAGAGAATCAGGGAACTTGAGAGAAGATGCAACTCTGCTCTTATTTACCCAAACCTATCAGCCTGTGTGTTTTCCGGAAAGCAGTCATTAGAGTTAGTCATCTAGTACTTGAAAATTCAATTTGCTCTATTTTTCTTTCGTCATATTCAATAAATATTTTCTAACTGCTGGCTGGGCGCAGTGGCTCACATCTACAATCCCAGCACTTTGGGAGGCCAAGGCTGGTGGATCACCTGAAGTCAGGAGTTTGAGACCAGCCAGGCCAACGTGGTGAAACCTCATCTCTACTAAAAATACAATTAGCTAGGTGTGGTGGTGGGTACCTGTAATCCCAGCTACTTGGGAGGCTGAGGCAGGAGAATCGCTTGAACCTGGGAGGTGGAGGTTGCAGGGAGCTGAGACCACGCCACTGCACTCCAGCTTGGGTGACAAGAGCAAAACTCTGTCTCAAAAAATGTATGTATATTTTCTAACTGCCTACTGAGCTCCCAGCTCTGTGCTGAATACCAATTATACTTTTAAATTAGAAAGTTAAATTGGCTTTAAATCATCCTACAAAGAGATAACAGCATTATTATAAGGAAAACCAGAGTCTCCACAGGGCAAGACATTGGAGGCCTTTTTGTTTTTGGAGACAAAGTCTCACTCTGTCCCCTGGGCTGGAGTGCAGTGGCGCAATCTCGGCTCACTGCAACCTCCGCTTACCGAGTTCAAGCAATTCTCCTGCCTCAGCCTCCTGTGGAGCTGGGACTACAGGCGTGCACCACCATGCCCAGCCAACTTTTGTATTTTCAGTAGAGATGGGGTTTCACCATGCTGGTCAGACTGGTCTTGAACTCCTGACATCGTGATCCACCTGCCTCAGCCTCCCAAAGTGCTGGGATTATAGGTGTGAGCCACCATGCCTGGCCAAGACCTTTTAAAGGAAGGAAAAAATATATACTTTTGGCTTTTTGTCCCTCTACTAGGTTATGTTTCCTGAGAGTTTTTTTCCCCTTTTACAATAAACAGTTAATAATAATGAGCGGGGTAGGTATTTATTCTTCAATTGCAAACTTATAAAACTCGAGCTTTGTTACAAAGTCAGATCAAGGTGGCTTCCCTGGTTTGAACGGAGAGAAATCCGCTTGCGTTTTTCCCCGTAACTTACCTCATGTTACAACTCATATAAGCCTGTTACAGAGATGGCAGTCTGCCCAAAGATTGAGAAGTCATAAAAGGAACAAAACTCCCAATTTAAAGTCTTGAGTAGGAACCAAGCTGAGGGAAATTCCAAATAATTTATGACCACTGGCTCTGACCATCACCAGCAAAATGGGGAGGAAGCCACAAGAAAGGAGGCCCTCAGAGGACAAATAGGGGGACACTTTGCCTGCTTTACCGATTCTGACACTTTCTGGATGGCTCCTCCTGTGCCCCGTCTTTAGCTCAGCTGATGGCTCAACTTTATATCCCCAGATCTGAACCTTTCAACCCACAAACACGTGAGGAGGCCTCCAAACACACGTCCCACCCAATCCCAACAGAGCTCCCCGCAAAGAACTCTCTCAGCCCAGGGACTGACTCCTTCTTAGGGGTGGAATTCCATGCCACCAACATCCAGAGTAAGAAGCATGGGGCAGGGATGAACACACTCAAAAAAAGGGCAGGTAGCTGGCTGAAATAACTGCCAAGTCACCCAGGAGTCAGAGGCATTGAGTCAGTCAGCGAAGGCGCAGTTGGAAGTTCAGACGTCCTGCTTGGGCATCAGAAAAGCCTGGTTCACCTCGCAAGCACAGTGACTTATTAGCTGTGTGACACGAGTGGATCGATTCCCTGTGGTCTGTGCTTGGTTTCCTCATCTGCAAAATGAGAGTCGTAGCTGCCTCGCCGAGGCTGTGGTGACACGATGGAGTAAAGCAAGCAAGCAGCACTGCCTGATGATTGTCCCATCATATTCACGGGGGCTCCTACAACCACTGTTATTGCTCCTGTAGTATTATAACACACAAGTCTGGGAGCGAATGGTGCCTCCCCTTTAGCATTGTGAAAAGGACTGAAGCCACTCAATTCTGGTTCAAGATTGCTCGGAGCAGAATGCCCTAGAATTGCGCCTTCTAGCACAGATGAGCATTCCATCTGCTAACGACCACAAGGGCTGGGTCCCTTATGGGACACAGGATTAAGGCTGATAGAATCAAGATGTTCCTGCTCGGTGAGCTGCTGAATGAACTGGCAGTGTGCTCCAGTCTGCAGGCCACCCCAACTCCTCCTGCAGATTCCCCGGCAGTCTGAAGGGGCCAGGCCGGGCCACCGCAGACAGAAAATTCAACACAAGGTCCGTAAATTCAATTTGAAGCTCCCTAACGTGATTTTTTTTTTCTAATGGGAGAGGGGGAGCTTTTGATGTTAAAGTGATCTTTAGCCATTAAAACAGTTCATTACAAGATAATTGCGGGGGGCGGGGTGGAGGGAGAACTGAAAACGAATGCCTCCCTGACAGTAAGTGGTTAAATAAACTTTACATTCGGGCAAGAGGAAAACAGGCAGCTGTGAAGAGTGAGAAAGGTTTGTTTGATCCAATACAGACAGGCTTCTATGACGTATTAAGGGACGGGGATAATTTGCAGAAAAGTATGAATTGTACAATCCTGTTTTTCAAAAGACATGATTGCACCTGAACATAAAGATCTGGAAGCATAAACACCAAACTGTCCTCACTGGCTCCTTCTAAGAAGAAAACTAAGAAGCTGATGGTAAATTGAAGATGGGTTTGCATTTTATTGTTGTTACTTGATTCTGCATTACCTTTAAGATGGAATCTCGCTCTGTCTCCCAGGCTAGAGAGTAGTGGTATGATCTGGGCTCACTGTAATCTCTGCCTCCCAGGTTCAAGCGATTCTCCTGCCTCAGCCTCCCGAGTAGCTGAGATTACAGGTGCGAGCCACCACATTCAGCTAATTTTTGTATTTTTAGTAGAGACGGGGTTTCACCATGTTGGCCAAGCTGGTCTTGAACCTCTGACCTCAGGTGATCTGCCCCCACCTCGGCTTCCCAAAGTACTGGGATTACAGGTGTAAGTCACCACGCCCAGCCAAAAAAAAAAAAAAAATGAATTTTTAAAATCTAAACTACACATGTTACTTTATTTTTTTTGCAGTGGGGGAGGCCCAGGCGGAAGCAGCGTCTTACTCTGTCATCTAGGCTGAGGTGTAGTGGTACAATCATGGCTCACTGCAACCTTGGCTTCAGGATCAGGCTCCCAGCTCTGCCTCCTGAGTAACTGGGACATTCACGCCCCGAGCAGCTAGAACACTCACCACCATGCCTGGCTAATTTTTGTATTTTTTGTAGAGACAGGGTTTCGCCAGGTTTCCCAGGCTGGTCTTGAACTCCCAGGCTCAAGCGATCCTCCCATCTCAGCCTCTTAAAGTGCTGGGATTACAGGAATGAGCCACCACACCCTACCCATATGTTACTTTTATAATTAATCTTAACATACACCACCAAAAAAAGAAACATGGTAATACACATATTAAGAACTCTTCACCTTAACAAAATTGCTTGTCAGGATCTATAGGTATAATGTGGGAAAATCAACAGATATTATCAAATGCTAAAAGCAATATGTATGGCAGGTTCAAATTTGAGTACAGGGTACTACAGAAATCATATAATTAAGTTCATCTATGTACAGAATGTCTCTTGACAAGACAAAACACTGTTTCCAGACCATGCAGTTGCTTCTGGAAGGAACAGCAAGGAATGGAGATGAGGCGGGGTAGTAGGGCCATGGCCTTTCACCTGTTTGTTTAGACCACAGGTGCAATGTTACCTATCAGCAAAGGAATACCCGGAGACTCTGTGGGTTTCCCTGATTCTCTTTCTGATGCTCCTTGGCTCAGCTTTCTCAGTGGCCATCCAAATGCCTTCCATTCCTCACCAGACACACCCATCCTGGACAAGCAATCTCCCAGCCTCAGGAGATGGACTTTGCCATTTCCAAACGCTTGCCAGAGGAGTAGATGGTGAAGATTACATTGTAAGAAGATGGAGTCATCTGGTTGCCTTTGGGCATGTTTTTCTTTTCTTTTTTCTCTTCTCTTCTCTTGTCTTCTCTCTCTCTCTCTCTCTCTCTCTCTCTCTCTCTCTCTCTCTCTTCTCTCTTTTTTTTCTCTCTCTGTCTCTCTTTCTTTCTTTCTGACAAGGTCTTACTCTGTTGTCCAGGCTGACCTCAAGCAATGCGCCTACCTCAGCTTCCCAAATACCTGGAAGTGAGCCACCACGCCCAGCTAATTTTTGGGTTGGCTGGGCACGGTGGCTCACGTTGGTAATCCTACCACATTGGGAGGCCAAGGTGGGCAAATCACCTGAGGTCAGGAGTTTGAGACCAGCCTGATCAACATGGCGAAACCCAGTCTCTACTAAAAACACAAAAATTAGCTGGCCGTGGCTGTAATCCCAGCTACTCAGGAGGTTGAGGCAGGAGAATCATGCCTTGGGCATGTTTTTCAAGCCACCAAAAAAACAAAAGCAAAAAAACCCACCTTCCTAACTCCCTTGTGCCCTCATTCACTTGCACCCTAAATTTAGAGAGTTTGTTGGCTGGGCACAGTGGCTCACGCCTGTAATCCCAGCACTTTGGGGAGGCTGTGGTAAGCAGATCATGAGCTCAAGAGAGACCAGCCTGGCCAACATGGTGAACCCCGTCTCTACTAAAAATACAAAAATTAGCCGGGCATGGTGGCACACGCCTGTTCCAGCTACTTGGGAGGCTGAGGCAGGAGAATCGCTTGAACCCAGGACGCAGAGGTTGTAGTGAGCTGAGATTGCACCACTGCACTCCAGCCTGGCAACAAAGCGAGACTCTGTCTCCCACCTCCCCAAAAAAAGAGAGAGAGAGCTTGTCCATTATGCAGAGGTCCGACCTCCTAGTGAGAGATAAAGCCCAAGGGCTTGACCCCGTGCAGTTACCACCCTGAATCCTCCCAGCATGAGGAACCGCTGTTGGCTCCATTTTCCAGATTAAGAAAAATGATGAATATGTCAATTAAACCCAAAGTCACAGAGTTGATAAGTAGCAGGGCAGGAATTTGAGCCCAGGCCACAATTCTGGAATCCACTGTTGGCCATTTCACCCTGGAGACCCGAACGGGAGTTCACAGGAAGATGCCCAAACAAGGACATGATGGTGTTACAAAGGCTTTAAAAACACAGAACCAAAGGGAAAAATGCTGAGGGTTACATCATCTTCCCAAAAGAGATTTATCACTGTGCCCCTGAACTCTAGCCCATGATAAACGGTCGTGGCAGTAAGATAAACAGACCAAGTACACAGCAGGCCAGCCTTGCTGCTAAAGGGGGAGCACATTCTAACATTCCTGAGGCGCGATGTCCAAGGGCTGGGCAGGCAAGTGACACACAATGAATAGCCAAGGCATCACCCCATCCACCAGCTGCTGCCGTGGCTGCAGACACAGTCCACAGTCAGGGCTCTTTATGACCTGCTCTTCATCTGAACAGCCTGCACCTGAGCTGCTTCCCAGATCAGCAAGATCACCAGCTGCAGTACCTGCATCTCTGAGCAGCTCTGCCCCAACCTCGCTCTGAAAAGCATTTGCCCAGCTTCCCCCTAGACCACGCTCACAGACAAGGCTCTCTCCTCTTATCACCTGGCCCATTTACTAGCGATTTTCCTTCACTCATGTTTTACTTTTTCCTTAGCTTAAGTAATTATGTCCTGGAAATCATGGGTTTGATACATTGGTTGCATTTTATAAATACATGAAAAATACATGTTAGAATTTTTTTTTTAATGGAGTCTCCTCAGATGTAATCGTCTTGCCAGGATTAAAAAAAAAGAAAAAGAAAAAAAAGAAAAATGATTAAAAAATAAATAAAAAGAAATGGAGTCTCATTCTGTCCCCCAGGCTGGAGTGCAGTGGCGCAATCTCAGGTCACTGCAACCTCCACCTCCCAGGTACAAGTGATTCTCCTGCCTCAGCCTCCTGAGTAGCTCGGATTACAGGCATGTGCCACCATGCCCAGCTAATTTTTGTATTTTTAGTAGAGACAGGGTTTCACTATGTTGGTCTCCAACTCCTGACCTCGTGATTTGCCCACCTCAGCATCCCAAAGTGCTGTGATTACAGGTATGAGCCACCGTGCCCGGCCACATGTTAGAATTTTTAAATATGTAACTTGAGTATCATCTTCAGTACCACCTCTTAGAAAAGACTACCAGATGTTAGCTGTTTTTTTTTGTTTGTTTTTCAGAAAAAGGGGTTTCAGTGGCCAAACAACTGGGGACACACTAGACTAACCAATTTTTAAACTGCTGCAGGACTTCTCAGAGCCTTTAACATGCCAATGTACACTGACAATCTCAAAGAGAGGGCTACAGTGTCACAGGGAATTTCCCAACGCTATTAGACTAGGGGACGTTTAAAAATTCTATCTCAAAAGAAACTAATGTTCTCCAGAAGATAGTTTGGGTAAGTCCATCTTAAACTGCTCTTCAGATCCTCCACAAACAAGTCTCCCAAACATTCCCAGAGCCTGGGAGGTTACATTCTATAAAACTGGCAGGAGTGAGGATGAGACACAGGCAATAAACACACACAAAAAAGGAAGACAGGAAATCAGGAACTGGAGCTTTCTCTAATCTACAACTGTTTCTGTGGCAGTGATTAAGAAATGAGAATCTCGCTTGGATTCAAGAGGTTTTGCAGATAAAGGACAATAAAAAGCAGTTTCTCAAAACACTGTCCCTAGTTAAGGATGTTAAAGGGAAGCACACCCTTTTGCGCAATTCTCAGCCACAGTGTTTACAAAATTCTGGTGACAACAAATTCACTTAAAAACCACATTAAGGAATATTTTATTGTTCCAGTGCAAACAGTAATTCTTAAACAACGGGCAATGATTTTGAGGAATTTGGGCCAAAACCAGCCTCTCCTCCTTTCTAGGTTTGCTTCAAAGCTTCTAATGGCAATATATTGACTGCAATAAAGATTTAGACAAGTAGGAAGACGCAGGATGGAGCCCCATAATTTGGCCCACTGCTTACATCAGTAGAAAGGGGTCATCCTGATGTGGGCAACCGGAATATCAAATAATGTGAATGGGGGAAACCTCCAGCACCTCCACCCAATTGCCACTTCACTCTAAACTTCCTACATAAGAGAGATTATTTCTGTAGTAACTAAAACACATCCAAGTAGCATCCCTAATGCTACTTAAAGATAAAATTCTCATAGGCACAATAATAGCAATGAGACTTGAAGCTTGAGTGCTAATAAAACCCACTCAACTTACATGTGGTATTAGACACAAATCTGAGATCCCATCAACTATAATGTAAGTGTCATAGGGACGGGTCCCAAGCCTGTCTGTAGCATCACTATGATCCTAGTACTTAGCAAGGTGCCTGTCACAAGGTAGAAAGAAGAAAAGAAACGGGAGGAAGGGGAGGAAAGAAATTACTACCATCTACTACCCAACCAACAACCATCCACCAACCAATCAACCAGCCAATGACCAACAACCAATCACCAACCAACCAACCAATTACACACCAACTAAACAACCACAATCAACCAACCAACCTAACCCAACAGCCAATAATCAACCAATAACTACCGAGGGACCACCCACCTAGTCAACCAACTACCAAACCACCCATAAAAACCCAACTGGACTCATCCTAGACTACTCTCTCCCCCCAAATCCACTCTCCCTGAATCCTGCTAGCTGCCTCTTAAGGTGTTCCCTAACCCAGCAGCCATCAGCTAAGGTCAGGCTCCTCTACTGGTCACTCCGTCTAAGTCTACAGGTCAAAACTCTTCCCAAATCTCCCCAGCGAAACCCAGAGGGCAACCTCATACCCCTCAGGCACAACTCCTTCTCAGGAACCAACAAAACATTTTTAAAGCTGGGTAGACGCAGACAGGACAGATTGGGCACAAAACATAAGAAAGTTGAAAGAAACTGAAATTAATATAACTATAATTCAATGCTTGCAAACTATCATCTTCACTAATTACTAACTTTGGTATTTATGGAAGTTCTAGGCCAGGCGCATGTTGGCTCATGCACACCTGTAAACCCAGTAAGTTGGGAGGCCAAAGTGGGTGGATCACTTGAACTCAGGAGTTCAGGACCAGCCTGGACAACACAGTGAGACCGCACTTTCTACAGAAAATAAAAAAATTAACTGGGCATGATGGCACCTGCCAGTAGTCCCAGCTACTCAGGAGCCTGAGGTGGGAGGATAGATTGAGCCCAGGAGGTCAAGGCTGCAGTGAGTCCTGTTCATGCCACTGCACTCCAGCCTGGGTGACAGAGAGACCCTGCCTCAAAGAAAAAAGAAAATGAGTTATAAGGTTAGTTTTCTCACATCCCAAGAATTTCCAGGTACACATTGGTTGCTGAGAAATTACGGATAATTGTTAAATAACTGAGTTAGTTGCCAGGCGCAGTGGCTCACACCTGTACTATAATCCCACCACTTTGGGACACCCAGGCAGGTGGATCACCAGGTCAGGAGATTGAGACCATCCTGGCCAACATGGTGAAACCCTGTCTCTACTAAAAATACAAAAATTAGCCAGGTGTGGTGGTGCACACCTACAGTCCCAGCTACTTGGGAGGTTGAGGCAGGAGAATCGCTTGAACCGGGAGGCAGAGATTGCAGAAAGCCGAGATGACGACACTGCACTCCAGCCTGGGCTGGGCGACAGAGCGAGACTCCGTCTCGAGAAAAAAAAGAGAAAACCAAACAAACAAAAAAATGAGTGAGTTAGTCATAGCCAAATAATTTTTAAAAACACAATATAAGCAAAAACAAAACTTTTTTTTTAACTTTCGAATTATTTTACATCAATACATGCCTTTTTTAAAGTGTGAAAGGTGGGTATGTTTCATTGTATTTTATATGATTGGCTCAGAGCCTGAGGTCTTAAAGCATCCTAGCATCTGGCCAGGAGCAGTGGTAAACGCCTGTAATCCCAGCACTTTGGAAAGCCAACACAAGCAGATCACGAGGTCAGGTGTTCAAGACCAGCCTGACCAACATGGTAAAATCCTGTCTTTACTAAAAATACAAAAATTAGCTGGGCATGGTGGTGGGCGCCTATAGTCCCAGCTACTCAGGAGGCTGAGGCAGGAGAACTGCTTAAACCTGGGAGGCAGGGGTTGCAGTGAGCCGAGATCGCAGCACTGCACTTCAGCCTGGGTGTCAGAGTAAGACACTGTCTAAAAAACAAAAAACAAAAAAAAACAACATCCCAGCATCCAGGACAAAGTCCAAACTCCTTGGCGGAATCACAAGGCCTATTCTCTGCCTGTGTCCTCAGTTTGTCCCTGTCCCCTGCATGGCCTACCCCCAGTGCTCCAGCTGCTGGTATAACCCAACTGCAAGTCCGTCCACACCTTGGCACAGGCTGCCCCCTCTCCATGGAATGCCCCCTTCCCACCTTACACTCTCTGGCTCTTTCATAGCCATCCATCAGGATTCGGCCTCCATTGGTATAACAAGACATCTTAGAGGAAAAAAGAAAGGAAAAAAAAAAAAATACCTAGCTTCCTCTGACACATTCTCCTTCCCTTTGGCACTGTGCTTTATGATATCTGTAAAAACTATCTCATAAAGCTGACATAAGTGGAACTTCCCATAAAATCTACTGTGAATATCCGAGACATTTAGCAAGACAAGCCACTATCCTAAATTGCCTCACATCTTCTTAGGATGGTCTAAGTCACGGACTCTTGAAGGGCAAGGGGTAGGGGAAGCCAAGGGTCCATTAACTTGAATGGGAAAAATGTCCTATCTGTGTTTTTAGTAACACCTAACCAAAAGGTATTAATAGTGGCTAGATATGGTGGTTCACACCTGTAATCCCAGCACTTTGGGAGGTCAAGGTGGGCAGATCACTTGAGGTCAGGAGTTTGAGACCACCCTGGCCAACATGGTGAAATCGCATCTCTACTAAAAATACAAAAATTAGCTGGGCACGGTGGTGGGTGCCTATAATCCTAGCTACTCAGGAGGCTGAGGCAGGAGAATCACTTGAACCCAGAAGGCAGAGGTTGCAGTGAGCAGAGATGATGCCACTGTACTCCAGCCTGGACGACAGAGCAAGGCTCCGTCTCAAAAAAAATAAAATAAATAAAAATAAAACTTATTAATAGCATTTCTTTCCATTAGAACGAAGACCATAAAACACAGGTGTATTAGCAGCACCCGTATTTATCACCAAAGAAATCAGATCTCCTCCTGTCATGTGACAGTGCTTTAGATAGCACAAAATATCCTTTATGCCACTGCTACATGAAAATTCTAGCAGTTATTAGACTCACTGTTAGATCTTGTTATTACACATTTTAATACAGATGTGCATTTATTGCTATATCTGAAACTTTTATTTCTGATATTTATTTCAATGTCATTGGTTTCCTCTGTAACTCCATGTATATATGTGGGAAAAAAAGAGTACAGTCTTCAGAGAAGCTAAAGGGTTCAAGACATATTAAGTTAACAACTCTGGCTTCAATTAATAATTTTTAGAACAAAAGTAAAAAGACTTCAAAATTTGGCCCTCAGGCCATAGTTTTCCCAAGTGCACGCCACAGCGGCACTGTCTGATAGCACCCCTGATATGGTTTGGCTGTGTCCCCACCCGAATCTCACCTTAAATTGTAGTTCCCATTTGTAGTTCCTCATTTGTCAAATGAACCAGATTAACGGAAGCATTCCTGCCAGGGCAAGGCCTCAAGTCATCTCTCATGCAGACTCTTGGAAGTCACTGAAAATGGCTCTCTCCACCAATATGGCCCACCCACCGCCAGCAGAGTCTTCCTCTTAGGCTATAAGTACAATTATTCATGTTACTCCTGGCTTGAACACCTTCTACTGCACCCTACCATCTATAGAAGAGGTCAGCAAACTTTCCATGAAGTTTTTAAAAATGATTTGGCTATGACTAACTCAGTTATTTAACAATTGACTGTGATTTCTCAGCAAACAATGATTTATTCTATGGAAATTAACCAGGCATGGCGGCATGTGCCTGCAGTTCCAGCTATTCAGGCAGCTGAGGCAGGAGGATAAACTGAGCCCTAATAGAAGCTCTAACTTTCCAAAAAATAATAATAAATGTCTTTCTGAAATTAATATATTTACCTAAAAATCTGTGTTTCACATTTGTTAAGGGGTAGAACCTAGACACAGATGGGAAGTCTAAAGCTTAGGTGGACATCAGATCTACAGCAGAGAGGTCAGGCTACGTACGGGGTTAGCATCCTATTCCACCACTGAATGATCTCACCTTCTCAAAACCTCCTCATCTGTAAAATGGGCTGACGATGTCCATACCTTGCAGGAACAGAACACACTAAGCACACTACTGAGAGGCATAAATAGCAGTTGCCTAGCAGAGAAAAATACCTCCATGTACACACAAAATGGAGGAGGCATGCAAACTAGACGGCACAGGCAGAAGTGTAAAACATGAGGGTGACCACAGGGTTTCAGTGCCAGCTGCTATATCTCCAGACAGGGCAGGGCATGCCCTTTACGCACAGCTGTGCTCCCTGACGTCCTCTGAACATACTGCCCCTACCATTAGGACCTTCTCCTCTGCTGTGCCCCAGCACTGAAGTCACTTGGGGCAGGTCAGTTCACACACCTCAGCCATCAGCCAGCCCGCAAGCTGTAAAGCTGAAAGCTGCTACCCTGACCGCTCTGATGACAACCTGCCATCCACACCAGTGTTACGGCTACTGCACATTAAAGTCTGGAAGCTGCAATTTTGCGGCTTCTGGGGCTTCTCTAAACAGATAAGAAAACTGGACCATTCAGTCAGTCTGGATTTTCTGACCAAAGGTCCTGTTTCCCCTCTTACTCAGCTGTCTTACTCACTGGGCTGGGTGCCAAATGACTCAGCCATTGTTAACAATCAAATCCACCCACAGAAAGAAGATCTCAGAGGGGACTCAACAGTGGGCTGGGTCCATTTTGAAGCTGGATCCAAGAGTAGTTTTGGACCCTGTCAGTCCTTTTGGAAGAAGTTCCTGATCTGAAGACATGCTAGTCACCTCATATGGTGGTACTAATTTACATGGAGTGTTTTTTTCCTGATCAATTTTTCCTAACTATAAAATACCCCACTGCAATCAATCCAAATTGTATTCCAAGTGTGGATATAATAAAGCAAGCGGAGGCCAGGTGTGATGGCTCACCCCTGTAATCCCAGTACTTTGGGAAGCCAAGGCAGGCGGATCGCCTGAGGTCAGCAGCTGGAGACCAGCCTGGCCAACAGGATAAACCCTATCTCTACTAAAAATACAAAAATTAGCTGGGTGTGGTGACAGGTGCCTGTTATCCCAGCTACTCGGGAGGCTGAGGCAAGAGAATCACTTGAACCTGGGAGGCGGAAGTTGCAGTGAGCCAAGATTGTGCCATTTGCACTTCAGCCTGGGTGATAAGAGTGAAACTCCCATCTTAAAAAATAAAATAAAATAAAATAAAATAAAATAAAATAAAGCAAGTCTCTCCCCTGACCCCATTCATATAGCGCAGCTCTCCAACAGGTCAGGGTTGCTGTGAGCTGATGCCAGGCACATGGCCTTGGTCCCATCTCAGGCAAGCCTCTGCCAACTTTCTTCTCAAGCCTCCACACCTCTGTTACTCACAAAAATCACTTCAGTCTCAATCCCTGGCTACATATCAAAAGCTTTAAAAAACACACACACAAAAACCAACTGCCCCTCCCCAAAACAAAACAAAATCGGTATCTCTTGGGAAGTGGGGCTGGGGTATCACCAATTTTTTTTTTTTTTTTTGAGACGGAGTTTCACTCTTGTTACCCAGGCTGGAGTGCAATGGCGCGATCTCGGCTCACCGCAACCTCCGCCTCCTGGGTTCAGGCAATTCTCCTGCCTCAGCCTCCTGAGTAGCTGGGATTACAGGCATGCACCACCATGCCCAGCTAATTTTTTGTATTTTTAGTAGAGACGGGGTTTCACCATGTTGACCAGGATGGTCTCGATCTCTTGACCTCGTGATCCACCCGCCTCGGCCTCCCACAGTGCTGGGATTACAGGCTTGAGCCACCGCGCCCGGTCTGGTATCACCAATTTTAAAGCTTTCCAGGTAGGTGGTTCTACCTTTGGAGCCACTGTCAGCAACTAGACCTCACAGGAATCACACCACAGCAAAATCACTACTCAAGAGGAAAACCCTTTATGCATATGCATATAGACCCAGACAGACCAGAAAAGGGGAAACAAAGAAAGGGAAAGGAGAGGAAGCACTATACATGCTCTCAGAACTGGAGGCACCCCAGGCTACTGAGCTAAGCCTTCTTCAGTGCAGAATGCGGCTCAAGGCAACAAAACCACATTCTAACAAAGAAAGGGATGATTCTGCCAGTCCCTTGGAATAAATATGCTGCAATGGTGAAGGGCGAATGGGAAGGGACACGTCTCCTTTTTTCTTCAGTAAAGAAGAATAGCCACTAATAGTGAAATCTGACACAAGGAAGAAGAAGGGTGTTATTGAAGTGAGCGGCAAGCCCATCACTCGCTGGAGAGGACTTGCCCTTGGTTCCCGGGGCTACTCCATGGCATATCAGTTTTACAGTGGGGTCAGAGAGACCCAGAGGGTCCCAATGGCCAGGCTGGGACAAAGCATATTCAAAAGCAAAAATGTGATCATGCCCAACTCTTCTGATGACACAGATTTCCTCTAAAATGCCACTTACCCAGCGAATATCAGCTACTCACAGAGTGAGTTACCTGAGCACCCCGGCGGCAGCGCTTCACCCACAACAGGAACAAAGATTATCCCATTTGACAGATGCCAAAACAGACCCTGGGAGAGGCCTATTTGCCCAGGACCATATGCCAGTGAGCAGAGGGGCCCCAGGGGAAGCTGTGGAAGAAAAGGGGCCACAGAGAACCTGTCTCAGCCATCCCATTTCAGGAACTACCCAGTGCACCAACCTGGAAACTCAGGGTCTTCCAAATTCTAATCTGATATAGAATATCAGGTGGGATGGAGGCCAGGGTTTCAGAACCAAGCTCAGTGCCTCCCAGCTGCTCACCTGGGAGTCCTCACTTCAGGCAGTCAGTACTTCAGCTGGGCAGAACCCTGCCTTGGGTAATTGCTTAAGTGGAATCTCCGACAGGCCCAGAGAAATCTGAATCGCAAAATCCAGTCCATGATTGGAATGCCCACCCACCCCTTGGAACCCGTTTTTTCTAGAACGTTTTATGGGAGACTTCAAATAAAATTAAATGGCTGTAGTTATCATACTCAGCCCTTGATTTAATTCTAGTCTGAGAGCCCACTCCTGCACAGCAAGTCACCCTTTAAAAATGAAAAAGAGGGCCAGGCGCCGTGGTTAACACCTATAATCTCAGCACTTTGGGAGGCCAAGGTGGGCAGATCACCTGAGGTCAGGAGTTTGAGACTAGCCTGGCCAACATGCTGAAACCCTGTCTCTACTAAAAATACAAAAATTAGCTGGGCATGGTGGCGCATGCTTGTAATCCCAGCTACTTGGGAGGCTGAGGCAGGAGAATCGCCTGAACCTGAGCCAAGATCGCACCACTGTACTCCAGTCTGAGCAACAGAGTGAGAGTCCATCTCAAAAAAAAAAAAGAAAAAGAAACTTTAAAAGCATGTCTGTTTCTTCCAATGAACACGGTAAAAGAAGGTTTTGTGAGCATCTAAATCCAGAGGGCCCTCCCACAGTAGAGGGTGAGATCAGACGGGCAGCTAAGGGTAGATGCCCACAAATTACACGTTTTCTCACACTACCCAGAGCAGTCTAATGAACAATTTCCACATCAGCCTTCCCTCCTCCCCAATTTAAGGGGAGCTGCATAACAATTCTGACACCCCCTTTGCAGCTCCTGGAGTGTTCCCTGAGAGCAAGCCAATTTTTCCAGGGCATTGGGCCAACAGTGTAATCACAGGCTGTGGTGGAAGCTTCTGGTAGTTCATCAGAACTCAGAAACCTGGCTGGGGGGTGCACGCAGGCAGGAGGCTCCATTAGGCTTCCTGTCATAATAAATTCCTCCACACCCTACCTGTGAAACTCCATTCCCATTTATTACCAAAACTGGAGCCCTGGCTTTCAAGCCTTTTCCTGAGGCCTGAAAGCTGGCCCTTCCAGCTGATGACATCACTGACAAGCTTCTGACAATGGCTCCCTGGAGCCTAAACCTCTGCTAATACCTAGCAAGGGCACATTCTTCATGGGTGAGGTCATATGCAGCTAATTACTCATCTAGCCCCCACCCCAGTGCCCAAGGCTACAGCAAGGAGATGCCACTACAGTTCTCTCCTGCTCCGGGCCCTTCCCGCAGCTGCAAACACCAGCACACAGCACACACAAATGGTGGCCATCCCTGAGAAGGCAGTGGGACGTGGGCTTGGGAGATTTTGCAAATAAAAATACAAGACATCAGTTACATATGAATTTAGATAAACAACAAATCATTTAGTATACGTATGTCTTATGCAATGACCTGTAACGTGTGAGAGCTGTCTGCCATACTTGGAACATACTTATACTAAAAAGTGATTCACTGTCTATCTGAAATTCAATTTAACTGTATTTTCTCTGGCAACCTTGGTGAGAACACAGATGAGTCTTTAGCCCTTCATTTGGCTTATAGGATTTCCTAAACCATTACACAGGACAACAAATGCTCTACCTAAAACATACATAGAGTGAAATGTACTGGGAAGCTGTAAAAGCCAATGTTTCAAATACAAATGAGAATCAATCAGTCACTAGTGACATTTAAAAAAAATAAATTATATACATACACACAATTAACTGTGTAACAGACATGTGTTACCAGCAGGGGATTATAACTGTAAGATGCTATTATTTTTCCCAAAACAGTTCACCAATAAGTAAAAGCTTCTGGGAAACAGGATATTCATGTAGTCTCAAAGATGACTTATCAATTACAATCACAGGTTTCCTAATCATTACACTAGGAGAAAGGTACTGTTTCAACAGAGAGCAGGCAGGCACCACTGGAAGCAGGTGACCACACTTTAGCACCATGAAGCAACAGGACAAACTGAGATGGTATGCCTCTGCTGTGAGGCAATGGGAAGTACCTATGACCTCAGGAAGTGCCCTAGCCAAAAATATTCAACTCGAATTTAATCACGAGGAAACAGATAGACCTAGAATGTGGAACATTGTACAGACGAAGACCAGCTGCACTGGCATTACCTGGAAGCTGGCTAGAAATGCAGACTCTCAGGCTCCACCCTGTCCTCCAGAATCAGAACGTGCATTTTTCCAAGACCCTCCCAAGCACACTTGGGAGGCACCAGTTCTACAAGAAAACGGGCCTGATTTCTTCAAATATGTCAAGGTAATGAAAGACCAAAAAATGTGTTAAAGAGGGGGGCTGTTCTTGATTAAAGGAAAGGTTCAAGTATGTGACTCTGAAAACAAATTCAATTGAGTAATCAATTGTTAATTGGTTCCTGGATCCAAAAACATGCCATTTTTTTTAAACTGCCATAAAGGACACTTGGGAGCATTTTGGGAAGTTTTACACAAGATGTTATTACTATATCAAGAGCTAACCTCCTGGGTATGCAGTGACGCTGTGGTTAGGAGAATGTCCTGGGTATACAGACACACTGTGGTTAGGACAATGTCCTTTTTCTTAGAGATGTTTGTTGAAGTATGTGGGGGTGAAGGGTCATGGTGTGCACTGAGTACTTTCAAATGATTCAATGAAAAATAAGCATGTGGCCAGGTGCGGTGGCTCTCGCCTGTAATCCCAGCACTTTGGGAGGCTAAGGGAGAGGATCATTTGAGGTGAGGAGCTCAAGGCCAGCTTGGCCAAAATGGCGAAACCCCATCTCTACTAAAAATACAAAATTAGCGGGGCATGGTGGCACACACCTGTAATCCCATCTATTCAGGAAGTTGAGGCAGGAGAATTGCTTGAATCCAGGAGGCAGAGGCTGCAGTGGGCTGAGATCATGCCACTGCACCCCAGCCTGGGTGACAGAGCTAGACTCTGTCTCAAAAATAAACAAATAAATAAATAAATAAGTGGTATTGAGGGTTTTCAATAAATTTGGGAGTGGGAAGGAAACATATTGCTAAAATGAAAATTGTTAAAATGTCAAACATCTGGAAAATAAATATGATAATAAAGTTCATTATAACTCTGTATCTTGAGCATCTGTATTAATTAGCATGCATTAATTTTCTTGGCAACAAAAGAAAACACACTCTCTTCCAGAAACCAGTTTTTCTCCTTGGTGTCAAAACATTTAAGAAAAGCAGCATTACCACTTAGGTTTTTCACTTAATCTCCAAATGTAGACATTGGCTTTCCAGGAAAAAACACACCAGGCAAAGTAAAAATAAATCTGAAAGCTTTGTGGCTTTCAGATTTATTTTTTAAATTTTTAAAATTATTTTAAAATTCTAATCCTACACATTCCATCACTTGGCCATAAAAAAGAATAAAATACAGATATAACATGGCTGAACCTTGAAAACATTCTGCTAGGTGAAGGAAGTCAGTAACACCAGAACACATGTATGATTTTACCATATGAAATGTTCTGAATGGACAAACCCTCAGAGACAGAGTAGATTAGTGGTTTATTGGGCCTGGTTGGGGAAGGGAAATGGGGAGTGACTGCTAATGGGTACAGGAGTTCTTCTGAGGGGATAAAAATAGTCTAAAATTGGCCAGGCGCAGTGGCTCATGCCTATAATCCCAACACTTTGGGAGGCCAAGGGGGATGGATCACTTGAGGTCAGGAGTTTGAGACCACCTTGGTCAACATGGTGAAATCCCATCTCTACTAAAAATACCAAAATTAGTTGGGCATGGTAGCCAGTCCCTGTAATGCCAGCTACTCGGGAGGCTGAGGCAGGAGAATCACTTGAACCTGGGAAGCGGAGGTTGCAGTGAGCTAAGATCATGCCATTACACCCCAGCCCCGGTGACAGAGTAAGACTCCATCTCAAAAAAAAAAAAAAAAAACTTCTAAAACTATAGCAATGATAGTTGCACAATTCTGTGAATATACTAAAAATTGTATACTTTAAAGGGATGGATTTTACGGTGTGGGAGTTATATCTCAAAAAAGCTGTTTTTTTAAAGAAAAAAATCCTATAAATGTCTCTAGCCTGCAAGCTCTTATTCTTCTTAGCAGAAGGCAGTATTGTAGTTACAAGCACGGCCAAGACAAGCCAGATCCTTTGGTCCCTGTGACCTGGAACCAAGGAGGCCCAGAATTCTAGCCCAACCACCACAACTCACTGTGTCACCTTAAACAGTCTGTCCCTCTCTGAGTTTCTATTAATATCTTTCAGTCTGTAAACCTGGCTGGACCAGAAGGCATCCTGAGGTATATACCTTTTCCAAGGTATTCTATTAGAACCAACTCAAGTCTTTTTTTTTTTTTTGAGATGGAGTCTCACTCCATAGCCCAGGCTGCAATGCAGTGGCACGACCTCAGCTCACTGCAACTTCCACCTTTGGGGTTCAAGAGATTCTCCTGCCTCAGCCGCCTGCGTAGCTGAGACTACAGGCACACACTACCACACCTGGCTAATTTTTATATTTTTAGTAGAGATGGGGTTTCACCATGTTGGCCAGGCTGCTCTCGAACTCCTGACCTCAAGTGATTCACACACTTCAGCCTCCCAAAGTGCTGGGATTATAGGTGTGAGCTACCACTCCTGGCCCAACTCAAGTCTTTTACCACTATTTTAAACAGCACAGTTATTGAACTTTCATGAACTTAAGAGAATCATAAACTTTCATTCGGTTCATCCAAGATCAAATTTCAGGTTCACAAAATTGAGTTACTTCCTTTAAATCGGGGTGTCCTATCTTTGGGTTTTTCTGGGCCACACTGGAAGAAGAATTGACTTGGGCTGCACATAAAATACACTAACACTAACGATAGCTGATGAGCTTTAAAAAAAAATTGCGAAAGGATCTCATAATGCTTTAAGAAAGTTTACGAATTTGTGTTGGGCCGGACTCAAAGCTGTCCTGGGTCGCCTGCGGCCCACAGTCTGCGGGTTGGACAAGCTTGCTTTGGATGATCTTGGCGCTCTCAAACTCATACTCAGCATTGAAACTCAGTTCAAAAAACAAAGATGTGAGGGAAAGAAAAGGCATTTTCAATCTGATCATGATGAGGATTTTTATGAAGCTGTCCCACCAATCTTTTAGGATTCCATTTAGGCAAGTAATATCATGATTCCCCAGCTCCACCCGCAAGTGTTAATGCTGGAGGCAGAGCCAGCCCATGACCTGTGAATTTAGTAATCAGGGTTTTTTATACCCTAGTAGAGGTCAGGATGGTGAAGGGGCACATCCCTTCACCCAGGCTTATCCCTACAAACTCATTTCTCATGTTCTGGGCATTCTGGGCAGCAGAAGCCAGACGTTGCAGCCACAATGGACAAAACTCCGCAGAGCCAAAGGCAATACACTGGAAGTAATCAGCACTGATTAGCATTTGGGGAAATCCTTGGCTGTAGCGCATTCTTTGATTCAGTTTTTCCAGTCAAAGCCATCCCCTAGTCATGCTGACTTGGGCCTAGAAGGAGGAAATTCTCATTCATGCCTCTCAGACAGTGCTGTCTCCTCTGCAGGAAGGAAGGGCCCACATTGGAGCAGAGGCAAGCTCACAGGGCTCCCAAGGTGCTGATCTGGGCATCGCTTCCAGGCAGGAAGTAGCCATCCATGTAGCTGGGCTGAAACCTCATCTGATATTTTCCTAGCTTGGGAGAGAGGCCCTTGATATTATTTATTTATTTGAACTTTTTTTTTTTTTTTTTGAGACACAGTCTCACTCTGTTACCCAGGCTGGAGTGCAGTGGTGTAATCACAGCTCACTGCAGCCTCGGCTCGCCAGGCTCAAGCGATCCTCCCACCTCAGTCTCCTGAATAGCTGGGACTAATGGTATGCACCATCATGCCTGGCTTTTTTTTTTTTTTTTTTTTTTTAAAGACAGGGTTTCTTTATGTTGCCCATGCCGGCCTTGAACTTCTGGTCTCACGTGATCCTCCCACCGTGGCCTCCCAAAGTGATGGGAATACAGACATGAGCGCTGGCTGCACATGGCCTATTACTATTTATCATCATCTTGGACTTAAGAGAATGCTTCCCAGCCAGACGATGAGAGGCACCTACCAGTCCCTTCTGGGCCATCAGCTGACATCACAACTTCATTAAGCACAGACTCCACCCACCCAGATTTGTCTTCAACGGACCAGCCTCATCCCCTCTCAGTCCACAACTGACTGGACTGGAGTGGAACCTGACTCAATCCAATCTGAATCAGATTCTCCCTGAGGTCTCTGCCTATGGCTACACCTAGTGAAATATAAACAGCCTGGAGTGATAGCAGGACTCCTCTACAGAGGGAAGGGGACAAAACAGACACCAGGAAGACAGAAACCATGGCTCTCTGAGTTTGGGTTACAAGTCTTCCAGAGTCCCCACTGCAAGACTGCACTTAAGTCTGTGAACCCCTGGTTCATTGTAGGGATCACTGGCTGTTTCTGACGCCCAGTACTGGGGTGGGTGCATGAGACAGGAGCCTCCTAAGCATAGCCATTGGCTCAGAGCTGGACACATAATTCAAGGAGTCTAATAGCAAATCCTGGACTTCTATGGGAGCTATAGGAAAGAGTTTTGCACTCAGCACTCTCACCGTTTTCTGGCTGGGTTTGGGCCTGGGAGGCCTAAAGGTCCAGAGATGCCAGAAGCCCTTCTGCCACTACATAGAGCCAAAATGAATAAAGCAGACTAGAGATGAGGAGAGGGATCAAACCCTGAAGACCCGTTTGAGACTTGGGACCAAGTAATGCTTGGGGGCAGTCTGCTCTGGGATGTGTCTCAGTAGCTCCCTCTTTTGTCTTTAAGCAGTTTCAAAGGGGTTTCCATGACTTGCCACTAAAAAGAAATTCACAAGGCTGGGCGCGGTGGCTCAAGCCTGTAATCCCAGCACTTTGGGAGGCCGAGGCGGGTGGATCACAAGGTCAAGAGATCAAGACCATCCTGGTCAACATGGTGAAACCCCATCTCTACTAAAAATAC
>NW_022436963.1:9405622-9419262 GCF_009761245.1 Sapajus apella | reverse complement strand
AAAAAAAAAAAAAAAAAAAAAAAAAGAAAAAGAAAAAAAAAGAAATTCACAAAACTCTCCTGACAAAGAATTTTTTACTTAAGCTAGCTCAGGTGAGTTTCTCTCACTTTTACTCAAAAGAATGCCAAATGACCATCCTGGCCAACATGGTGAAACCCCGTCTCTACTACAAACACAAAAATTAGCTGGGCACGGTGTGGCATGCGCCTGTAGTCCCAACTACTTGGGAGGTTGAGGCAGAAGAATTGCTTGAACTTGGGAGGCAGAGTTTGCAGAGATCATGCCGCTGGGCGACAGAGTGAAACTCTGTCTCAAAAAAAAAAAAAAAAAAAAGGAATGCCAAATTACCAAAATGACTTATCCAGTCTACGTAGCTAGAATTTAAGGTTTATTTTCTCAAAACAACCCAATAATGCAGACAAAAATCCAAAAAAAATTCCCAATTCCTCCCCAGTCTATCAGAAGAATTGAAGGTAAGTTTCAGGTGTCAAATGATTGTGGTCAACAGCATGACAAGGCCCAATCTTAGGCCTCATGGGATTAATTCCCTCTCAGCACCCTGCTAACATCACAAACAAACATTCCCAGTAGAAAATCACAAGTAAGGTAAGAATATGGGAACTGCTTTTGTAGCATGAGATGAAAGAGGGGATAAATCTATAGTGACTAGGCCAGGCAGTGGTTCATAGCTGTAATCCCAGCACTTTGGGAGGCAAAGGAAGGAATATAACTTGAGCCCAGAAGCTCTAGACCAGCCTGGGCAACATGGCAAAACCCCGTCTCTACAAGAAAAAGCAAAAATTAGCTGGGCGTGGCGATGCGTGCCTATAGTCCCAGCTACTTGGGAGGCTGAGGTGGGAGGGTTCCTTGAGGCTGGGAGGTCGAGACTGCTATGAGCTGTGATTGTGCCACTACACTCTCGCCTAGGTGACAGAGTGAGACGCTGCCTTAAAAAAATAGAAATAAGTGAAACCCTGCCTTAAAAAGGTAGAAATAGGCCAAGTGTAGTGGCTCATGCCTGTAATCCCAGCACTTTGGGAGGCCGAGGCGGGTGGATCACAAGGTCAGGAGATCGAGACCATCCTGGCCAAGATGGTGAAACTCCGTCTCTACTAAAAATACAAAAAATTAGCCAGGTGTGGTGGTGCGCACCTATAGTCCCAGCTAGTCAGGAGGCTGAGGCAGGAGAATCACCTGAACCCAGTAGGCAGAGGCTGCAGTGAGCCGAGATCGTGCCACAGCGCTCCAGCCTGAACAACAGAGGAAGACTCTGTCTCGAAAAAAAAAAGTAGAAATAAATTAGCCAGGCATGGTGGCATACCTTTGTAGTCCCAGCTACTCAAGAAACTAAGGTGGCAGGATCACCTGAGCCCAGGGAGGTGGAGGCTGCAGTGAGCTTTGATCATGCCACTGCACTCTAGCCTGGGTGACAGAGTAAGACCCTGTCTTAAAAAGAACAACAACAAAAAAAACTCTAGAGACTAAAGCTCCCAAAAGGTAGAAAAATAACAACAACAAAATGCACTAAGATCCTTTAATCAAACAGAACTAATAAAATCTAAGGTTTGTCCTGTATCAAGGAGGAGCCCAAGTCCACCACAGTCACATTTCCAGGCCAATTTGAAAAACCAGGCCAGCATGAATTACCAACTGTTCAGGATTCTAGAGGACTTGTTCAACCTAGGTTGCAGAAAACCCAAACACAGGTGGCTTCATGGAGAATGCAAAGTTGGGGAAGAATGGGGTTAATTGAGAAACTTCAGAAACGAAATGGTTCACCAAACCGACCACAGAAAGAACCTCAAGAATGCTAAACACTCTAGACTCTGCCGGAACGTGGTGGCTCATACCTGTAATCCCGGCACTTTGGGAGGCTGAGGCAGGTGGATCATGAGGTCAGGAGTTTTGAGACTAGCCTGGCCAACATGGTAAAACCCCGTCTCTATTAAAAAATACAAAAATTAGCAGGGCATGGTGGCTGGCGCCTATAATCCCAGGTACTCATGAGGCTGAGGCAGGAGAATCACTTGAACCCAGGAGGCAGAGGTTTCAGTGAGCCAAGATCTCACCACTCCATCCCAGCCTGAGTGACAGAACAAGACTCTGTCTCCCAAAAAAAAAAAAAAAAAAAAAAACCAAAAAAAACTCAACTCTCTAATGAATCTCAGAACTCTCTAAAAAGAAAGCAAAGAGGTCACTTGGGCCAAGACAGCTGGATGAGGAACCCTTCTGGGTTGTTTGACAATTAAATTGTGTGGCTGGGACCACCCAGCTGGCTATAGTCAAGACAAGCTGTTCGGGAAGCTTCCCTCCTAAGGGAAGTCCACAAAGAAAAGCCAAGCAGGGTTCCAGGAAGGATTTGGAAGGTAGGCTTGAAGCAATTTCGACAACATGACCCAGATGACCCACTCTCATAACTGCTTTACCCAAGGTCAAGGCTACTGGCTGAAGGACAGATTCAAGGCAGGAGTGTTCGCGTTCCCTGCCCAGTGACTACAATCGTGGTGGGTAAGTTACCTATTCTTTGAAAAATTAAGTTAGGAATGAAAAGGTTGACATACAGCTCATGGGCTAGCCGTGCTGCTGCTGGTGGTGGTGGTCTGTGGGGAGGGTCTCTCAGGAAAAGCAAGGAGCCCTCTGAGTCTAGCTACAATCCCCCCACCACTGAAGGCCTGCTGATATCTGAAAGCCCAGAGGCCCTGACCTCATTCCCTGTGGCTCACAGACTAACCCAGCACGCTGAGACAATGCACACACTGGCTGGTGCAGCGCTGAAAATCCCTGCCCACATGCCTGCCTCTCTTATAAATGAGAATAATCTGGCTTTTCTTCTGAAAATAAATACTACAAGCTCATTGTAATATCGTAAAGTGATACTGAAAGCAAAGAGAATCAAGTTAAATCCTTGTGTCCACAGAGATAACACACAGGAATCTGTTCTGCAGAGTTCCCCAGATCCACTGCTGCTCCAGGCTCAGCCCCTTGCTTGCCAGCTGAGTGACCATAAATGCAGCCTCAGTTGCCTCAGCTGCAAAATGGGGATTAACACCCCATTTAAGGATTAAGTGACAGGTATAAAAAGCCACCTAGTACATAGTAAGCACTCACTCACTATGGTTAGCACTCAAGTTAATAGTCTAATTAAGTTTCTATAATGATCAAACTTTAACAAACATGTATCCATTCTGTGACCCAAATAAATAAATAAATAAATATTTAGGAAAAGATTTAGAGAAAAAGAAGAGGAAAAAAACCTCAGATGCAGTTCAACTCCCACATATGAATGGGATGGAGAGGGGAGTATATTTTAAAGAAACCATGTTGGCTGGGTGCGGTGGCTCACACCTGTAATCCCAGCACTTTGGGAGGCTGAGGCCAGCCTCCTGATCACCTGAGGTCAGTAGTTCAAGACCAGCCTGGCCAACATGGTGAAACCCAGTCTCTAATAAAAATACAAAACTTAGCCAGAAATGGTGGTATGCGCTTGTAGTCCCAGCTACACAGGAGGCTGAGATTGCACCACTGCACTCCAGATTGGGCGACAAGAGGGAGATTCTATCTCAACAACAACAAAAAGAAACCATGTCCTCAGACCTACCCCTTACCCTGTCAGGTACCCACTCCCATGAGGACTTGCAGGCGTGGACCAAAAGCTTCCCCCACGTTAATGAGAGGGCCAACGGCTCCTTAAGAGTAAGATGCAAACAGCTGTCACGTTGCTGGACAGGGGCCAGTCCCACGGGGGTAGAAGGCAACTGTTTACTCACACTCCCCTGCAGTTTCAGTTACTGTCCTGTTTGCTTTCGCTCCCTCGGTCAGGGTGCATTGTTTATTATTCAACAAACACTAATCCCGCAAGAGAGCCTGCGAAGTCAGTGCTGGGAGATTTGCCAACACAGCACCCCAAAGATCGGGCTTGCTGCTTTTTTTTTTTTTTTTTTCAATTTGAGATGCAGTTTCGCTCTTGTTGCCCAGGCTGGAGTGCAATGGAGCACTCTTAGCTCACTGCCACCTCCGCCTCCTGGGTTCAAGCAATTCTCCTGCCTCCGCTTCCCAAGTAGCTGCAATTACAGGTGTCTGCCACCAGGCCTGGCTAATTTTTGTATTTGTAGTAGAGATGGGGTCTCATCATGTTGGCAAGGCTGATCTTGAACTCCTGACCTCAGGTGATCTGCCCACCTCAGCCTCCCAAAGTGCTGGGATTACAGGCATGAGTGAGCCACAGCGCCCTGCCCTGGCTTGCTTTTGTGCATCTCTGCACAAGAAGCTCCTCCTTGCTGGGAGCACACACTTGTGCTACCCTCCCCACCACCCATGAATAAAGCATGGTGACATTCTGGGCAACAATGAGAAGAGGCAATAAAGTGAATGGTGTCCTTCCAAAAGCAAATCAGGGCACTTCTGCATTCTTTGGGAAGAAAAGAACCCTCAATAAGTTTCCATTTTCAGAGTGCAAAAAAGCTAGTTCTGTTCTTTCTAGTCATTGTGGTTCTTGTCTGTCACTCAGCAATCTGAATTACAGTAGAGCAAAGTCTGGTAGAAAATGCACTAGCTGGGAAAACAAGGCAAGCGGGGTGGTGACTTAGTTCACCCCAGTCGGACTAGCCCCTGGTCAGCTGTGGGCCTCGGTTTTCCCACCATGAAATGAAATGTCTGCATCACCAGGCTTTCCCTTAGATATAAGTTGTAGTGAACAGAGAATCAAGACACCATTTTCCATTAAGAATTTGCTCAAGAGTGGAATCACTTTTCTATCCTTTTTTTAAACCTATCAAATTCCAATTCAACAAGAAGTAATTAAGAAACCAAACCCACGAATGTCTGATTTTCCATTCAACAGTTCTGATAATCCTTATACAATACTTCCTTATTTTTTTTTTTTATAGAGGCAGTGTCTCACTATGCTGTCCCAGCTGCTGTTGAACTCCTGGCATAATGGTTCATTCCTATGGTCGTGCCACTGCACTCCAGCTAGGGTGACAGGGAGAGACTTTTGTCTTTAAAAAAAAAAAAAAAAAAAAAAAGAAAGAAAGAAAAAGAAAACTAGCTTCAAGCAATCCTTCCACCTCAGCCTCCCAGAGTGCTGGGATTACAGACATGAGCCACCACGCCCGGCCCAACTGTTGCTTCTGACAGTAAATAAAGACACTACAGGTTGGGATTACAGTACCATGTCGTTCAGCATCATCTACAGAGAATTCTCTCTTCCATGCACGGGGTGCCAGCTGACCGTCAGGACAGCCTTTCCTAACAAGGGGCAGGGCAGACAAAGCAGATGCCTGCAGGTAGTAACTGCCAGAGCTAAGGAGGTATATGGACAGATCTTTAAAATCTGGCCAGACACAGTAGCTCACTCCCATAATCCCAGAGCTTTGGGAAGCTGAGGCAGGAGGATCACTTGAGGCCAGGAATTTGAGAACAGCCTGGGCAACACAGTAAGACCCTGTCTCTAAAATAAATAAATAAATAAATAAAATAAAAGGTTTTTTCATTAGCTGGGCATAGTGGAGCATGCCTGTAGTCCCAGCTACTTGGGAGGCTGAGACGGGAGGATCGCTTGAGCCCAGCAATTTGAGGTTATAGTGGCTGTACTACAATCTGGGCAACAGAGTGAGACCCCAACTCAGGGGGATAAAAAAATCCACCAATTCACCATCAGTCTCTGACAGGAACTTAGTCAGTCTTGACGTGGTGCCAAAAAGACATCAGCAGCTTTCTCACACAAATCTCTCTTTTTAACAATAAGAAGAGGTCGAGCATGGTGGCTCATGCCTATAATCCACACACTTTGGGAGGCCAAAGTGGGTGGATCACCTAAAGCCAGGAGTTCGAGACCAGCCTGGCCAACATGGCGAAACCCCATTTCTACTAAAAATAACAAAAGTTAGCTGGGCATGGTGGTGGGTGCCTGTAATCCCAGCTACTTGGGAGGCTGCCACAGGAGAATCATTTGAACCTGGGAGGCAGAGGTTGCAGTAAGCCAAGATCGCACCACTGCACTCCAGCCTGGGCAACAAGATCAAAACTCTGTCTCATTAAATAAATAAATAAAAACAGTCCTCAGGCTCAGAGTCTTCCACAAACTTTTCAAAAATTTAGTAACACTGTTATTTTCATTGATTTTATTTATTTTTTTAATTTTTTCTTATGCTATCTCCTCTAAGTATTTTTTCAAAGCCTAGTTACCTATTCTTTCTGGCAAGGGATTGTGGTTTTCATTTATTATCGCGTTCTCTAGTTTCCTTTTATGAGTAAAGTAGTGTAAAGATGAGTAGATGTAAAGAAAAAAAATTTACAAAATAATACTGGCACCTGGAGTAGGCAGAAACCATGCCAGTGATCTAAAAAAGCCAAAGGGCAGAGAGGCTGGTCTGGTAGAGCGCCAGGGTCATAAACACAATAATGGCCATTTTACAAGGATTCTAATTTGTGTGCATGGTGCTGTGGGAGGAATGAATAATTCTCCTTGCGGGATTTGGAGAGGGCTTCACAAGGGAAATCATCTGAATTGGTTCCTGAACTACAAGAAAAAAACAAGTGGTCAAGGGGAGGCGGGGGATACAAGGGTGAAGAAGGAACCTCCCCATTCATTACAATGAGAGCCTTTAGCTGGCTGACATAAAGGCTGAAGCCAATGCTAGAGGCCCACTGAGGACAACTTGCTTTGGAGGCTAAAATGACTCTAATGTCAGCCAGGTGTGGTGGCTCACACTTGTAATCCCAGCACTTTGGGAGGCCGAGACAGGCAGATCATGAGGTCAGGAGTTCCAGACCAGCCTAGCCAACATGGCGAAACCCCCTCTTCTACTAAAAATACAAAAATCTGCGGGGTATGGTGGCACATTCCAGTAATCCCAGCTACTCAGGAGGCTGAGGCAGGAGAATCACTTGAACTCTGGAGACAGAGGTTGCAGTGAGCTGAGATCAAGCCACTGCACTCCAGCCAGGGTGGCAGAGTGAGACTCTTTCTCAAAAAAAAAAAGAGACTCTAATGTCAAGTCTGAGCCCAGTGGGAAAGAACATTATATCAACTGACAAGCAATGTATGTCATGAAGAGAGCAAAGTATAGCAGAGGTGTTATTTGTTGACCCTGATTCTGGTTCAGGCTTCAGCATTTACAGATAAGAAACTGAAGGGCCGGGCGCAGTGGCTCAAGCCTGTAATCCCAGCACTTTGGGAGGCCGAGGCGGGTGGATCACAAGGTCAAGAGATCGACACCATCCTGGTCAACATGGTGAAACCCCGTCTCTACTAAAACGACAAAAAATTAGCTGGGCATGGTGGCGCGTGCCTGTAATCCCAGCTACTCAGGAGGCTGAGGCAGCAGAATTGCCTGAACCCAGGAAGCAGAGGTTGCGGTGAGCCGAGATCGCACCATTGCACTCCAGCCTGGGTAACAAAAGCGAAACTCCGTCTCAAAAAAAAAAAAAAAAAATAGCAGGAAATTATGACAGTGAAAGAGATCAGACCTAACAGACTACATCTTGCTTCTAACCTTTAAGCTGTCCTTGTTCATTCCAGGGCATAGGCCAAACTGACCTTGGGAATGAATTTAGTTTGTGGTTTCACTCTGAAACAAAACTGATAATAGCCCTTTCCCAAAAAGACCCCCTTCTTGCCTTTGGAGCAGACTGCCTTTGTAGAACTAACAAACTAGCTACAAGGTTAGAAATTAAGGTTTAGGGGTCAGAAGCTGTAAAGAGTCTGAATCTCCCCAAATTGCTTCTGGAGATAACATCACTATTGTAAAACCTAAGATCAGTGCTTGAGACATTTTGCAGACCCTGCACTCCATGGATCAGCTGACAACTCCCAGAGTGGTAATCTGGCTTAACCAGTTCTGCCATCCCAGCCAGGAACAGAAGACAGCAAGAAAACCTCACTTCGACCCCCTATGACTCCATCTCCAACTTGACCAATCAGCACTCCCCACTTTCTGAGCCCCTACCTGCCAAATTATCTTTCAAAACTCCAATCCCAAATGCTCGGGAGACTGATTTCAGTAATAATAAAACTCTAGTCTCCCACACAGCTGGCTCTGCATGACTTACTCTTTCTCCACTGCAATTCCTCTGTCTTGATAAATCAGCTCTGTCTAGGCAGCGGGCACGGTGAACTCGTTTGGTGGTTACAAAACTGGGGCCCAAAGTCCCAGAGCTGATGAGCACAGTCAGAATAAAGAACCAGGTATTCTGAAGTCCACGTCCTTCTCATTCTGTGTTCCAGGGTCCTCTTTCATCTGAGTCAGAAGCATAAGCATTTACAGCCATGGATTCATTATAAAGAAAAGCAAATCTGTCCTAAGTCTTGAGTCAATTAATTAAGGAGTTTAAATGTATGGATCCAAAACAATTAAGCTTTGTGGAATGAGCCTGGGTGAGCTCACCAGTAAGAAAAGGATGGTCTCCTTTGAAAGTGCATCTCTGTAGAAAATTAATCCCAATAAAAATCTTTCCCATGTTGCCGCCCCAGGCCGAGAATGTTGTACTGGGCCAAACTTCACACGTGGCCAACTGATCCATCTAGCAAAGAGTGGTCTCCTTTAGCTGGGGCCGTGATCAAGAGGCACTCCATCCAATTAGGAATTCTCAAAGCTTCCACTTTCCTCCTCACAGAACCTTCCAATCTGGAATCACACTCACAATGACTGAGGTTGCTGGCTTGTCAGAAGTCCAAGCCCTATAACCACGGATCTTTTTTTAGTTTTTAATTGGGGAGAGTCACTGTGGTTGAGCTACATTTTCCTCTCCTTCAACATCGACCCTGGAAGGCGATCAAACCCCCTATTGCTCACATATTAATTCTTTCAACTCTTCCTCCTAAGCAAGTTGGATGTGGGGATACCTGTGGCTATCACTAAACCACTATTCTGCTCCCCTTCAGATGGAAATCCCTCAAGTCTACAGACTGAGGCTCACAAATGAAGTTACCTGATATTTTAAGAGGCACGGAAATTACACCACTTAAATCTGAAGGCAGATTTTATTCCATATCCAAGTCTAAGTAACAGCTTTTAATTATATAGATAGCTTAAAAGAAACCTCAAGCACTCTGCAATTTACATGTATTTTGGGTTTGGTCTTGTTTTTGTTTTCCTATTTGATCTGCCTGTGAGGTGAAGAGGTAATCTCACTTCACAGATGTGGACAAGGTGATTACCCTAAGTAAGTCACACAGCCTGTGACCCCAGGGTTTCATCAAATGAAGGGGGTTTCTAAAGAATAAAAGCAGCCTAGTGTCACAGGAAGCCATGTGAAACGCCTCCTTGAGGTCCACTCCACCATCCTCTGCCGTGTCCCCAACTTCTGGGAGAACATGTGATTGATCTAGGTTAAGCCATTCCCAAGAGTCAAACAGCCTTGTCAGTGGTTGGCTGAGATGTGAGCAGGTGACACAGGGCTGGTCCAATCACAGTGAACCTCAGAGCTTTCCTGGGACTGCTTGGATCAGGGCCTGCCTTCTTCCCTTGGGAGGTGTGGGGTGTGGCTGGGGGCCTGGGACTGCTACGCTCAGACTGCCTGTCTGCGCAGAGACAACAGAATCAGAGAAGCAGACTCAAGGCTTTCTGATGCCCTGGAGACTTCCAGGTCCAACTGTCTGCCTACCCCTTGATTTTTCAGTTACTAGAGCCAATAAGCGCCCTTTTTCAATAAACCAGGATTAGGTAGGTTTCCTATGACTTGGAACCATATACATCCTAGGGGATACATTTATATTCAAAGTCTTTCTCTACTGCTTCGTGGCTGTGCCACAAGTTCCTAAACCTCTCAGTGCCTCAGTTTCCTCATTTGTAAAATGGAGGAGTGTTAGAGTGAAGTGAGATACTTGGTGTAAAGCACCAACTGAGCAGTCTCTGGCCTGTAGCAGGATCAGCTCACCTGCTCATTCAGCTCAGCAAGATTGTGCTTTGTTGTCAATATGCATCCACCACTCCATCAGTTAGCCAAGTGATAGCACTGCAGGGACCTTTTCCTATAAGTAAATTAGTTACAGAATCTGTTGACAGCAAGAATAAAAACCTTTGTGGTGGAGGATGGATAAATAAAAAGTGACTAAAGCCTAGCTGCTTTCACCAACCAGCTTTTAAAATACTGTCTTTAGACTGGGCATGGTGGCTCATGCCTGTGGAGGTGGAGGTGGGCAGATCACCTGAGGTCAGGAGTTCGAGACCAGCCTGGCCAACGTGGTGAAACCCTGTCTGTATTAAAAATACAAAAAATAGCCAGGCGTAGTGGTAGGTACCTGTAATATCAGCTACTCAGGAGGCTGAGGCATGAGAATCACTTGAACCCTGGAGGCGGAGGTTACAGTAATTCAAGATCACACCATTGCTCTCCGGCTTGGGCAACAAGGGTGGAAAAAAAAAAAAAAAGCACAGGAGAATCACTTGAATCCGGGAGGTGGAGGTTGCCATGAGTTGGAGGTTGCAGTGAGCTGAGATTGCACCACTGCACTCTAGCCTGGGTAACAGATTAGACTGTGTCTCAAAAAAAAAAAAAAAAAAAGGGTGCATACTATATGATTCCATTTATGTAAAAGTCTAAAAGTCAAAAACTGACTTATAAAGACAGAAAACAGATTGGTGTTCGCTTGAGGATGGGGGTGGAAGGCATGGAGAGATCAAAGGCAAAAATTACAAAGCGGCACAAGGAAACTTCTGAGGCTGGACAGATAGGTTCGCTGTCTTGATTATGGTGATGGTTTCCTGATGTGTGAGTGTGCATGTGTACATAGGAGTGTGTGTATAAACTTACTAAAATGTGTTCTTTATTGTATGGCAATTATACCTCAATATTTTGGGGTTTTCCTTGGCGGGGGTAGGGGAGGAAACAACATCTCGCTCTATTGCACAGGCTGGAGTACAGTGGTGCCATCTCGGCTCACTACAGCCTTGACTTCCTGGGCTCAAGCAATCCTCCCACCTCAGCCTCCTGACTAGCCGGGACCACAGGTGCACGTCACCACACCCAGCTATTTTTTTATTATTATTATTTTTGGTAGAGATGGGGATCTCTCAACGTTGCCCAGGCTGGTCCTGAACTCCCAGGCTCAAGAGATCCTCCTGCCTTGGCTTTTCAAAATGTTGAGATTACAGGCATGAGCTACCACACCCAGGCAATAAAGCAGTTTTTAAAACATTAAACCCATTTGAGCTCATATATTCAGGTGCCTGGGCTACCAGACCACAGGCCACTAGATGGGGACCACCAAACCACAAAATGGACCTGCTTGAATCTGGCCACAGTACAAAGGTGTTCTTAGAATACAACTCTCTCTTAACACTCATTCCACTGTTGAACCTGGCTCTACTCTAGGCTTTTACCTACTTTTAGAGACAATGCAACTAATTCAGCAGTCCCTTGAGATAGTACCTTGAGCAATATCTCCTTCTGCTCAGACAAAAAGCTATTGACTGGATGCTACCGAGGCAAGCTTCTGAAGCCCTCAGTCTGAGAATCCCAAGTCTGCCATGTTCACAAGCAACAGAAGAGGCCTTACATTCTAAGATAATTAGCTCAGGCGTTTCAACACTTGGGGTGAGGGTGTGGGGAGAGAAATCCTGCTAAGCATGAATGTCTTTTGTCAAAATATCATCCTGACACCCTAAAGGATGGTCTGTTTTCTTATAAGCTGGGCCTAAACTTGTCTTTAAAACAAACAGGCCAGGCACAGTGGCTCACACTTGTAATCCCAGTACTTTGGGAGGCTGAGGAGAGGATTGATTGAGCTCAGGAGTTCAAGACCAGCCTGGGCAACCCTGTCTCTACCAAAATTACAAAGAAAAAAAAATAACCAGGTGTGGTGGCATGCACTTTGTAGTCCCAGCTACTTGGGAGGCTGAAGTGGGAAGATGGCTTGACCCTGGGAAGTGGAGGCTGCAGTTAGCCATGTTCATGCTGCTGCACTCTAGCCTGAGAGAAACAGCAAGACCCTGTCTCAAACAAACAAAATAATAAACACAAGGTATTGTTTTTTCTTCTCCTGGTCAAGCTTAGTAATGCAGTATATCAGCATTAAAATGACACTTAGCCGGCCTCGGTGGCTCAAGCCTGTAATCCCAGCACTTTGGGAGGCCGAGGTGGGTGGATCATGAGGTCAAGAGATCGAGACCATTCTGGCCAACATGGTGAAACCCTGTCTCTACTAAAAATACAAAAATTAGCTGGGCGTGGTGGCGTGCGCCTGTAGTCCCAGCTACTCGGGAGGCTGAGGCAAGAGAATTGCTTGAACCCGGGAGGCGAAGGTTGCAGTGAGCTGCGATCACACCACTGCACTCCAGCCTGGCACCTGTCGACAGAGGAGACTCTGTCTCAAAAATAACAATAATAAAATAAAATAAAATAAAATGACACTTTTTTTGGGGGGGGTGCAGTGGCTCACGCCTATAGTCCCAGCACTTTGGAAGGCCAAGGTAGGAGGATGGCTTGGACCCAAGAGTTAGAGACCAGCCTGGGCAACATGGCAAAACCCCCTAAAAATTGAAAAATTATCCAGGCTTGGTGGCACATGCCTATAGTCCCAGCTACTGGGGAGGCTGAGGTGGGAGGATCACTTGAGCCTGGGAAGTGGAGGCTGCAGTGAGCCATGATCAGGTCACTGCACTCCAGCCTGGCCAACAGGCAAGACTCTGTCTTTTTTAAAAAAAAAAAAAAAAAAAAAAGCACACATACTTTTTATAAGAGAAACATTCCAGACAAACACACAAAACAAGGGCGGGGGCGTGGAGAACCATATAACCACCATGGGACCGAAGAAATAAAACACTACAAAGAGCTGAAAGCCTCTTCACACCTCTTCCTGAATGGGTCTCCCTCTCTGCCCACCCCTAGAAATGATTATCCAAAAGTTTGGTAATGATCATTCCCCTAAAGCTTATCTGTATTTTGATGACATATGTAAAACTTTAAACAGTATCATAGTATATGAATATCTCTGCAATTTGCTTTTTCGAATTTTTGTGGATACAGAGTAGGTATCTATATTTATGGGGTCCATGAGATTTTGTTGTGGTTGTTTTTGAGATAGGGTCTCACTCTGTTGCCCAGGATGGGGTGCAGTGGGGCAATCACAGCTCACCACAACCTCACTGCAACCTCCGCGCCCAGGCTCAAGCAATCCTCCCACCTCAGCCTCCTGAGTAGCTGGGAGCAGTTTTCAGTTCCTTGCAGCTGAAAGGACTCTAACTGTCCCACCTACCTCCTCGAAGGCTAGTCTTGCTATCCTATTCATCCCATACACAATGTCTCAGGGCTCATTGTGCCATTTGACTCAAACTCTTTATCTCTTCTGAGGCTCCTAGTGCCATCAGCATATTCTAACCAAGCCCCAAACCTGGCGTCCCCTTTGCCTTGCTCACAACCAGCCTAGAGTAATACAAACCTGGCCCTTTCCATTAGGGAGTGTAGGATTATCCATTAGCATGTCCTGACTTCTTCCCATGTGTCAAGCACTATACAATTTAGCTCCTTAAATCTTCACACCCACTCTTTCAGGTAGAAACTATGATTATTCCCAGTTTATAGATGAGAGTAGTGAGGACTGAGGCCTCAGAAAAAGCCTGTCACTCAGTCAATTCCAGATTCAATCCCAGGGTGGCCTGACTCCCAAATTCTTATTCCTTTTTTTTTTTTTTTTTTTT
>NW_022436963.1:9381803-9405522 GCF_009761245.1 Sapajus apella | reverse complement strand
TTTGAGACGGAGTTTCACTCATGTTACCCAGGCTGGAGAGCAATGGCGCGATCTCGGCTCACCGCAACCTCCGCCTCCTGGGTTCAGGCAATTCTCCTGCCTCAGCCTCCTGAGTAGCTGGGATTACAGGCACGCGCCACCACGCCCAGCTAATTTTTTGTAGTTTTAGTAGAGACGGGGTTTCACCATGTTGACCAGGATGGTCTCGATCTCTTGACCTTGTGATCCACCCGCCTCGGCCTCCCAAAGTACTGGGATTACAGGCTTGAGCCACAGCGCCCGGCTGCCAAATTCTTATTCTTAATCACAACTTCCCTTCTCCCAGAAACCCAACAGAGGAGAGGGATGCCCTAAGCTACCAGAAGAACAGAAAAATCAGACAGAACCTCATATCCCTTTATCCCAAAGAACACCATCCATTCCCAGAGATAAACAGTATGAGGCTTTTCAGAGGTTCAATTCTGGCGTATAGCTTGCTTTGTAGAGAGTATAGGACATGCTCATCTGAGGGGGCAGTATGAGTGTTGTAAGAGTATTTCAGGCCATTTTGTTTCATCTTATCTACTTATAATTGTCCGGACTCCAAGAGAACCTAAAACTCAAATCAGCTCTTAGGGAAAGAAAAAGTTAGTTACTACCACATAAAGGGTTAAGATGAATCACAGTCATAACACCATAAAAAAAAAACAAATAATCACACAAATTTATTTTAAGAGACAAGGCCTCACTCTGTCACTCAGGCTTCAGTGCAGTGACCTGATTACAGTTCACTGCAGCTTGGAATTCCTGGGTTCAAGGGATTCTCCTGCCCCAGCCTCCCAAGTAGCTAGGATTACAGGCACATAACACCATGCCCAGCTAGTTTATTAAAATTTTTTGGCAGTGTGCAGTGGCTCACATCTGTAATCCCAGCACTTTGGGAGGCTAACATGGGTGGATCACCTGAGGTCAGGAATTCAAGACCAGCCTGACCAACATGGTGAAATCCCGTCTCTACTAAAAAAATACAAAATTAGCTGGGTGTGGTGGCTCATGCCTGTAATCCCAGCTGCTTGGGAGGCTGAGGCAGGAGAATTGCTTAAACCTGGGAGGTGGAGGTTGCAGTGAGTCAAGATCGTGCCATTGTTCTCCAGCCTGGGCAACAAGATGGGGTCTCCCATGTTGCCCAGGCTGGTCTCAAACTCCTAGCCTCAAGTGATCCTCCTGCCTGAGCCTCCCAAAGTGCTGGGATTATAGGCATGAGCCGCTATACCCAGCCAATACAACTTTAATATATTTAGAGCTTCTCTAGAGTCATTCTAGACTGAAATAGATTTTTTGTACATTTCATGGAAAATTTAAATAAATAAAAAAAATTCTGAACAACTCTTATTTGTAGACCCCCATACACATGACAGAACTTAGGCCTGTGATTTTCCTATTAAAGCCCTGTAGCCCACTCGGATCTTCATTTATATTCAATATTCTGCTACGATCACCTTCCCACTACTAGACCACAAGCAACTGGAGGTCAGTGACCAAGTCCTAATCCCCTCTATACTCCCAGCCCCTCTACACCCCGGCACTTGGTAATGGCTGTAGGAGTATCTGAACAAAGCATCTATACATTACTACTCTGGGCTCTTGGTCACAGTCAGCCGCTTTAGAGAAAGACGTTATTCTCTTTCCAGTTCTTTCTCAATCCTTCTGAGCAGATCAAGGAAAAGGCTCAACGTGGTGCTACGTTACCTTCAACACCTCTCCATCTCTTGCTAATTTCCCTTTTTAACCAAAAGAGAGTATGCCTCATGCTGTGAACAGGCAACGGTGCTGGCTGGAATTTAATAACTGTTTGGGGTTTATTTATGGTTACCTTCCATTTACCTAGTGACACTATTTTTCCATTATTATAGTGACACAAAGTCTCCTTTTCAAATACATTTGTTTTACATGTGAGTCAACTGCAGGGGAAAATAATATTAAGTGAAAAATGAAATAGAGACAGCCATGGGATATGGCAAAATAGTAAAGGTGGTTCCTTTATGAATGATTGAAGCTTGGGGAACACAGTTAGACTCAGGAGTAAGAGCCAGGGTCTGGCCCAGGCACGGTGGCTCAGGCCTGTAATCTCAGCACTTTGGGAGGCCGAGGTGGGCAGATCAATTGAGGCCAGGAGTTCAAAACCAACCTGGCCAACATGGTGAAACCCCATCGATACTAAAAATACAAAAATTAGCTGGGACCGGGCACGATGGCTCGTGCCTGTAATCCTAACACTTTGGGAGGCTGAGGCAGGTGGATCACCTGAGGTCGGAGGTTTGAGACCAACCTGACCAACATGGTGAAACCCTGTCTCTACTAAAAATACAAATATTAGCTAAGCATGGTGGCACATGCCAGTAATCCCAGCTACGTGGGAAGCTGAGGCAGGAGAATCACTTGAACCTGGGAGGCGGAGGTTGCAGTGAGCCAAGATCACGCCACCGCACTCCAGCTGGGGTGATGCAGGGAGACTCTGTCTGAAGAAAAAAAAAAAAAAAAGAGCCAGAATCTGAGTCCAGACATCTGCCTGGGACCTGCAATCTTGCGAAATCCAGCATGTCCTACCAGCATGTCCCAGAACCAGAAACGGGTCTCCAGAATGGGAGTGGGTTAACACCAGCTGATTGGAATGACAATGGTCACCTCTAGTAGCTGGAGAAACTACTAAACCATTGTTCAATGCTTTAAATTTTTGCCCCATCACATGGAAAAAGTACCCAGGCTGACGAATTTCTTCCCATCCTTAAAACAAAAGATCTGCATTAGTCACTCAGTGAAGTAAAACCCACACAAATTCTACCTTCAGGAAAGGTGTTGGGCGTTCCCCGACTACACCAGAGATGGCCTAAAACTGACATTTGGTAACGCTGCAAGTACTAGGAATTCGGCCCAATTATGAACAGCAGGCAGCTGGTGTCCAAGAAGCAACTGGGAGAAGTACACAGTTCACGCAACACAGACAGATTCCTTCTACCCATCAGGGCAAAGACTCGCCAGCTCCTCAAAAGAACTGAGAATACTGGCCCCCAAACTCCCATTTTTATTCCCGTCCCAGGAGCCACAGAATTCCCTATTGGCAGCCTCCTCCGTCACCCCAGCCCAGTGACTTCGATGCTGTTTGCACAGGGCATAACCCAGAAGTCCAGTTTCCAAGCACTAACCACTGTAAAAATATTGTCGCCAGCTCCATGACACCAGGTTGGACAGTGCAGGGGTTTAATGCCACACCCAGGGCAGCAAAAATTTTGACAGATGGCAGGCAGCTCCGCCATGACCCCAGATGCCAAAGAGCTAGGAGGGAAAGCGGTGCCAGGGCCAAGGCAGGGACGAGCCAGATTCCTGGGGGATGGGAGCCGCTGGCACAGCCGCCCTATACTCCAGGTTGGAAGCACACAAGGCAGTCAGCACGGCCTCAGCCCCGTGCGGGGGGATGTAACCCTGACAGATCCCCACATGTCTCTCCAGCTCCACCCTCCTCCACAAAGCCCTGAAAAGAGAAGCAGTAGCCCATGGCATTAACGTCAAGACTGATTTTTCCAAGGCTAAGTAGGAAGTGCAGGGTCTCACAGCAACAGTGCTGACGCTAACACCACAATAGCAGCAGCTGATGTTTACTGAGCACTTACTATGAGCCAGACACAGCGCCAAGAGGTTTAGATGCACATTCTCTTTTATACCTAAGAACTCTGTAAGGCAGAGTATTTTTGTTTGTTTGAAACAGAGTCTCGCTCTGTTGCCCAGGCTGGAGTCCAGTGGCATGATCTCAGCTCACTGCAACCTCTGCCTCCTAGGTTCAAGCAATTCTCCTGCCTCAGCCTTCCGAGTGGCTGGAATTACAGGCACCCATCACCAAGCCTGGCTTATTTTTGTATTTTTAGTAGAAACAGTGTTTTGCCATGTTGGCCAGGCCAGTCTCAAACTCCTGGCCTCAAGTGATCTTCCTGCCTCCACCTCCTAAAGTGCTGGGATTACAGGCATGAACCACAATGCCTGGCCCCTGTAAGACAGAGCATTTTAGGACCACATTCGGCCCATGGACAACAGGCTCCTGGGGGGAAGCAGGTCCCTAGGGTCAGCCAGCTAGCTACAAAGGAGCAAAGCCAAGACTCAGGACCAGGAGCAAACACAGGACCAGGAGATTACTGCTGCTGCTGGGAGAGTATCTTTCCAAGAGGGTGCTCTGGGAAAGGTAAAACCCGGAAAGAAAAAAATGGGAGGGAAGGCCAGGTGTGGAGGCTCAACGCCTGTAATCTCAGAGTTCAAGACCAGCCTAGGAGACATGGCAAAACCCTGTCTCTACAAAAAAAACAAAAGTTAGCTGGGTGTGGTGGTGTGCGCCCATGGTCCCAGGTACTCAGGAGGCTGAGATGGGAGGCTGAGATGGGAGGATCACCTGAGCCCTGGAGGTCAAGGCTGCAATGAGCTGTGACTGTGCCACTGCAATCCAGCTTATGCCACAGAATGAGATCCAGTCTCAAAAAAAGAAAGAAAAAGCAAAAAAATGAAAGAAATGGAGGTGAAGGACATTACAGGAGACAAAAGAGAGGGTGAGGGAGGGCAATGGAACTTCCTTAAAAAAAAAAAAAGAGGAGGCTGGGCCAGAAGACCAGAAATGCAAAAATGCCACTCATGATGGTTCCTACTCAACAGTTATCCAAAGACCCAGGTTGCTGCTTCTTCTAAAAAGAGTCTCTTAGGTAGAAGGAGGCATCTTTGACCAATTTCTGGGAGTATTCCCAACCGCCTTTCACCTTCCTAGATAATTAGGTCACTTCTTCCTCCAGTCTGGAGAGACCAGCCTCAGGTCCAGGAATTAGGAGGGTGAAAGATGGGAAAGGAGAAAGAAGAGAGAAAGGAGGTGGGGGAGTATGATGACCGCCATTCATGAGGCACTTAGCCAGCTCCCACCACCACCTCCAAGGACTGGGCCAACTGATTATCAGGATTACATCATTTTATCAACAACACCAGGAAGGGGGTACTGCTATATCCTGGGACACAAACTCAGAGAAGTCAAACAACTTTCCCCTAGTCTTCCAGCTAGAAAGCAGCAGGGTCGATCTGATCCATGCTCTTGAGCACTCCGGAAGTGGCTGGATCTGTATCCAGAAGTGGTTTCCATTCCATCTCCTTTGCCTCTTGGCTGAGACAGGATGGCTCCATGGGCCTGGTGTCCTGCAGGCTACTGGGAAAGTGGTGCCTCCAAAAAGCAATACCATGAAGACCTGGGAACTTCTCAAAGTTCCCAGGCAGTTAAGGGTGAAGCAAGCTGTCCAACTACATTGTGTCAGACTCACATCTGAAACATGTTTAAACAGCTAATGGAGCTGAGCCAGTTTCTATGCTGGGCTGCCCATGAGACAAGGTCACAATAGTTACCAAGTATAATAACTATTATTAAGAGACCCTGACAGTCCCAATAAAAGTGGACCCTAAAAACTTTTAAGAGACAGAAAGTGGGGCTGGGCGTGGTGGCTCATGCCTGTAATCCCAGCACTTTAGGAGGCCGAGGTGGGTGGATCACCTGAGGTCAGGAGTTCAAGACCAGCTTGGCCAACATGGCAAAACCCTGTCTGTACTAAAAATACAAAATTAGCCAGCCATGGTGGTGCGTGCCTGTATTCTCAGCTACTCGGGAGGGTGAGGCAGGAAAATGATGCGGTGAGCTGACATCATGCCATTGCACTCCAGCCTGGGCGACAAGAGCAAAACTCCGTCTCAAAAAAAAAAGAGAAAGAGAGACAGAAAGTGGCTGAACACCTCCACTCCGTGGTTGACCAAACATATTTCTAGACCAAGGGAGACTTGCAAACCACAATGAGACTCAAATAAGAGCTTTCCTTTTAAGGCTGGCCAAAGCTCAGCAATAACTCAACTGAGGATGAATCTCATTATAACCATCAGGATGACCAAAATGATTTCAGAAAGCATTTCCAGTCCTCAGTCACTTTTTTTCCTGAGAAAGGAATCTCCTTCTTGCCTATTCTGATTAAAAGACAGCTGTAAGCAAAATTCCCTAAAAGTAGAAAAAGATTCACTAAAATTCTTCACAGGTGATGTTTTTTCTTTACATTTTTCTGTGTTCTTGCAATTTTTTGCAAAGAGTAAGAACTACACATGTAACTTTTTAATGTTCAAAAAAAACTTAATGGAAGTGAATTTCAGGCCGGGCAGGGTGGCTCACTCCTGTAATCCCAGCACTTTGGAAGGCCGAGGCGCGCGGATCACTTGAAGTCAGTAGTTCAAGACTAGTCTGGCCATCATGGCAAAACCCCGACTTCGTAAAAATACAAAAATTAGGGCCAAGTATGGTGGCTCACACCTGTTATCCCAGCACTTTGGGAGGCCGCCGCAGGCGGATCACGAGGTCAGGAGATCAAGACCATCCTGGCTAACAACGGTGAAACGTTGTCTCTGCTAAAAATACAAAAATGAGCTGGGCATAGTGGCATGCACCTGTAATCCCAGCTACTTGGGAGGCTGAGGCGGGACAATTGCTTGAACCTGGGAGGCAGAGGTTGCAGTGAGCCAAGATCATGCCACTGTATTCCAGCCTGGGTGACAGAGCGAGACTTGGTCTCAAAAAAAAAAAAAAAAAAAAAAAATATATATATATACACACACACACACATATATAAGAATTAGCTGGGCATAGTGGCACACGCCTGTAGTCCCAGCTACTTGGGAGGCTGAGGCAGGAGAATCACTTGAACCCAGGAGCTGGAGGTTGTAGTGAGCCGAGATGGCAGCCTGGGTGACAAAACGAGACATCGTTTCAAAAAGAAGTAAATTTCAAAGACATGCTGAGCTGATGGCTTTCCTTGGAAAAGCAGTAAGACAGGAGGATTAACATCTCAGACAAGGATCTGAGTAAAAACCACACACTTGCTGGCCAATCTAGGCAGGCCTCAGTTTTCTCATCTGCATAACAGGAATTGTAACAATAACTACTCAGAATTGCAAGGATGTTTCATATGGCTATTAGTAAGAAGCATTTATGACAATACCTGGTACTTAAGACATGTTCTCCCTATATTCACTATAAGTAATGAAAGTTACTATGATTGTGACTTTCAGGAATTTCCTTTTTAATTAATTTTAATTTTATATTTTTATTTTAAAAAAATATGGAACACTTCACAAATTTGCGTGTCATCCTTGCGCAGGGGCCATGCTAATCTTCTCTGTCTCATTCCAATTTTAGTATACGTGCTGCCGAAGTGAGCATGACTTTCAGTAATTTCCTACTAAATTCATTTTCTGAGCTTCACCTGGAAAGCTGGAAAAGGCCTTGTTCTCTAAGGCCTTGTTGAAGCAACTCACAGATATCCAGAGAACGAACATGAAGTGCTTTGTTCTCTAAGTTCAGCATCACAGTCCAAAAGCGAAGTGTTCTACTGGGACCCCAGAGCCAGCTGTCTACTACATATAACTCCCACTTCACTAAAGGCAGCAAAGAACCACTGTTTTGCATGTTCCAAAAGCAAACACATTGCAAATAAGTCAATGTACCAGACTTAATACTCAACTTTTTATGCTGGAGACTGTTTATTTAACAAGTTATTTATTAAATTCCTATTAAGGGCCAAGCTCAGAGCCACAGAGGTGAACAAGAGACACAGCGCCTGCCCCTGGAGTAGTGATGATCTGTGGGAGAGTAAGAAGGCAATCTAGAACACCGATATGGCTCAGTAAGAGGGCAGTGTGGCCAAGCACAGTGGATCATGCCTGTAATCCCCACACTTTGGGAGGCTGAGGCAGGCAGATCGCTTGAGCCCAGGAGCTCAAGACCAGCCTGGGCAACACGGCAAAACCCAATCTCTACAAAAAAATACAAAATTAGCCAAGTGTTTTGGTGTGTGTGCCTGGAATTCTGGCTACTGGGGAGGGGCTGAGGTGGGAAGATCGCTAGAGGCGAGGAGGTCAAGGCTGCAGTAAGCTGTGATGGCAGCACTCACTCTAGCCGGGGTCACGGAGCATGACTCCGTCTCCAAAAGAAGAAAAGAAAAGAAACAGGGTGTTAGGTGTCCGGGAGAGGACCTCATGTCCCCCAACCTTGGGTGTGACTCCCCTTGAATGTCCCGGGAAAAGGGGGGACAATTAGGTAAGAGGTGCGTGCCTGCAGGAAGTGTAACGTGACACCTGGATCACTTCCCGTAAAGGACGCCCTGACTAGAGAGCCATCCCCCAGGTGCCAGCTTGCCTTCTTTGGTAGAGATCAGGAATGTGACAAGCCACTGCCCAGGTGCTTTCAAGCCAAGCTCTGCCAAGGCACCTCGCTCAGAACACGTTCCGTGCTCTGTCCCTGGATGGCTGGAAGTTCCACCAGGGCCCCATCCCAGCCGCACATGGCCAGTCCTCCAGCACACACCCCTGCCTCTGCTGAGAGGGGAATCTTGTAAACAGAACCATGAACTCTGCTCAACTGATACAACTACAGACTCGCAAAGGCCTTTTAGGGTCTCAGCTCCAAAGCCTTGCACCTCAGGTCCCCTCAGAGGCAGGGCCTGGTCCCATACTCTGGCCTGCTTTACCTCACACCAAGGGAACCATCAATTTGTTCTTGGGCAAGAAGCACCGCGCAGCTCCTGCTCCCACAATAAGCTGTAGATGCCAAATCATTCTTGTGTCCCTGGGATCCAATAAACCATTTCAGGGAGGTGCAGGGAAATCAGAGTGAAACACACAAGAAGTACAGTACAAGCATGATAAGAACTTATTTTCTTGGTACATGAAGGAAACTGAGAAATCTTATTAAATTTGCCACCAAGAAACCTTTCCTGCCCCGGCCTCCCTAGGAGGCCTGCTTCTGCCTCAGTCACACTCAGCGGAAGGCAGCACCGCTCCTGTCTGTCGAAGGAGAGCTGATTGCTGCTTGCCATTTTTCATCTTAAAGTCTGAATTTATGGGCCGCGGTAAATTTACATAGTGCCTACCACAAATCCCCACCCGTTTCCCTATAGCTCGAATGCCAAAATTCCACCCTGCGTTCCAAATAACTCCAAACTCTTTAGTAGCCTTTTTTTTTTTTTTTTCTGGAAAGGAAATTCCAGAAAACTTGTCTGGCATGGTAGAGGCTGACCAGCCTTATGAAAATACTCAGAAAGGTGACCCATTTAGTCAAAAGCGCTTTCAGATCTCTATGAGAAAAGGAATTCACGCCAGCATAAAGGGCCTTCAGAGAGAGAACAGGAGTGCTGTGTTCACACCCAGACCTTTCAGCAAGCCAGCCCTGCAACGGCTGGCGAGGCTGAGCCCAGAATGGGCCGGACAGACCAGCTTTCTGTCTCTCAGGAGAGGTGCGCCCCGGGAGAAGCCCGTGGGGATCACAAGCTCAGCTCTGGCTCACACAGCTTTGTGCTACGGAGCACAGCAAGGGGTCTGTCCAAGAGGCTACCTGCAGATGAGCGGAAAGCCGCCTGCTTGGATTGGAAGCAGGCTGCCCACTTGTGCCAGGGCCATGGAACTGATAAAGGCCGGGTGCCAGGCCTGGAAAGAAGGGTTCAGTTGCTGGGCTCACCAGCAAACACAAACCAGCACACCCTCCCATGAGTTAAACAAGGGAGCAGAAGGAAAGGCTGTGGGTGAGCTGATTTTTTTTTTTTTTTTTTTTGAGATGGAGTCTCACTCTGTCACCTAGTCTGGAGTGCAATGTCATGGTCCTGGCTCACTGCAACCTCCACCCCAAGGGTTCAAGCGATTCTCCTGCCTCAGCCTCCTAAGTAGCTGGGATTACAGGCATATGCCACCACATCTGGCTAATTTTTGTATTTTTAGTAGAGATGCGGGTTTCACTATGTTGGCCAGGATGGTCTCGAACTCTTGACCTTGTGATCCGCCCACCTCAGCCTCCCAAAGTGCTGGGATAACAGGCGTGAGCCACTGCGCCAAGCCTGGGTGAGCTCACTTCTGACAGAGCACAGCTGCGGCTATGTCCGCTGTCACCAAGGATCTCCTGGCATAACTGGCTCTCAATAACACCCTCACACACATGTCCTGTGGTGACACGGTGTATGCTGTGACCCCTGCAGCCAGGAAAAGGTCCAGGGGCACCTCTTTCCGCACCTCTGGTTTCCAGACCTCACTAAGAAAAGCCCTGCCCACCTCCCCTAAAGCAAGCTTCAGCTAGTCCCTACTGTGCACACCCGCGGTGACATTACTGCCCCCTGGAAACCAAAGGCAGGGAAAGAACTAGAGCAATGTCTCCAAAAACTGTGGAAAAGGTCCCAGGCAGAGCTCCATGGTGTGGGAAAAGATAAGGCAAGTAGCCCCCAAAAAGTTTTGTCTTCTAGAAGGAAATTTCAATTTCACATCAATCAAACGCAAATGAGTCACGTTTGGAGCAAAGCAAAACAAGAACTAGCTTCCACAGAAGCAGAAAACAGTCTCTTCCACACCCTCTCACTACAATATATCTATTTTCCTGTACAGAGTGTCAAACCCAACTTTGATACAAAAGTACTTAACTGCATGATGCAGGCAGGCAAGAAGCCTGACTTGTAAAGTGAGGCACAGCTGTGCCTCAGTTTTCTCATCTGTAAAATGGAAACAGATGTAAATCTAAAAGAACAAGGCTGAGGCCAGGTGCGGTGGCTCATGCCTGTAATCCCAGCACTTCAGGAGGCCAAGACAGGTGGATCACGAGGTCAGGAGTTCGACACCAGCCTGGCCAACATGGCAAAACCCCGTCTTTAATAAAAATACAAAAATTAGCCAGGTGTGGTGGTGGTGTGCGTCTGTAATCCCAGCTACTCGAGACGCTGAGGCAGGAGAATTGCTTGAACCCAGGAGGCGGAAGATGCAGTGAGCCGGGACCATGACATTGCACTCCAGCAGTGAGTTGAGATGGACCCACTGCACTGCAGCCTGGGCAACAGAGCAAGACTCCATCTCGGGGGAGGGAGAGGAAGAAAGAGGCTGAGACTCAAAATTTAAACAATTAGAGTTTACATGAGCCAAAGTGAAGACAGCTGCCTGAAGGACTCAGGCCCAAGTAACCTTGGATATGAGCTCTGTTTGGCCTTTGCTACAAGCAGGTTTTTAAAAGCAGAAAAGGGGACAGGGAGTGAACTGATACAAAGTTGTTTGTCAGGATTTCTCATTGGCTTAGAGAAATAGCATTGATTAGTGGTTGGCCATACATCATTCAACTATAGGGTGTGGATTATAGTATTGTGTGCAGCATTATGACATTAATTTATAGCTAATTGTCACAATAGCAATTTCTTCATTTTAGAAACGGGTCTCACTCTGTCACCCAGGCTATAGTGCAGTGGGGCAACAATCATAGTTCACTGCAGACTCGAACTCTTGGCCTCAATCTATCCTCCCACCTGACCCTCCCAAGTGGCTGTACCACTGCATCCAGCTAATTTTTTAATTTTTTTTGTAGAGATTGCAATCTCACCCAGGCTGGTCTCAAACTCCTGGCCTCAAAAGATTCTCCAGCCTCGGCCTTCCAAAGTGCTGGGATTACAGGACAGGCATGCATCACCACAATTGGCCAGCAAGTGATTTCAAGAAATGAATACATGGGGAGGGCACAGTGGCTCACACCTGTAATCCCAGCACTTTGTGAGACCAAGGCAGATAGATCAGTTGAAGTCAGGAGTTCGAGACCAGCCTGGCCAACATGCTGAAACTCCATCTCTACTAAAAATACAAAAAATTAGCTGGGCGTGGTGATGGGCACCTGTAATCCCAGCTACTGGAGAGGCTGAGGCAGGAGAATCGCTTGAAATGGGGAGGCAGAGGTTGCAATGAGCTGAGACCGAACCACTGCACTCCAGCCTGGGCAACCGAGTGAGACCCTGTCTCAAAATAAAGAAGTACAAATAAAATACAAATACAAAAATTAGCCTGGCGGGGTGGTGGGCGCCTTTAATCCCAGCTAATCAGGAGGCTGTGGCATGAGAATCACTTGAACCCCAGAGGCGGAGGTTGCAGTGAGCCAAGATTGTGCCGCTGAACTCCAGCCTGGTGACAAAGCAAAATTCTGTCTCAAAAAAAATAAATAAATGAATACATAGCTCACTTTAAAAGGACTCACCTTCCTCCGATAAAGGTTCTTTTCTTTTCTCACAGATGTAAAGCCACTAGCTCTGCAGAGTTCGTGAGGATTGGAAGTCATATAAGTAAGACAGGCCAATGGTCAACAGACGGCAGGTATGAGAAATACTAGATGGTATATTAGAGGATGAATATCCTCAACAGTCAGTACACAGCCAGCATCACTTGTATGTATTCTTGGTACCAAGAAGAGTCAAGAAATAATATGTAGGAGGACAAGGGTCCTCCTTGCCAAGCTTTCTACATGCGCTGCTTAGAAACGCCAGGTTTTGATCACGGGGAAAGGGAGACAGCGGCTGTCACAGTAACTCAATGTGATAGGCAGTCTTGACTAAGTGAAAAACCCAACTGCTTCTTTGCTTATAGTACAAGAAAATTTTTGGCCAAGGACATTCTACTGAATGGGGTCTGCCCAAAACTGTTCTTTGGTAAATGCTATACTCAAACAATGGGCAGAAATAAAATCCCATCCAATTGCTTTCATAAATAAACAGTGTGCAGAAAGTTACAACCACCTACAGTTTATCAAGCGAACACAGTTAAGGCAGCTGCTCCAAGGCTGTTAGGGGGCAGCAGCTTCACACAGAGCTCAGTGTTTCTCTTTGTCCTCCTCTACCCCAAATACTAAATCCTGAACTAAGTGTGCCTGATGAAAATTCCCAGGAGTTCCGTCCTCTATACCATCTATACCTACTCTCACCTACTGGTTCACCACTTCAGTCATAAAGAGAGCCATTTGGTTTTCTAATCATTTCCCCAAGAAGCTCTCTTCCCGGTACATGGACTCACTTTCCCATGCAAAGTGAGCTAGGCACCTTAAAAATACAAGGTATTTTTAAGAAGCTATTTCTTCTTAGCTCCTGAAGAAAAGTATTATTGTTTATTATACAATAACCTGAGCCAATTTAGGGATTACTGAGCCTGTTTAATGAATAACTAGATTTACAACAGTCATATAAGATGGCTTCCAGTAGAACGTCATGAAAGGCAATTGTAATCATTATAAAAGCAGGAAATAGCACCCATTAAGATTAAAATGGCTCATTCCATTGAATGTTTTCATTTAGTAAAACGTATTGTTGGGGGAAGGGGTTATAATTACAGATCCAGCTCCTTAATTTAGAATACTCAAAGATGAAAATTAAAATAGAATAACAAGAATATGGAAAAAAGAAAAAAACTAAATGTAGAAACACAAGCCTTCATAGGAGCCTCCAAATGAGGTGTATGCACCCAAGGGCACACAAGATAATCCCTTAGAGCCAGGAAAAAAACAGATTTTATATTTGGATTTGTCATCTAAAAAGAAACTAAGCTTTACTAATATGTAATATGCAGACTGACAGTAGAATATGTTTATAGCTTATAAATAAATATGTATATGTATATATGAGGAAGGGGCACGTGCAAAATTTTCAGCTAATAGGAATGACTGGAGCAACAGTTGAGAGAGATGGCCCCTTTCGGCTGGTTCACTACCCTACACTAAACTCAAGGTACCGGGTACAGTGGTTCACGTCTGTAATCCCAGCACTTTGGGAGGCCAAGGCAGGTGGATCACCTGAGGTCAGGAGTTCAAGACCAGCCTGACCAACATGGTGAAACCCTGTATCTACTAAAAATACAAAATTAGCCAGGTGTGGTGGCGCATGCCTGTAATCTCAGCTACTTGGGAGGCTGAGGCAGGAGAATCGCTTGAACCCGGGAGGTGGAGGCTGCAGTGAGCCAAGATTGTGCCACTGCACTGCACTCCAGCCTTGGCAACAAGAGCAAAACTCCATCTCAAAAAAATGAATAAATAAACAAACAGACAAATTCAAGGAGCATACCCCATAGGCAGCCTCCAGTCTCAGAAAGCCCTTGGTGAGTCAGCCCTGCCAACCTCTCCACTGCCCCCTTAACCTGAGCATCAAGACCTCTAAACTTACACACTCTTCTACTCCTAGGCTAAATGTCTGTTCACCTGCCTAATTCTAGTCACGCTTTAGGTCTTAGCTGAAAGGTCCCTTTCTCCAGGGAAACTTCTAGATCACCCAACCCAGCCTCGGGGTAGATGTTCATCCTCTTCAGAAGGCTGGGGACCTAGATCCTTGTTACTCACAGCGTGGTCCACAGAGAGCAGGATCTGAAGCTGGTTGGAAACGTAGAATCCCAGCCTCCAACCCAGCACCTACTCAATCAGACCTGCATTTTCAACAAAGCCCCCAGGTGATAAGCACATGCCTGAGGGTTTGAGCAGCTCTCTTCTGCAGGGCTCTTCTCCTCTCCTCTGTTTGCTTGTCTCTTCCCCTCTGAGTCGTGTCTGAGGCAAGCAAAGGACAAGATCCTCTCATTCCTGTGCTCTTAGCATCCAGCACAGAGCCTGGTTCAGAGATGGCCTTTCATATATTTCTTGAATGAGGAAAGGAAGAAAGAAAGGATCTTGGGAAACATGTTCATCAGAGGTTCCAAACTTGGGGAAAGGGAATAGCTAACACACCCCAGATGACAGCAATAGGATTCCAAAAATATCTGGACTGGCAAGAGAACATACAGAAGACAAGACAAAGTCCTGGACTTGGGTCCAAAAGCACAGTATTACCAGTGATAAGGACAACACTGTGCTACAACTTAACCTAATCATATGTAACTCTAAGATAGCAACTATTTTGCTTCTTTTTTTTGAGACAGAGTTTCACCCTTGTTGCCCAGGCTGGAATGGCACAATCTTGGCTCACTGCAACCTCTGCCTCCCAGATTCAAGCAATTCTCCTGCCTCAGCCTCCCAAGTAGCTGGGATTACAGGCATGTGCCACCACACCCAGCTAATTTTGTATTTTTAGTAGAAACTGAGTTTTGCCGTGTTGCTCAGGCTGATCTCGAACTCCCACCCTCAGGTGATACGCCAGCCTCAGCCTCGTAAAGTGCTGGGATTACAGGCGCGAGCTACCGCACCCGGCCTGCTCATGCATTTTATTTATGGGGAAACAGGCACAGAAAGGTTAAAGCAGTGGACTAGAGTTTCTTAGCTGGTAGCAGGCAGAGTGCGGATTAGAATCCAGACAGTCTAGCTTCAGACAGAGGCCCTGAATCACTAGGCTCCATCTAGTTTAGCCTAGGATGTGCTACCTAGAGGCCATTTATAGAAAAAGCAGGGTGACTGGCACCCTGACCATGGAGCCACTGAAGGCAGGACCTAGAGGCTCCAAGCCCTGAGCATCTGCTCCCCCAAGGAGCAGGGCAGCCATCCTCAACTAAGCCAGCAGCCCACTCCATGGCACCCGCCTCACAGCACAAAACCAGGACCCAAGAGACATACTTTGGCTCCAAATCAAAGCCCTCCTTTAGCACAGACTCTCCAAGAAAGAAGACGGCTGCTGACTGGCATGCTGGCTCCGCCATTGCTGGGAGAGCGCCACAGAGGCCCAACCACCATCTGGAAGTGATTTGGCTCAGAGATTCCTGAACGGGGTGGGAGGTTGGAATGACCAACCGCCTGGAGCTCCCTGTCCAGCTTGGAAACAAAGCTGGTGTGAACGGGCCCTGGAGGCGGCCATAACATACCAGGGGGCAGCCCCTTCCAAGGAGGCGGCACCGTCTAGGCAGTCCACAGCCATATTTTGGCAAGTAGGCTCAACCATAGCCAACCAAGCTGTTCTCCCCAGAGCGCGCTGATTTTAAATGCCCATTCAGTGTGCAAACCTTTCCGGCATGACTTTGGAGATTATTAGACACTGCCTTACTTAATTAACAGCCACTCACAGCACTTACTATTTAACGTAAACTGTGCCAAGCACTTTAAAAATTATTAACTTGTTTAATCTCTATAGCAACCTTTTAAGGAGGTAATTATCATCCACATTTTAGTGATAAGAAAACCAAAGCACAGACATTTCTTAATAGCTATTTGGTGGCAAGTGGGATTTAAACTAAGAATCCTTGCTCTTAACTACTACACAAGCCACATTGCATGCTAATGTGCTACGAACTTGTTATTAATAATTCTGACAAAGCATGCTACTTTGCTACTTTTTTTTTTTGAGACCGAGTCTTGCTTTGTCACCAGGTGCCAGGCTGGAGTTCAAGCAATTCTCCTGCCTCAGCCTCCCGAGTAGCTGGGACTACAGGCTCACACCACCACGCCCAGCTAATTTTTCTATTTTTTAGTAGAGACAGGGTTTTACTATGTTGGCCAGGATGGTCTCGATCTCTTGACCTCATGATCCGCCCGCCTCAGCCTCCCAAAGTGCTAGGATTACAGGCGTGAGCCACCGCGCCCGGCCAACTTGGCTACTTTTTAAGCACTCTCTGTACTGCCCAAAAGACATGTTGGCATCTGCTAGACGTGCAAGAAAGAGCAGAATTTAAAGTTATTTGGAAATGATTTTGGTAGTAGTAGCACAAAAGGGAGAGGAAGGAAAAGGAGCTGAATGCACCAGTGACCCACCACCCTGGAAACGGCCCAGTGACCCAAAGTCTTAGGAACATGCGCCCTGTCTGCTCTGGCGCTGGCCTGGTGCAAGTCAGTCAAGTAAACTTTAGGGTCAGACCACATCCTCTGAAAAGGAAATAATTCCTTTCTCTAAAGGCCCAAAACAAAACACACCACCCAGACTTCTAGGCCTTGATCCTCATTCTTGGGCTGAGAGACCCCTTTTCCTCCCAGCTGGCTGGGCTGCCCCACGTCAGAAAGTTTTTTGGAAAAACAAGTAAATAAAACTGCCAACTCCTGGCAAACAGCTGGAATTAAAGACGCTGAGGCTTCGGTATGACCTGCCCACAACAGAAGAAGAAACGTAAGGAAATGTTCAGCTTTTGGATGGCGCCTACCTTACAATGAACCACAAGCGTGAATATACAGCCAGGGTTGCCTTTCAGTGGATTGGAGGCAGAGAAGCTGGAGTCCTCTGGCAGCTGTTGAACCACGCCTATCGCAGAGCTGGACACATGTACACAACTCTAATGACTCCCCGGTTGTCTGGCTTTATCCAAAGCATACAAAACCCTGTATTCATTCAATGATACCTTCCCTGACATGGTATAAAACAGTAAAACATCATCTATTGGGTAGCAGGAAATCTTAACCAACCAACCAAAAAAAAAAAAAAAAAACAGTGAGGACAACACAGTAGACAAGCTGACCCCGACTGACTCTCAACTCTCAACTAGTGAGACCCTCATCACAGCCTGGAGGATTAATCCTGCCAATCAGGCCGGGCGCGGTGGCTCAAGCCTGTAATCCCAGCACTTTGGGAGGCCGAGGCGGGTGGATCACGAGGTCAAGAGATCGAGACCATCCTGGTCAACAAGGTGAAACCCCGTCTCTACTAAAAATACAAAAACATTAGCTGGGCATGGTGGCGCGTGCCTGTAATCCCAGCTACTGAGGAGGTTGAGGCAGGAGAATTGCCTGAACCCAGGAGACGGAGGTTGCGGTGAGCCGAGATCGCGCCATTGCACTCCAGCCTGGGTAACAAGAGTGAAACTCCGTCTCAAAAAAAAAAAAAAAAAAAATCCTGCCAATCATGGAAGGCCCTGAAATCCCTAGTTTGTCCAAGGCCAGAGGTTCAGAGTGTGGGTATCCAGCCACCGCCCTAACACCTAAGACTTGCAAACCTAGTGTTACAGGGACCCTCTGATGTGGAGAGAAAAGCTGTACTTTACTCATCTCTGAAACTGGAAGGCAAGTCAGAAAAGGCTCCAATTCAACAGCTGGGCAGACCTGGGTTCCAGACACCATTTACTAGCTAGTTTACTTCACTCCTGTTTCCCATCTTTAAATAAGGATAATAATAGTAATGGTGCAAGAGTAGGATCACCATTAGCCCACCAAACTGTTCTCCCCTGATTCTGACTGTCCCTTCAGTGTGCAAACCATTCCTGCACTCCGGCTCTGTCTCCCAGGCTGGAGTGCGGTTGCACAAAGATTTTGGCTCACTGCAACCTCCACCTCCCCAGTTTAAGAGATTCTCCTGCCTCAGCCTCCTGAGTAGCTGGTATTACAGGCACGAACCACCATGCCTGGCTAATTTTTCCGTTTTTAGTAGAGATGGGGTTTCAACATGTTGTCCAGGCTGGTCTCGAACTCCTAGCCTCAGGTGAGCCACCCGCCTTGGCCTCTCAAAGTGCTGGGATTACAGGCCTGAGCCACAGTGTCCAGCCCTGGCATGACTTTTGAGATAATTATTAGACAGCACCTTATTTAATTAACAGGAACCATTTTCTTTTTTTTTTTTTTTTTTGAGTTTTTGATTTCGAGATTCGCTCTTGTTACCCAGGCTGGAGTGCAATGGCGCGATCTCGGCTCACCGCAACCTCCGCCTCCTGGGTTCAGGCAATTCTCCTGCCTCAGCCTCCTGAGTAGCTGGGACTACAGGCACGCGCCACCATGCCCAGCTGAATTTTTGTATTTGTAGTAGAGACGGGGTTTCACCATGTTGACCAGGATGGTCTCGATCTCTCGACCTCGTGATCCACCCGCCTCGGCCTCCCAAAGTGCTGGGATTACAGGCTTGAGCCACCGCGCCCGGCCAACAGGAACCATTTTCTAAATACAACATGGCCAGGCCAGAACTAAGCCCTGAACTCTCCCAGTGACTTATAGACGCGGATTATTAGAAGAAGGGCAGCAATTGCTATCAATCAATGATTAGCATGAAGATTCCATGGGGTGATCAACAGAACACACTAAACACCTAGCAGGTGCCACCAAATTGAAGCTAGTGTCATTGTCAGCACAATGCAATACAACCTAAGCAGTGAATATATGAGCCTCAGTCCAAACTGGAGGTAACTTTGCCTTGAAGGACCATTACCCACAGCAGCCTCACAGCTGAGGGAAGAAGCCTCCTGCTTTATCCCCACAGCAGTCCTGGCACTTGCCAAGGCTCCCTGTGGTCTCCAGAGGGTGGAAAACCTGTTTGTTGCAAGATCTCTCGGGAGAGCAATTAGGCAGCCAATGACACAAGTTATAAATGTGGTCACACCCTTTAACCCAGGAATGTCACTTTGGGGAATACGATCCAAGAAATCATTAAAAAGGAAAAAAATACAATGTAAGTTGTGGTAGGAAAAGGAAGACGCTGCCAACAGCCCACAGGCCCAGCACAGAGGAACAGGAGCTAACTAACCCCGGAATGTCAGGACAATGCGAGTAGCTAGGGCCTGGGTGGATTCGGGAATAAAAATCAGGAGGGCTGACCCTGCGGGGTGTCTCATGCCTGTAATCCCAGCACTTCGGGAGGTCGAAGCAAGAGGATCATGAGGTCAAGAGTTCAAGACCAGCCTGGCCAACATGGTGAAACCCCATCTCTACTATGAATACAAAAATTAGCTGGGCATGGTGGCATGTGCCTGTAATCCCAGCTACTCAGGAGGCTGAGGCAGGAGAATCGCTTGAACCCGGGAGGCGGAGGTTGCAGTGAGCCGAGATGGTGCCATTGCACTCCAGCCTGGGCAACCAGAGCAAGACTCCGTCTGGGGGGGAGGGGGGAAATCGGGAGGACCAGGTAAAAAAATGTAAGTGACCAGACAAAATCTAGAATGAGACTCACAGCCCCGGGCACTGATGAGAGACAGTGCTGGAAGCGGCGGCTGCCTCTGTAAACAGTGGGTAGATCAGGCAGTCCATGATTTGCTGGTGCTGTGGTTTGGTTTGGTTTTGTTGTTGTTTTAGAGATTTCATGTCATATCTGGATACTTCTGGTTTACTTTAAGTTTCTTTATTCAGTTAATTAAATTAATACACATTTTTAAAACAAAGAACAGATCCAAGTTGAGCCCAGCTGGGCCTTGGGATTCTTCAGAGGGGAGGCTGGTTTCTGAATGATAAAGAATTCTAGGAGATTCTGAGGTTCTCCCTCCGCAGTACAGGAGATGGACCCCAGAAGAAAGACAACAGCGTGCCTTGCCGTGTGGATTCCTCTGCAGGGAAGCCACCCTTGGGGAGGGAGAGGGCTGCTGGAGATCAGCTGGGTGGAGCAGCGCCTCCCCCCAGGAAGCAGGAAGAAGCCCTACCTGCCAGGACAGGTGTGGGGGAAGGGAAGGGTGAGGCCCTGAGGCCTGGGGGAGGCTCAGCCTAGAGGGAATCCCTTTTCCACTGGAGAAAGTCCCAGCCTCCACACCTATCTCCCTTTCTTCCTGTCACTAGGGTCGCTACAGTGACCTGGTTTCCTCAGGAAGAGACCCAGGTCACAGGCCAGGGCCAGTCCCTGGTTCTCCTTAGGAGGAGACCCAGATCGAGGACCCTCCCCTATCCTAACCCCTCACACACACACACATAGGCGGATACACATTATCTGCATATAAACATGCTCTGCACACCCATGTCATGTACATGCAAACTCTCTTTGCATATACACACTGTATGTGTGCACACACATTCTCTGCACACACGCCCACATGCACACACACACATACTACAAACTCCTTGCCCCTACTGTCACAGCCCACACTCTCAGTAGCCTGGTGGCCCTCCTGGAAGCCCCCAACTATCACAGACCACAAAGGAGACCTCATCCTCATTCTTCCAACCCCCCACCCCCAACCCAGCCCAGCAAGCCCAGCCCAGCGAGAGACACCAACTCCCTCCCTCCTCTCAGGAAGACCCTGGTGTGGGTTTGGAAGGGGAGAGGAAAACAAAGCCTCCTTCTAACTGTCGCCCACTTCCTTCAATTCTCAGCGGGGCCCTACTTGCTGACCTTGAACAAGTCAGTTAACCCTCTCGACCCCCTTATCTGTAAAATGGGTCTAGCCTTACCCCAGCTCGCAGGATGTGTAAGGATAGAAGTAACTTAGAAGGCTGATGGCGCACAGAGGACGCCAGTTGGGCTCCCTACAAGACAGCAATCACTGTTACCACCATCCCTAAGTTACAATTTTGGCAGCAAGGAGTAGGCTAAACCTGCGGTGCGCGGCCAGAGCTGAGTTGGGAGCAGAGGGAGCAAGGACACGCACCCGCGCCTCCCCTTGCAGTCTCGGGGCCCACAACCATTCCGGCGACGGCAGGGGAAGGTACCAGGTCCCAGTCTCGACCTGGGTGGGGAGGCCCCAGGCGCAGAGAACGGTTCCTCCCCAAGTCTCCCTGCCTGGCCTCCGAGCCAACGCCCATTCAGTTGCCGCAGAGCGCACCAACCTGGGCGCAGCCGGGCGAGCGCTCCGGGTAGTATCTAACCCTAAGGCCCCGCCCCCGGGAACCGCGAACAAGGGTTTCTAGTCCCCTAGCTCCCACAGGGGCGCCCCAGGTGCAGAGAAATGCCGTATCTCCACCTTCCCTCCTGCAACCCCAGCCCAAACCCTCAACCCTTAGCCAACCAAAGATGCACTGCTGGGGAGCACGATGGGGAGCGATCACACCAGGTCCCAGCCCAGGGGAGGGCGCCGGAGAGGGGGTCTAGGCCCCCTATATCCCACCACCGGGTCCGACTCCCCCTAGTCTCCGAGGTGGGGGCGCGCTGCGGGAAACCCTCGCCTTCCGCAGGGGTGCCCGCGCGGGGGCGGGTCGGCACCACAGTCGGCGCCTGGGCCCGGCCAGAGAACTCACCGATGGACACGAGCTTGATGTTCTCCCGGTCCAGGAACTCGAGCGCCACGGACACGTTCTCGAGCTGCATCTGGCGAAAGGTGGGCCGCTGATGGTACTTGCGGTACATGCGCTTCTGGCTGAGCACCTCGAGCAGCGCGATAAGCCGCAGCCCGTCGCTCAGGTCGGTCTGCAGGTTGCCGATGCGTTTGTTCACGCACTTGAGGTGCTCGTTGCACCAGCGTGTGAACGTGTTCTGCTGGATCTTCTTCCACGGCGCGTCCTCCGCCAGATCCTTCTCGGTTACCGGCATCCTGGTGGCGGGGAGAGTGCAATGCGCAACGAGCTGCCGGCGACTGCCTGGGGGCCTAAGGGCCAGAGGAGCGAGAACCGAAGCGGAGTGGGAGCGGGGCTCGAACTTGCTGCTACCGAAGCCGCGGCCGGTGCTGCTCTGCGGCCGCCCGCCCCTGGCCGTGCGAGACGCCTGGCCTCGCGCCTGCGCGCTGAGCCGCCCCGCCCTCAAGCCCCGCCCCGTCCCGACCCTCCCGCGGGAGCTCCTGGGCCACGCTCGCCCTCTGCAGCCTGCCACTGGCACTGCGCCCCACGACGCCCTGGGATCAGCACTCGAAGCCCACCACCCCAGCCGGACGTACGGCTGCCTAAATCATCGGGTCGGCCCCGGAGTGGGGGGACCTGCGGGGTCTGGGAGCCGGACAGAATGTGTCGGGCCGCAGTGGGACCTGCGGGAGGGGCGCGCGGGGCGGAGGTCTTCATCAATCTATAGATTCAATAAAATTCACTAAGGGCTTTTATTGAGCTCCACCTGTGTACCTGGCATTCTTCCGCGAGCCTGCCAATCAGTGACATAAATAAGACAAACGTACTGCACAACCTCAAGGAGTTCACAGCCTAATGGGAGAGAAAAGTGTAAAGTGTAAATAAATCCACCATCACCAACAGCTCAATAGTGGTGGTAAAAATGAACAGTGATGCTTGCTGCGTGTATTAGTTTCCAACTACTGCTGTAACAAGTGCCTTTGAAACACACTCGCACAAATGTATTATCCTTCAGTTCTGTAGGTTCGATGGCCCACACGGGTCTCGCTGAGCTAAAACCAAGGTGTCGGCAGGATTCATTCCCTCCTGGGGGCTGTAGGGAAGAGTCTGTTTCCTTGCCTTTTCCAACTTCCAGAAGATGCCTGGTTCCTTTGCTCCTGCCCCTTTCCTCTGTGAAAGCCTGCAGTGGACCAGGCACAGTGGCTCATGCCTGTAATCCCAGCACTTTGGGAGGCCAAGCTGAGTGGATAACCTGAGGTCAGGAGTTGGAGACCAGCCTGGCCAACATGGCGAAAACCTGTCTCTACTACAAATTAAAAAATTAGCTGAACATGGCGGCACTTACATGTAATCCCAGCTACTCGAGAGGCTGAGACAGGAGAATCCCTTGAACCCGGGAGGCCGAGGTTGCAACAAGCAGAGATCGTGCCATTGCACTCCAGCCCGGGCGACAGATTGAGACTCCGTCTCAAGAAAATAGAAAAGAAAAACTGTAATATCAGGTAGAGTCTCTCAGTCCTCTCTCCATAGATACATCTTCCTCTGACTCTTTTTTTTTGCGATGGAGTCTCGTTCTGTCACCCAGGCTGGAGTGCAGTGGGGCAAGCTCCACTCACCGCAAACTCCGCCTCCCAGGTTCAAGCGATTCTCCTGCCTCAGCCTCCTGAGTAGCTGTGATTACAGGCACCTGCCACCACACCTGGCTTATATTTATATTTTTAGTAGAGATGGGGTTTCACCATGTTGGCCAGGCTGGTCTACAACTCCTGACCTCAAGCGATCCGCCCACCTCTACCTCTTTTTTTTATTTTTTTTAAAGACGGGGTTTCACCGTGTTGGTCAGGCTGGTCTTGAACTCCCGACCTCAGGTGATCTGCCCGCCTTGGCCTCCAAAGTGCTTGGATTACAGGCGTGAGCCACCATGCCAGGCTCAGGGCTGGGATTATAGACGTGAGCCACTTCACCTGGCCTTTTTCTTTTTTTCTTTTTTTTGAGACAGGATCTCACTCCATCTCCCAAGCTGGAGTACTGTCACTCGATCTCAGCTCCCTGTAGCCTCAACCTCACCAAACC
>NW_022436963.1:9376245-9381703 GCF_009761245.1 Sapajus apella | reverse complement strand
GTCACCATGTTGACCAGGATGGTCTCGATCTCTTGACCTTGTGATCCACCCGCCTCGGCCTCCCAAAGTGCTGGGATTACAGGCTTGAGCCACCGCGCCCGGCCTTAAGGACTCTTAAGATTACATTGGACCAGCTGGTTTGTCCTGTTTTAAAATCAACTGATTAACAACCCTAATCTTGTTTGCAACCTTAATTCCCCTTTGCCATTTAAGGGAACATTCACAGGTCCTGGGAGTTAAGATGTCAATATCTCTGGGGGCTGTTATTCTGCCTACCACAGCATGCATTGAACACCTACTCTGTTCTCATCCAGGTTCTGTGCTAGGTTCTGGGATATAGCAAAGACTCAGGCCAGCTCTGTTGACAAAACCCTGTATAATTACAACAGCAAGCGTTGAATGAGCACCTGCTCTTCCTCTGCGCCAAGCACAGTGCTAAGCAATTTCCTTGCTATTGGCTGTATTGGATAAAAGTAACATTGTGAGCCGGGTACGGTTGCTCACGCCTGTAATCCTAGCACTTTGGGAGGCCAAGGTGGGCAGATCATGAGGTCAGGAGTTCAAGACCAGTCTGGGCAATATGGTGAATCCCCATCTCTACTAAAAAATATAAAAAATTAGCTAGGCATGGTGGAGTGCGCCTGTAATCCCAGCTACTCAGGAGGCTGAGGGAGGAGAATTGCTTGAACCCAGGAGGTGGAGGTTGCAGTGAGCCAAGATCGTACCACTGCACTCCAGCCTGGGCGACAGAGAAAGACTCCTTCTCAAAAAAAAAAAGAAAAAAAAAAAAAGTAACTGTGTGATTGACCAGCTTGCCCAGACCACACAGCACAGTTAGAACCATAATGCAAGTCTGTAAGAGAGGTACAGGGTGTCCTGGTACCAGAGAAGGGGCTCCTAACCCAGTTTGGGGGAGGAGTTGAGGGCAGGCAAGCTTCTGAGGAAAAGGGGTTGAGCAGGACCCAGGGCAAGGGCTGGCCACCTTGGGGGTTGCCCGAGAGAAGCAACCAATTTATGGGTAGAACCATTCTGTAACAGGTTATTTGCATACAATCAATGCCAAAGTGCTTTGTTCAGACAGATGGACTGACTCACTAAAAATGGTCACAACAGCCTGGGGGAGAGAACATATGACCTGGCCCTGGCTCACAGTGGGGACTCAATAACTACACTTAGGTGTTGCTTAACGATGGGAATGCTAGAGGACTTTGTCTGGTGTAGGAACACCAGAGAGTGTGCTCACACAGACCTAGATGGTACAGGCTACCACACATCCAGGATAGAGGGGGTCGCCTGTGGCCCCTAGGCTACAAGCCTGTATAGCAAGTTACTATATTGGTACCTAGGCAGTTGTTATGGTAAGTATTTGTGAATCTAAATATTAAAAAGGTATAATAGAACTGGGCCTGGTGGCTCACACCTGTAATCACAGCACTTTGGAGGTCAAGGTGGGTGAATCACTAGGTCAGGAGTTCGAGACCAGTTTGGCCAACGTAGTAAAACCCTGTCTCTACTAAAAATACAGAAAAAGAAGAAAATGGCTGGATGTGGTGACATGCACCTATAATCCCGGCTGCAGGAGGCTGGGGCAGGAGAATCTCATGAACCCGGGAGGCGGGGTTGCAGTGAGCCAAGATTGTACCATTGCACTCCAGCCCAGGCGACAGTGCGAGACTTTGTCTTAAAAAAAAAACAAAAAAACAAGAAAAGGTATAATTAAAATATGGTAAAAAAGATAAAATTGGGCCAGGTGTGGTGGCTCACACCTGTAATCCCAGCACTTTGGGAGAGACCAAGGCAGGTGAATTCAGTTCAGATCAGGAGTTCAAGACCAGCATGTCCAAAGTGGTGAAACCCTGTCTCTACTAAAAATACAAAAATTAGTGGTGGCGGGCACCTGTAATCCTAGGTACTCAGAAGGCTGAGGTAGGAGAATCGCTTGACCCAGGAGGCGGAGGTTACAGTGAGCCGAGATCACACAACTGCACCCCAGCCTGCGAGACAGAGCAAGACGCCGTCTCAAAAACTAACTAAATAAATTAATTAAATAAAAGATAAAAATAGTCCACCTGTATGGGCACTTACCATGAATGGAGCTTGCAGCACTGGAATTTGCTCTGGTGAGTCAGTGAGTGAGTGGTAAGTGAATGTGAAGGCCTAGGACATTACTGTGCACTACACTTAGGCTACACTAAGTTTATTTTTTACTTTTTTTTTTTGAGATGGAGTCTCGCTCTGTCGCCAGGTTGGAGTGTAGTGGTGCAATCTCAGCTCGCTGTAACCTCTGCCGCCTGGGTACAAGTGATTCTCCTGCCTCAGCCTCTCAAGTAGCTGGGACTACAGACATGCGCCACCATGCCCAGCTAATTTTTTTGTATTTTTAATAAAAATGGGGTTTCACCATGTTGGCCAGGATGGTCTCGAACTCTCGACCTCATGATCTGCCTGCCTCAGCCTCCCAAAGTGCTGGGATTAAGGCATGAGCCACCATGCCTGGCCCACTAAGTTTTTTTTGTTTTTTTTTTGTTTTGTTTTGTTTTGGGGGGGACGGAGTTTCGCCCTTGTTACCAAGGCTGGAGTGCAATGGTGCGATCTCGGATCACCACAACCTCCGCCTCCTGGGTTCAGGCAATTCTCCTGCCCCAGCCTCCTGAGTAGCTGGGATTACAGGCATGCGCCACCATGCCCAGCTAATTTTGTGTATTTTTAGTAGAGACGGGGTTTCACCATGTTGACCAGGATGGTCTCAATCTCTTGACCTGGTGATCCACCCGCCTCGGCCTCCCAAAGTGCTGGGATTACAGGCGTGAGCCACCGCGCCCAGCCCTCTAAGTTTATTTTTAAAAATTTTCTTCTTCAATAAGAAATTAACCTCAGCTTACTATAATTCTTTTATTTTACAATTTTTAAAAAATACTTTGACTTTTTGGCTCTTGTAATAACAGCTCAAAACATAAACACAGTAGGGTGCAGTGGCTCATACTTGTAATCCCAGCACTTTAGGAGGCGGAGGCGAGTGGATGACGAGGTCAGGAGTTTGAGACCAGCCTGGCTAACATGGTGACACCCCATCTCTATTAAAAAAAAAAAAAAAGGATTTTATTTATTTAAATCCTTATTCTTTTTTTTTTTGTTTTTTGTTTTTTTTTGTTTTGTTTTGTTTGAGTCGGAGTTTTGCTCTTGTTACCCAGGCTGGAGTGCAATGGCGCAATCTCGGCTCACCGCAACCTCCGCCTCCTGGGTTCAGGCAATTCTCCTGCCTCAACCTCCTGAGTAGCTGGGATTACAGGCACGCGCCACTATGCCCAGCTAATTTTTTGTATTTTTAGTAGAGACGGGGTTTCACCATGTTGACCAGGATGGTCTCGATCTCTTGACCTCGTGATCCACCCGCCTCGGCCCCCCAAAGTGCTGGGATTACAGGCGTGAGCCACCGCGCCCGGCTTTAAATCCTTATTCTGTAAGCTTTTTTCTGGGTTTAAAACTTTTTATTGGCTGGGCATGGTGGCTCATGCCTGTAGTCCCAGTACTTTGGGAGGCTGAGACAGGAGGATTGCTTGAGCCCAGGAGTTTGAGACCAGCCTGGGAAACATGGCAAAACCCCATCTCTACAAAAAATACAAAAATTAGGCAGGCATGGTGGCACGTGCCTATAGACCCAGCTACTCCGGAGGCTGAAGTAGTAGGATCACCTGACCCCAAGGAGGTCGATAAAAAAAATTTTTAACTTATTTATTTATTTTTTTTAACCTTTCAAACTTTCTTGTTAAAACCTAAGAAAAACACGTTAGCCTAGTCCTACAAATGGTCAGGATTATCGATATCACTGTCTTCCATCTCCACATCTTGTGTCACTGGGAGATCTTTAAGGGCAGTACTACACGGGGAATTGTCATCTATCACAAAGCCTTCTTCTGGAACACCTCCTGGAGGACTGCCTATGACTGTTTTACAGTTAACTCTTTCTTTTTTTTTTTGAGACGCAGTCTCGGTCTGTCGCTCAGGCTGGAGTGCAGTGGCACTTTCTCGGCTCATCGCAATGTCCACCTCCTGAGTTCAAGCAATTCTCCTGTCTCAGCCTCCCAAGTGGCTGGGACTACAGGCGCCAGTTACCACAACCATATAATTTTTGTATTTTTAGTAAAAACAGGGCTTCACCATATTGGCCAGGCTGGTCTCGAACTCCTGACCTCAGGTGATCTGCCCACCTTGGCCTCCCAAAGTGTGGGATTACAGGCGTGAGCCACCACAGCTGGCCAACTTTTTTTTTTTAATAAGTAGAAGGAGTACGCTCTAACAATGAAAAGTATGGTGTGGTAAATACATAAACCAGTAACACACTTGTTTATTAATATTATATACTGTACCTATTTGTATGTGCCATATATATATATATATATATATTTATTTTTTTTTTTTTTTTTTTGAGACAGAGCGAGACTTTGTCTCCCAGGCTGGAGTGCGGTGGCACAATCTCGGCTTACTGCAACCTCCGCCTCCTGGGTTCAAGCAATTTTCCTGCCTCAGCCTCCTGAGTAGCTGGGATTACAGGCACCCGCCATCATGCCTGGCTAATTTTTTTGTATTTTTATAGAGACAGGATTTCACCATGTTGGCCAGGCTGGTCTTGAACTCCTGACTCAGGTGATCGCCCCGCCTTGGCCTCCCAAAGTGCTGGAATTACAGGCATGAGCCACCGTGCCTGGCCTGTGCTATATTTTTATAGGACTGCAGCACAGAAGGTTTGATTACACCAGCATCACCAAAAACACAAAAGTAATGTGCTGTGCTGTCTGTTGTTGGCAGAAATGTCATTATGTACATGTGACTGTATTTGAATGCTTGTTCCCATCATTAGTGATTAATTGGTAAGATTTGCTACTGGTCAGCTGGTAATGACTAGACAAAGCTGGACTTGAACCTGATGTCTAACTCCAAAGGCTGTATTTTGCCTGAGGGCCTCCATGCTCTCCCCTGGCCTGGGACATGGTTTTGTCCATATGATGGGCCCTCTGGGCAGCAGATTCACTCCAGGCAGAGTTGGTAACCTCTTCCTTCCCCAGCACCAAGGCCTCAGTTCCTCATACTTGCCTCCACTCACACTCACCCATCAAAACTTATCAGCCAGTGTGACTCCGAGGGCCCTCCTCCCTGCTAGGTGAGATGAGGGAATGTGACCAATTCCACCCAGCAACCACTAATGTGCCAAGGCTCCGCTCTAAGTGCCATTCAAAAAGTAAAAAGAAACAGGTAAAATTAATTACAATTATATACTTAACCCAATAGTAGGGTGACCCAATGTCCAGGTTTGCCCAGGACTAAGGTATTTCCTGGGATGCACCCCTATCAGCACTTAAACCAGGGAAGTTCCTAACAAACCAGAACAAGTTGATCGCCCTACCCAGAAGATCTAAAATGTTATAATTTCTTTCTTTTTTTTTTTTTTTTTTTTTTTTTT
>NW_022436963.1:9143010-9376145 GCF_009761245.1 Sapajus apella | reverse complement strand
CTCCCAAAGTGCTGGGATTACAGGCGTGAGCCACCGCGCCCGGCCAAATGTTATCATTTCAACATGCAATCGATATTTTAAAGTATTTTTATGTTTTTGTTTGGATACTGTCTTTGAAATGCAATATGTACTTTGTACTTACAAAACATCTCAGCTTAGACTGTCACATTTCAAGCACTCAGCAGCCACCTTTGGCCACTGGTGGCTTTCCTGTTGGACAGTGCAGAAGTAGAGATGGGTTCGATGTTGAAATAAACCAGTGAATAAGTTGGCGACCCATAGTGCTCTCACCATCCTAACTTTGGGACATCCATTTCTGTCTGTCTTTTATTTATTTATTTATTTTAACTTTTTTTTTTTTTTTTTTAAAATGGGGTTTCTTTTTTCCCCAAGCTGGACTGCAATGGCGCGATCTCAGCTCACCACCACCTCTGTCTCCCTGGTTCAAGCAATTCTCCTGCCTCAGCCTCCTGAGTAGCTGGGATTATAGGCATGCACCACTTCTCCCAGCTAATTTTGTATTTTTAGTAGAGATGGGGTTTTGCCATGTTGGTCAGACTGGTCTCGAACTCCCAACCTCAGGTGATCCACCTGCCTTGGCCTCCCAAAGTGCTGGGATTACAGGTGTAAGCCGTCACACCTGGCCTATTTATCTATTTATTATTTATTTTTATTTTAAGTTCTGGGGTGTATGTGCAGGATGTGCAGGTTTGTTACACAGGTAAACATGTACCATGATGGTTTGCAGCATCTATCAACCCATCACCTAGGTATTAAACCCAGCATGCATTAGCTATTTTTCCTAATGCTTCGACCTCCATTTCTTTTTTTTTCTCCTTTTTTTTTGGGGGGACGGAGTTTCGGTCTTGTTACCCAGGCTGGAGTGCAATGGCACGATCTCGGCTCACCGCAACCTCCGCCTCCGGGGTTCAGGCAATTCTCCTGCCTCAGCCTCCTGAGTAGCTGGGATTACAGGCACGCGCCACCATGCCCAGCTAATTTTGTGTATTTTTTAGTAGAGATGGGGTTTCACCGTGTTGACCAGGATGGTCTCAATCTCTTGACCTCGTGATCCACCTGCCTCAGCCTCCCAAAGTGCTGGGATTACAGGCTTGAGCCACCGCGTCCGGCCCTTTTTTCTTCTTTATAAACACGGGGTTTCACCATGTTGGTCAGGCCGGTCTTTGAACTCCAGACTTCAGGTGATCCACCCGCCTTGGCCTCCAAAGTGCTTGGATTACAGGCATGAGCCACCACGCCCGGCCTCAACCTCCATTTCTATATGTGAAACCCACCTACACAATTCAGGGTTCCCAGCTCTGTGAGAGGGGTCCCAAGTGAACCTTCATTCTGTGGTTTCTCAGTGTCCTGGGGTCCACTATTGTAGTCATTATATTCATGTCAGGATATTCGTAATAGTAAAAGTAGCAGTGCTCATAGTAATAGAAGCTTCTATCTCTGGAGTACTGACCTTCTCTCATTATCTTCACAAGAACCCTAGGAGGTGTTCTTTTTATTCCCACTTTACAGGTAAGGCAACTGAGGCTGAAAGGAGTAGTCATATGCCTGAGGTCACAGAGTGGCAGAGCCTGGATACCACAAAAGGCCCCCGGCAACGATCATGACTAACTGCAGAGACCTGGAGCTGCCCAGAGTTTGTTTCCTTACATGTGAACCACATTGTTAAAGTGTTTTCCAGGAGTTTCTGATAAATGAGAAACTGTGTGCATAGCATTTGCAAATAAGTATCTACTGAGGGAGCCCATACTGCAATTATCATGATCATCATTGCACCTTTATGACTGAACATCCAAAGAATGCAGGCTGAGGGTTTCAGATTTAGAAGCCCACTTTCCAAAGGGAATGGAAATGGAGAACCAGGACTTGCAAAATGAATTCGTGTCCTCCCCAGGGTGGGGCCTCAAGAGTCCTCACCCCAGGGCGGGGTCCTTCTCAGTTGCAATTTTACACCAACATCCACACCCTGCCGGCAAGAAAGAGAAGCAAAATATAAAGAAGCACATTTCTTCTGCTTCCTCCCTGAGAGGAAGGAGGAGCTGGTTTCTCAGCAGCTCCCTAGAGAAGTGGGTGGGCTTACCCTCCAGCCCCAGTCTGGCTGTGAAGGTCCTGAGACCATCTGGGTAGGGTGCTGGTGGGAGGAAGAGGAGGAGCGCTGGGAGAGCAGGCCTTCCCCCATGGGGTAGCAAAAGACAATGGCATTTTGCAGTTCCAAATTCAAAATGGCACCACCAGCCAACCTTGTCTTGAGATAAGGCAGGGGCTGCTGGCAGGCAGGCTGCTTGAAGAAGGCACAGGAGGCCGGGCCCGGTGGCTCACACCTGTAATCCCAGCACTTCGGGAGGCTAAGGCAGGCAGATCATGAGGTCAGGAGTTCGAGACCAGCCTAGCCAACACGGTGAAACCCCTGTCTCTACTTAAAAAAAAAAATTAGCTGGGCATGGTGGCACACACCAGTAATCCCAGCTACTCGGGAGGCAGGAGAAGAGCTTGAATCCAGGAGGTGGAGGTTGCAGTGAATGGAGATCGTGCCATTGCACTCCAGCCTGGCAACAGAGCGAGACTCCGTCTCAAAAAAAAAAAAAAAAGGCACATGAGTCAGGTCAGGGGCTCATGCCTGCAATCCTAGCAATTCGGGAGGCTGAGGTGGAAGGATTTCTCGAGCCCAGGAGTTGGAGACCAGCCTGGGCAACATAGTGAGACTCTGACTCAAAAAATAAAAAAGGCAGCACAGGCCTTCACCCCAACCCTCCCACTCTTAAACCATGGCCAAGGTGGGGTTCAGAAGGGGCAGAGCAATGTTCATGGGAGCCATTCTCTACTGCTGGTTTATTCACACAGTGGGCGAGGCCATTGTATCTGTAGTCTCTCCTTTGATCCTCACAGCTGTTAGAAACGCCACAGTAAGCATCTTAACATGGGTTATAATTTTTCTTTTCTTTCTTTCTTCTTTTTTTTTTTTTTTTTTTTTTTTGAGACAGGGTCTCAGTCTGTCACCAAGATGGATTGCAATGGTGTAATCACAGCTCACTGCAGCCTCGACCTCCCAGGCTTAAGCGATCCTCCTGCTTCAACCTCGTGAGTAGCTGGGACCACAGGTGCACACCACCACCATGCCTGAATTTTTGAATTTTTTGTAGAGATAGGAGTCTTGCCATGTTACTCAGGCTGGTCCCAAACTCCTGGACTCAAGTGATCTGCCTGCCTCTGCCCACCAATGTGTTGGGATTACAGACGTGAGTCATCACACCCTTTTTTAAATCTTAAGAATACTATGAGCGTGATAAAGTAATCCTGCCTTATCTGTGACTCACATGTTCTAAGACCTCCAGTGAATGCATGAGGCTACCCATAGTGCTGAATCCTGTATCTCCCAAGCTTTTAATATCTGATAACTGAGGCTGGGCACGGTGGGTCACACCTGTAATCCCAGCATTTTGGGAGGCTGAGGTGGGCAGATCATCTGAGGTCGGGAGTTTGAGACCAGCCTGACCAACATGGAGAAACCCCATTTCTACCACACACACACAAATAAAATCTGATAACTGAGAGGACTATGAGCAGGTGGTGTAGACAGCATGTGTACACATTGGACAAAGGGATGATTCAGATCCTAGGCAGGACAGGGTGGGACAGGGTGAGATTTTATCATGCTACTCAGAATGGTGTGCAATCTAAAACATTAATTCTTTCTGGAATTTTCCATGTTTTTTAATATTGTAGTTAGCTGTAGCAAACTGAAACATGGATGGAGAAACTTTGGGTAAAGAACCACTGTACTAACATTATCTTTCCCATATCACAAGTAGGGAAATTGGGGCTCAAAGAGAAAGTGACCCATGCAAGCTCCTGTAGGTATTGTGTAAGGATCTGAATTTGAACCCTAGTCTAACCAACCCCAGGAGCCAGCTCTGGGTTTTAGAGATCTCTTCAATCCCTCAGAACCCACAGCCCCAAATGCCCAAAGCGCAGCTTACCTTGCTATGGTAAAAGAATGTAGGCAGCGGTCACCCTTCACTCCACATCTGCGTGTTGTTTGTCAGCAGAGGTGGGGAGACAGGGCCTGCTAAGGGCTTCGACTTCCTCCCACTGGCCCTTTCCAGCCCAAGGTAGAACCCCGGCCAGAGCATGCCTCACACCCCACCCCAGTCTCGCTAGAATCACACACATGCAATTTCCAAATGACTGGGCTCTCTCCCTCCACCCAGTCTGGCTTTCACTTCTTTAGAAGATTTATGTGTGAATCTGTTTTATTTTGTTTTAACTGCAGATAAATGCCACAGGGCACTTCCCACTAAAGAAAACTGTCTAGCCACTGCTCACCTAGGAAAGCCTGTCTGCCTTCTAGCTAGAAGGCATCTAGCCAATGACTTTATGCTGACAAAGCCCTTTTTCCATCCTTATCTCATCTACTCCTCTGCCAGCCAAGCTTAGCAGTATTGTTCTCAGAGCGCTCAAGGACAGAGTGTTTATCCTCATCCCTATTATCTGGAAGAGTGGAGGCGTTTGTGGCCACTCACTGAATTGCTATGCAGTGAGGACTAACACAGGCAGCTCAGAAAGGTGAGGTGACTTGCTCAAGATTAGACAGTGTCAGCATCAGAGCTCAACCTTTTGCTTTCTTTCTTTCTTTTTTTGGGGTAGAGGGACAGGGTCTCTCTGTTGCCCAGGCTGGAGTGCAGTAATGCAATCTTGGCTTACTGCAACCTCCACCTCGCCAGTTCAAGCAATTCTCCTGCCTCAGCCTCCCAAGTAGCTGGGATTACAGGCACCCGCCACAACACCAGGCTAATTTTTGTATTTTTGGTAAAGACAGGGTTTCATCATGTTGGCCAGGATGGTCTGGAACTCCTGGCCTCAAGTGATCTGCCCGCCGCAGCCTCTTCAAGTGCTGGGATTACAGGTGTGAGCCACCATGGCCAGCCACTCTTGCTTCTGACTCCAAAACCTATTCTCTAGTGCTCCAAAATGTGTCTTCAAGGAAGTTTATTGCAGCACTGTTTACAGCAAGCTAAATGTCCCTCACTAGTGGGTTGATAACATGCACTATAGCTTTGCTTCTCAAAATGTGGTATCACTAGCAGCCTGGACATCACCTGGGAGTGTGCAGAATCTCAGGTGCCACCCAGACCCACTGAATCAGGAGCTGCAGTTTAACAAGACCCGTAAGGTGATTCGTGTGCGCATTCACTTTTGAGAGGAGCTGCATTACAGTACATCCATCAGATGGACTACTTGGGCACTTTTAAATAATTTTTTTTTTTTTTTTTGTAGAGATGGAGTCTTGTTATGTCACCCAGGCTGGTCTCCACCTCCTGGGTTCAAGTGATCCTCCCACCTTGGCCTCCCAAAGTGCCAAAGTGCCGAGATTACAGGATGAATCCCTGCACTCAGCTGTACTTCTTAAAAGAGTGTGATAGATCTATATAGGCTTATCTGAACATTTATTGTAAAGCGGGAGGAGAGGGGAAGCAAGTTACAGCCCAGCATGAATTTGTATGATTGAATTTGTGTGCACATGTTAGAAACAAAAATAGCAGTTGGGCGCAGTGGCTCACACCTGTAATCCCAACACTTGGGGAGGCCGAGGTGGGCAGATTGTTTGAGCTCAGTTTGAGGCCAGCCTGGACAACACAGCAAATCTCATCTCTACAAAAAGTACAAAAATTAGCTGGGCGTGGCAGCATGCACCTGTAGTCCCAGGTCCTCAGGAGGCCAAGGTGGGAGGATGGCTTGAGCATGGGACATGGAAGTTGCAGTAAGCTGAGATGTCACCACTGTATTCCAGACTGGGTGACAGAGCCAGACCCTGTCTCAGAAAAATTAAAAGTAATGTTAAAACAATTTAAAAAGCACTAACAGCCAAGTGTAGTGGCTCACACCTACAATCCAGCACTTTGGGGGGCTGAGGCAGGAGGATTGTTTAAGCCCAGGAGTTTGAGACCAGCCTGGGCAATACAGCAAGACCCCCATCTCTACAACTACTTGGGAAGCTGAGAGGCTGAGGTAGGAGGATCGCTGGAGCCCAGGAGTTTAAGACTAACGGGCAACATCGTGAGACTCTGCCTGTAAATAAATAAATTTTAAAAAAGCGGCCGGGCGTGGTGGCTCACGCCTGTAATCCTAGCACTTTGGGAGGCCGGGATGGGTGGATCACCTGAGGTCAGGAGCTCAAGACCAGCCTGGCCATCAGGATGAAACCCCATCTTTTTTATGCCCGGTGAAACCCCATCTTTAAAAAAAAAAAAAGCACTAGTATATGTTAATGGATGGATTAATGTATGTTAACGTACATATGGATTAAGTTGCTCATCAGCTGGGCAGCCTCCCAGCCAGTCCGGGAGGGGAGCCAAAACAGCACCGAAAGAAATGAAAACACTGCCAGGTAACTCAGGTTTCCACATGAAATAGACCTGTAACCCCCGGTGACCAGAGGTATGTAGCACCCCCTGGGGGAAACGAACACACCACCTTCCCAGCACTAGAGTCCAGCTACAGAGCCTCTCAGGACTCTGGTCATGTCAGCTTATAGTCCTTGGTCTGGGCTGCATGCCGTGCCCAAGACCTAGTGATCTGTTAGAGCAGCTCCTGATCTGATGCCCTTTCAGACAGCTCTGAGGAGCTGACTGGCTTGGACAACAACACCTCCAAGACAATTCCAAATAAGCCAAAAGGCCAGCTTACATTCTGTGCCTGTAATAAACCCTTTATTTTGAAAAGAGGAATGTTATTTTTTATTAACAGAAAATTGGTTTCCCCACATTCCGCCTAAACACACTTTGAAAGGCTATCTTACAAATATCAGGTTGAGGGGGTGCCAACTTCTTAGCCTGCCCAGGGCACCTGTATATGTCTCAGTCCAGTTCTGTACATGGATAAGAAAAAAACCCTGGAAAGATTTATAGCAGTGGGCCAAGGCAATCATGATGAGGTAAAATAACTTTTACTTTTTTTTTTTTTTTTTAGAAGGTTTCACTCTGCTGCCCAGACTGGACTGCAGAGGTGTGATCTCAGCTCGATACAACCTCCGCCTCACGGGTTCAAGCGATTCTCCTACCTCAGCCTCCTGAGTAGCTGGGATTATAGGTATGAGCCACCTGACCTGTCCCAGTTTTCTTGTTTTTGTTTTTTGAGATGGAGTTTCACTCTTGTCACCCAGGGTGAAGGGCAGTGGCGTGATGTCAGCTCACTGCAACTGTCACCTCCCAGGTTCAAGTGATTCTGCTGTGTCAGCCTCCCAAGTAGTGGGAATTATAGGCACTCGCCATCATGATTGGCTAATTTTTGTATTTTTAGTAGAGACAGGGTTTTACCATGTTGGCCAGGCTGGTCTGGAACTCCTGACCTCAGGTGATCCACCTGCCTTGGCCTCCCAAAGTGCTGAGATCACAGGCATTAGCCACTGTGCCCAGCCTAATTTTTTTCTTACTGATAGAGATGGGGTCTTGCTATGTTGCCTAGGCTAGTCTCTAACTCTTGGACTCAAGCAATCCTCCCACCTTGGCCTCCCAAAGTGCTGTGATTACAGGCGTGAACCTCCCAGCCTGGCCAGGAAAACAGTTTCTTAAAAAGTTAAACATTTGGCCTGGCGCGGTGGCTCATGCCTGTAATCCCAGCACTTCGGGAGGCCAAGATGAGCAGATCATGAGGTCAGGAGTTTGAGACCTGGCCGACATGGCGAGACACTGTCTCTACTGAAAATACAAAAATTAGCTGGGTGGGGTGGTGCACGCCTGTAATCCCAGCTACTCGGGAGGCTGAGGCAGGAGAATTGTTTGAACCTGGGAGGTGGAGGTTGCAGTGAGCCGAGACCGCACCATTGCACTCCAGCCTAGGCAACAGAGCCAGACTCCATCTCAAAAAAAATAAACAAGAAAAAAAGAAAAAGAGAAGAAAAAGAAAAATAAACAATAAACAAAACAAAACAAAATACAAAAATTAGCTGGGCGTCGTTGCGGGCGCCTGTAGGAGGCTGAGGCAGGAGAATCACTTGAACCCAGGACATAGAGGTTGCAGTGAGCCGAGATCACGCCTTTGCACTCCAACCTGGGCAACAAGAGTGAAACTCCGTCTCAAAAAAAAAAAGGTAAACATATACCTACTATGTGATCCAACCATTCCACTTCTTTGTTAGATATGGGTGCTTTTTGAGACGGGGTTTCACTCTTGTTACCCAGGCTGGAGTGCAATGGCGCAATCTCGGCTCACCGCAACCTCCGCCTCCTGGGTTCAGGCAATTCTCCTGCCTCAGCCTCCTGAGTAGCTGGGATTACAGGCACGCGCCACCATGCCCAGCTAATTTTTTGTAGTTTTTAGTAGAGACGGGGTTTCACCATGTTGACCAGGATGGTCTCGATCTCTTGACCTCGTGATCCACCCGCCTCGGCCTCCCAAAGTGCTGGGATTACAGGCGTGAGCCACCGCGCCCGGCCCACCATTCCACTTCTATGTAATGACCCAAGGGAAATAAAAGTGTATATACTTGAATGTTCTTATCAGCTTTGTTTATAATTGCCGAAATCTAGAAGCAACCTAAAGGTCCATTAACAAGTGAATTGATGAACCAGCTGTGGTGCATCCAGACGATGGAATCGACCTGAGCAGTGGAAGGGAACGACCTACCATGCACACAACGACAGGGACACAGACGAATCTCAGAATCATTATGCTAAGTGGAGGGGCAAAGCCAGTTTAAAAAAAATGCATACTGTATGATTCCATTTTATATAAGATTCTAGAAAATGCCACCTACTCTATAGTGATGGAAAGCAGATCAGTGTTTGCCTGGAGATGTAGGGGGTAAGCAGAGAGATATAAAAGGAGGCGATTACAAAGGAATATAAGGAAACTTTCTTTTTTCTTTTTGAGACAGAGTCTCCCGCCGTCACCCAGGCTGGAGTGCGGTAGTGCCATCACAGCAGACTGCAGCCTCAGTCTCCTGGGTGCAAGTGATCCTCTAGCCTTAGTCTACGGAGTAGCTGGGCCTGCAGACACACACCACATACCCAACTAATTTTTGTATTATTTATAGAGACGGGGGTTTCACCATGTTGTCCAGGCTGGTCTCGAACTCCTGAGTTTAAGCGATCCTCCCTCCTTGGCCTCCCAAAATGTTGAGATTATAGGTGTGAGCTACTGTGCCTGGCCTGGAAACTTTCTAGGGTGATGGATATGTTCACTGTTTTGATTGTAGTAATGGTTTCATGAATACACACATACATGTGCATGCACACACACACACATATGCACATATATGTCCCTATGTATGTGTATATACATACACGAGTGGGTATCAAACTTATAAAAGTGTACATTTTAAATATATGCAGTTTGCTGTATGTCAATTACAGCAAAAGGAAGAAAGGGAGGAAGGAAGGGAGGGAAGTAGGGAGGGAAGTAGAGAGGGAGGAAGGAAGGAATGAAGGAAAAACAAGTGTGTTTCACTTTTTTTTTTCCTGGAGACGGAGTCTCGCTCTATTGCCAGGCTGGAGTGCAGTGGCACAATCTTGGCTACTGCAACCTCCACCTCCTGGATTCAAGTGATTCTCCTGCCTCAGTCTCCTGAGTAGCTGGGGATACAGGTGCGTGCCACCACACCCAGCTAATTTTTTGTATTTTTAGTAGAGATGGGGTTTCACCATGTTGGTCAGGCTGGTCTCGAGCTCCTGACCTCGTGATTCACCCTCCTTGGATTCCCAAAGTGCTGGATTACAGGCGCCTGGCAACATGTTTGTCTTCTAAATCTTCTTGTTTCCCCCTCATCATTGTAGAGGATAAGTGCACCAAGGTGCTCTTTTGTTCAACTTATTTAAGATGATCTGTTCCTTTCTCCCCACCATGTCTTCCCTAAAGAGTATATGAAGTGGAATCCCGCTGGAATGGAGTGAGATAAGGTTTCTGCACCTCCCTTGCTCCATCATGGCCCCAGCTTCTCCCTGCGGAGGTTACAGAGGAATGTGATGATATGTTTACTTTGGAGCAGACCTTGGTCAGTAGATACACTCCTAGCTCAGACCAGAATCAGCCCCCGATAGGAGATAGGTCCTTCCAAAATAACTGAAGGTCAGTCCTTCCTCCAAATGCTGGTCTGGTCTTTAATAGTGAGGGGAGGGGAGGGTGAGAGTCAGCACAGTACATTTCTCCTGGGTTTCCCTAGATCCTAAACTAGAAGAACTGTTGGTGCAGAAGCTCCTTGATGAATATCAAGACAACGATTACAACACGGCTGGCCAAGATTAATGAAGTATTGGCAGGTCCCCCTACACTTTTAGAATGATGGGTTCACCGTTTTTATTGTAGTACGTTTGTTGGCTTGGATGGCTGACTAGTCATAGGGTCCCAAGTTGGTTAGAACTAGAGGGAATCTACTGGAGAAGTCCAGAATGCAAGACTTCTCTAGTAATTACAATAATAATAACAACAACAACTAGCCCATCTACTGAGCAAGCAACTACCCCATGTACTTTATATCTGTTGCCACATTTAATCTTTACATAACCCCATGAGGTAGGAACTGAGGCCCAGTGAGATTAAGCAAGCAGTTAATAGGTCTGACTCCAAAGGCCAAGCTCAGAACCACAGCACCATACTACCTCCCAGGAAACCATGGGAAGTCCAGGCATGATGAGGTACTGGGCTCAGATTCAAGTTCAAATCCTTATTCTGCATTGATGAGTTGTGTGGGGAATAATAGTAATATCTAGATCACATGGCTGTGCTGAGGTGCTCATGCAGTAATGTCGGTAATGTGTTCTGGGCACACAGCAGGTGACCAAGAAGTGGTAGCTGTCACAATCATCATCATTATTAAGAAAGATCTTCAGCTGGGCGCAGTGGCTCACACCTGTAATCCCAGCACTTTAGGAAGCTGAGGCGGGTGGATCACCTGAGGTCAGGAGTTCAAGACCAGCCTGATCAACATGGTGAAACCCTGTCTTTTTATAGAGAAAAAAAAAATTATAACTATATATATAATAAATAGGCCGGATGTAGTGGCTCACACCTGTAATCCAAGCACTTTGGAGGCCAAGGTGGGTGGATCACCTGAGGTTGGGGGTTCAAGACCAGCCTGACCAACATGGTGAAACCCCATCTTTAAAAATAAATAAATAAATAAATAAAAATGAAATAAATAAATAATTAATTTAAAAAAAAAGAAAGATCTTCAGCTGGGAGCAGTGGCTCACACCTGTAATCCCAGCACTTTGGCAGGCTGAGGCAGGTGGATCACCTGTGGTCAGGAGTTTGAGACCAGCCTGGCCAATGTGGTAAAAGAAACCCCGTCTGTACTAAAAATACAAAATTTAGCTGGGCGTGGTGGTACACCCTGTAATCCCAGCTATTCGGGAGGCTGAGGCAGGAGAATCACTTGAACCAGGGAAGTGGAGGTTGCAGTGAGCTGAGATCACACCACTGGACTCCAGCCTGGGCAACAGAGCAGAGCAAGACTTCAAAAAAAAAAAGTCCTGTTCTTTGTGAGGCATACACTGGCCATCCCATATACATTTAAACTCTCTTGTTCCTCCCTTAGCAAGGCCCTATCCTCCTTCTCTGCCTTATTTTTCTCCCTGGTACATATCATTTTCTGGTGTGTAGTCTGTCACCTATATACAATACATACTTTATTTATCTTGTTTATATTCTGCCTTCCCAAGTAGCTGATGAAGATACCACTGCCTACAACACCCCTGGCATTCGGCAGGTGCTCAGGAAATATTGATGTTGAATGAATGAACTCTTGCTCAAAGTTTTAGATTGGAGGTCAGGGTCTACTTCTCTTTCGTCCTGTGAAATGAATCAAGTTATTCAACCTCAGGGAACCTCATTTCCCTCAGTGGCTAAAAAAGAGCAATAATATTTGTGTTTCTCATGTCCCTGTTAGAGCCTAAGGAAAGGCAAGGCCATGCATGGGAAAGAGTTGCCTCCAAATACTCCAGAGACAGTGATTGGATGTCTGCTCCATGCCAGGCAGGATGCCAGGCCCTGGAGGGTGCAGCCCGCAGAAAGCCCTTGCCCTCCAGGAACCTGCAATCCACTGCGAGAGACAGACATGTCAACAAATACAACCTAAATGGGTCACAATTCTTTTTTTTTTTTTTGAGATGGAATCTCGCTCTGCTGTCCAGATGGGAGTGCAGTGGCGAGATCTTGGCTCACTGCAACCTCTGCCTCCCCAGTTCAAAAGATTCTCCTGCCTCAGCCTCCTGAGTAGCTGAGATTATAGGCATGAGCCACCACACCTGATTGTGTATTTTTAGTACAGTCAGGGTTTCTCCATGTTAGTCAGGCTGGTCTCGAACTCCCAACCTCAGTGATCCACCCGCCTCAGCCTCCCAAAGTGCTGAGATTATAGGTTTGAGCCACCACGCCTACTTTGAGTCACAATTCCGATTTACAGCAACCATTTAACAAGCTAAGCACTTTGCATTGCCTCGTGTAACCCTATAAATTAGGTACCACCACCAGCTCTATTTTACAGACAAAGAAACTGCAGCAAGACCTTAAGAGACAAAGATTTGAGGTGCAATGGCTCATGCCTGTAATCCCAGTACTTTGGGAGGCTGAGGCAGGTGGATCACAAGGTCAGGAGTTCGAGACCAGCCTGACCAACATGGAGACACCCCGTCTCTACTAAAAATACAAAAATTAGCCAGGGGTGGTGGTGCATGCCTATAATCCCAGCTACTCGGGAGGCTGAGGCAGGAGAATCACTTGAACCCAGGAGGCGGAGGTTGCAGTGAGCTGAGATGGTGCCATTACACTTCAGCCTGGGCAACAGAGGTGGAGGTTGGAGTTAGCTAGGATCACACCATTGTACTCCAGCCTGGGTGACAGAGTGAGACTCCATCTCAAAAAAAAAAGAAAAGAAATGAACAAAGACTTACTCCACACCCAGGTTTATACCCAAGAAATGAAAACATATGTGCACACAGAAACTTGTACATGAATGTTTATAGCAACATTATTCATACTAGCCAAAACATAGAAACCACCCAAATGTCAATGGATGGATAAACAAAACCTGCAATAGCTCTACAATGAAATATTAATCAGCCACAAAAAAGAATGAAATACTGATACATGCTACAACATGGATGAACCTGAAAACAATATGCTAAGTGAAGAAAGCCAAACACAAAAAGTCACATATTGTGAGTTTATTTCATATGATATATCTGTAATAGGCAATTCCAAAGAGATGGAAAGCAGATTCAAGGTGACCAAGGGTTGCAGCGGGGAGGATTGGAACGTGATGAAAAGTTTGGAAACTAGAGAACACTGGTGGTTATACAACATGGTGAATACACTAAACACCACCAAACTGTACATTTTATCTTTTTAATTATTATTATTATTTGAGACAGAGTCTTGCTCTGTCACCCAGGCTCGAGTGCAGTGGCGTGATCTCGGCTCACTGCAACCTCTGCCTCCTGGGTTCAAGTGATCCTCCCACCTCAGCCTCCAGAGTAGCTGGGATTACAGGTATGTGCCACCATGCCTGGCTAACTTTTGTATTTTTAGTAGAGATGGGCTTTCACCATGTTGGTCAGGTTGGTCTTGAACTCCTGGCCTCACGGGATCCGCTGCCTCAGCCCCACAAAGTGCTGGAATTACAGGCATGAGCCACCACACCCGGCCAAATTATACATTTCAAAATGATTCATTGTGTTATGTGAGTTTTACCTCAATTAAAAAAAAAAAGAAACAGGTGTGGCATTGTAGGCGTGGCATTATACACAGCAGAGAGACTTCAACCTGGGCAGTGTGGCTCAGAGTCGTTTTAATGATTGCAAATCTTTTTTTTTTTTTTTTTTTTTTTTTTGGGGCGGAGTTTCACTCATGTTACCCAGGCTGGAGCGCAATGGCGCGACCTCGGCTCACCGCAACCTCCGCCTCCTGGGTTCAGGCAATTCTCCTGCCTCAACCTCCTGAGTAGCTGGGATTACAGGCACACGCCACCATGCCCAGCTAATGTTTTGTATTTTTAGTAGAGATGGGGTTTCACCATGTTGACCAGGATGGTCTCGATCTCTTGACCTCGTGATCCACCCGCCTCGGCCTCCCAAAGTGCTGGGATTACAGGCTTGAGCCACCGCGCCCGGCCTGATTGCAAATCTTAACTGTAGGATCATATTGTTCAGTTCTGGAATTTCCATTTGATTCTTTTTTCTGGTTTCTAGTTTTCTGCTGACATTCTTGTCATGTAATTCCTTGAATGCATTAATCATGGCTATTAGAGTCCCACCTCAAAGCCTGAGGGCAACTTCAAATTTCAGCTCAGCTTTCTGGGCCGTGTGCAGCTGTTCTCAGCGGGAAGTTTGACTTGGTGTGTCCACCCCGGTGAGAAGCAAGAAACATCTCCCCCAACCCTCTCACCTCTGCCCTGGCTCTTCTGCCTACGTGAGTAAAGACTTCAATTTTTCTGGCCTGGAGCGGTGGCTCACACCTGTAATCCCAGCACTTTGGGAGGCTGAGGTGAGCACATCACCTCACCTGAGGTCAGAAATTTGAGACTAGCCTGACCAACATGGTGAAACCCCGTCTCTATTAAAAAACATGCAAAATTAGTCTGGCGTGGTGGTGCATGCCGTTAGTCTCAGCTATTGGAGAGGCTGAGGCGGAAGAATTGCTAGAACCCGGGAGGCAGAGGTTGTGGTGAGCCAAAATTGCGCCATTGCACTCCAGCCTGGGCAACAAGAACAAAACTCATCTTAAAAAAAAACAACAACAACAACAAAACAACAAAACAAAACAAAACAACCCATATTCAACTTTTCAAAGCAAAACATGAGAATTTAGGTTGATGAAAATGCAGTTTTTGAAGTTGTATTATTTATTTAATTGTTTTGGGGACATTTCTTCCTATTTCATTTCAAGAGATACTACACAGCATAATTTCTATTTTTATTATTTTATTTTATTTTATTTATAAAGACGGGGTTTCACCATGTTGGTCAGGCTGGTCTTGAACTCCCAACCTCAGGTGATCCACCCACCTTGGCCTACAAAGTGCTTGGATTACAGGTGTGAGCCACCACGCCTGGCCTATAATTTCTTAAAGAAATTAAATTTTCAGGCCGGGCGCGGTGGCTCACGCCTGTAATCCTAGCACTTTGGGAGGCCGAGGCGGGTGGATCACGAGGTCAAGAGATCGAGACCATCCTGGTCAACATGGTGAAACCCCATCTCTACTAAAAATACAAAAAATTAGCTGGGCATGGTGGCGCGTGCCTGTAATCCCAGCTACTCAGGAGGCTGAGGCAGGAGAATTGCCTGAACCCAGGAGGTGGAGGTTGCGGTGAGCCGAGATCGCGCCATTGCACTCCAGCCTGGGTAACAAGAGTGAAACCCCATCTCAAAAACAACAAAAAAAAGAAATTAAATTTTCAGATAATAATAAAAGCTGCCATTTACTGAGTGCTTCGAAAGGGCCTATTTGGGAGGCTAAGGCAGGAGAATCGCTTGAACCCGGGAGGTGGAGGTTACAGTGAGCTGAGTTCACACCACTGCCCTCCAGCTTGGGCGACAGAGTGAGACTTCATCTCAAGAAACAACAACAACATAAATATTTTACATGTATTAACTCCCTTAGTCCTCAAAAAATGCTAAGATCAGGTTTTGCCATCCCCACGACCGTGATTGAAAGAACCGAGGCCCAGAGAGAAGGCGTTAGCCCAAGGACATTCTGCTTGACAGCGTAAAGCAGAGACACGAACCCCGGTCCGGCCAACTCCCAGGTATTCTTCTCGGACTTAAGAACAAGTCGTCAGTAATTAGAAGAAATGAGAGTATCCGAATATGACAGGGCAAGAAAGCCGGGAAAACAAGTGCCAACACCAGATGGAAAACGGCTGAGGAGGAGGGAGCAAGGCTAGAGCTTTGAGTTCTGTTTGGTGGGCCCTGGCTTTGAAGACAGGTCACTTCAGCTCTCTGGCTTCAGTATCTTCATCTGGAAAACAGGACTAATAAGGGCGCGTATTTCCCTGGGCTGTTGCTTTGGACTGCAGCAGTCAGCCCCTTTTCCATCCCTTCTTTCCAAGTGGAGCCGAGACCTCGTTGTTGGGGGAAGTTTGGGTCAGGGAGAAGAAAACAGGGATTTGGCCTCCTGGGCCGGGTGTACAGAACCTCCGCCTTCTCTCGAAGGAACCTAGACTTCGATGCCAAGCCCTGCAAGTGGATAGGATGAAGAGGGCACCTTCCCAAACCAAATGAGGAATCCCCAGCAAGTCCCTATGTTCCCACAGGAAGGCGGGGCACTTCCCACGCAATCATCCCAGAACTTACCAGGCTCAGGACGGTGCCAGAGCGCTGAATGCTCACTCAGCCACTCCATCAATGCACGTTCATTGCGACCCCATCTATCAGTCAGGACTCTCCTGGTTTCAAGTGGCAGGAATCCCAATAAAACTCCTAAAGCAAAAACGGGTAGTGATTGGTTCCTGGAACCAGACAGTCCAAGGGGTGGTTCAGGCATGTCTGGATCTAGGGCCTTGGTGATATCATCAACAGCTGCCCTGCTCCATCCTGGTCTCTGCCTTCCCTCCTGTTGGCTTCCTTCTCAGGCAGGCTGTCCCCATGTGGTGACAAAAATGCCCGCCGTCTTCTCCAGGCCGAGGTCCTCAAGAAGCCCCACAAGATCCCAACAGGGAGAGGGCACCAATTTCCCAGAACTCCCAGCCAGAGTCCCAGCTGATGTGAGTTGGTTCTGGTGACCATGGCTGATCCCCCAGTCCAGGAGACTTGGGCCTCTCATTGGCCGGCCCTGGATCCCAGGCTCACTCTACCACAGGAGGTGTGGCCAGCCACTAGCCGCTAACACGGGGAGGCATAAATGACAGATTTACTGAGCCCCTGTAAATTACTCTGTGCCAGACACTGTTCCAAGAGCCATAGATACATATAAACCTCACAAAATCCTGTTATCTCATCAGGCAGGTGAGGTGAGATCGAGTTACTTGGCCCAAATCACACAGCTGGGAGATAGCCAGGCGGGGCCTCAAGTCCAAGCACTCAGGACACCTGTTGCTAAGTGATGCTGCATGCCAGGCGTCAGCTCCACGAGGCCGGCCTCCTCATTGCTGCTGTCTGGAATCGCGCTGCACCTGACCAGGCTGTGGGGGGTTGGCTCTGTGGTTGTGTTACTTTACTGTGGCTGCTTTCATAAATTACCGCAAATTTCATGACATAAAAGAACACAACTAGGCCAGCTGTGGTGGCTCACACGTGTAATCCCAGCACTTTGGGAGGCCAAGGTGGGTGGATCACTTGAGGTCAGGAGTTTGAGACCAGCCTGGCCAACATGGTGAAACCCTGTCTCTACTAAAAAATAGAAAATTTTCCATCCTGGCTAACATGATAAAACCCTGTCTCTACTAAAAAAAAAAAAATACACACACAAAAAAAAATTGCCGGGCGCGGTGGCTCAAGCCTGTAATCCCAGCACTTTGGGAGGCCGAGGCGGGTAGATCACGAGGTCAAGAGATCGAGACCATCCTGGTCAACACGGTGAAACCCCGTCTCTACTAAAAATACAAAAAATTAGCTGGGCATGGTGGTGCATGCCTGTAATCCCAGCTACTCAGGAGGCTGAGGCAGGAGAATTGCCTGAACCCAGGAGGCGGAGGTTGCGGTGAGCCGAGATCGCGCCATTGCACTCCAGCCTGGGTAACATGAGTGAAACTCCGTCTCAAAAAAAAAAAAAAAAAAATTAGCCAGGCATGGTGGCGTGCACCTGTAGTCCCTGCTACTTGGGAGGCTGAGGCAGGAGAATCACTTGAACCCAGGAGGCGGAGGTTGCAGTGAGCTGAGATCACACCATTGCACTCCAGCCTAGGTGACAGAACGAGACTCTGTCTCAAAAAAAAAGAGAAAAAAGAAAAATTAGCTGGCATGGCAGAGCACACCTGTAGTCCCAGCTACTCAGGAGGTTGAGGCACAAGAATCACTTGAACCGGGGAGGCGGAGGTTGGAGTGAGCTGAGATTGCGCCATTGCACTTCAGCCTGGGTGACAGAGCAAGACTCTGTCTCAACGACAACAACAAAAAACAAAACAAAACAAAACAAAGAAAGAACACAAATGGGTCGGGTATGGGGGTGATTTTATACCTGAATTCCCAGCACTTTGGGAGGTGAGGCAGAAGGACTCTTTGAGCTCAGAAGTTTGAGACCAACCCTGGCAACATAATGAGACCCCATCTATTCAAAAGAAATTAGCTGGGCGTGGTGGTGTGCACCAGTGATCCCAGCTATTGGAAAGGGTAAGGTGGGAGATCACTTGAGCCTGGGAGGTGGAGGCTTCAGGGAGCTGAGATCGCCCCACTGCACACCAGCTTGGGTGACAGAGCAGGACTCTGTCTCCAAACAAACAAACAAAAAATCACAACTGTATTCTCTCTCTCTTTTTTTTTTTTTTTTTTTAGAAATGGGGTTTCACCATATTGGTCAGGCTGGTCTCGAACTCCTGACCTCAGGTGATCCACCCGCTTCAGCCTCCCAAAGTGCTGGGCTTACAGGCGTAAGCCACCACGCCCAGCCTAACAACTGTGTTCTCTTACTATTCTGGACGTCAGCAGTCAGAAATCAGTTTCACTAGGCTAAAGTCAAGGCGTCAGCAGGGCTGGCTCCTTCTGGAGGCCCCGAGGGCTATCTTCGCCTTATCTGCTTCCAAAACCACATACATCTCTTGGCTCATGGCCCTTTCTTCCATCTCCAAACCCAGCAGTGCAGCAGCTTCAAACCTCTTTCTCTCTGTTCTCTGCTTTGTTGTCCTGTCTTCTTCTGTCTGAATGACGACCGGGAAGAGGAATTCCTTTTACAGTGCCTGCTGTGATTGCATGGGGCCCATTTGGATAATCCAGGATACTGTCCCCATTTCAAGGGCTCTAACTGAATCACATCTGTGAAGTGTCTTTTGCCATGTAAGGTCACATGTTTACGGATTACAGGGATTAGGACTTGGACACCTTGAGGGGCCAATATTTTGCTTATCACAGTGGCAAAGTATGTGGGCTCTGAGTCTGGATATGGGGCCTTGAATCTGGGTAGCTCAACCTCTAAATTGCTGTGTCACCAAGTGATTTAACCTCCCTGTGCCCCAGAGTGCAGAGATCAGGAGGTGAGGAAGCCCCACATTTTGAGGAAGTGAAAGCAATTCAGGCTGATGGAGGACAGGAGGAGTGGAAGAGGCCCTTGGCCTCAAGCCCATGCTCTGAGTCAGTTTCTGCGTCTGCAAAATGGAAATGAAAACGGTGTCTACGTCATAGTGCTGGCTGTCATTGGATTAAATGAGTTAAGGCTTGTGAAGTGCTGAGCACGGTGCTTAGCACAGAGACGGTACTCAATAAATGTTGGCAATTTGATATGGTCTTAGTTTGGGTTTCCTCAAAAGCAGACTCAAGTCCAGGATTCAAATGGAAGTCATTTATTTGGGAAGTGATTCCAAGCAGTGCTGGCAAGGGAGGTGGGAGGTGAGGCTGGAAGGAGAGGAAACCCACAAAAGGTGTATTCATGAGTAGGCTGCTCCTGCGGGCAGCTGGAGCTCCACCCTGCAGGGGAACCGTGAGGCCCAGGTAGAGTGTACCTTCCAAGGCACCTGAAGGGCTGGGCCCGCACCTACCATTACTCATTGGTTGAGGGCTATAGAGGAGGGGCTGTTTACTCACCACCCTCTGGCGATCAGAGAAAGTCACAGTGGATGGTCGGATGTGATGGATCATACCTGTAATCTCAGCATTTTGGGAGACTAAGGTGGGCAGACCTCATGTGGCCAGGAGTTCCAAGACCAGCCTGGGCAACATGGCGAAACCCCCCTCTACAAAAAACACAAAAATGAGCTGGGTGTGGTGGTATGCTCCCATAGTCCCAGCTACTTGGGGGCTGAGGCAAGAGGATCACTTGAACCTGGGAAGTCAAGGGTACAGTGAATCATGTTCCTGCCACTGCACTCCAGCCTGGGTGACAAAGTGAGACCTTGTTGGAAAAGGAAGGAAGGAAGGAAGGAAGGAAGGAAGGAAGGAAGGAAGGAGGGAAGGAAGAAGAGACAGGAGAGGAGAGAAGGGGAAGGGGGAGGGAAAGAGGGAGGGGGAGGGGAAGAGGGAGGGGAAGGGAAGGGAAGGAAAGTCATGGCTGCTGGCAGTTAAAGTGAGTGGTGCAGGCTGAAGGGGCCTGGGTGGGCATCAAGTGTGCTGCAGACATCACACAAGGCCACCCCTGCCTGGGAGCCTTGATCACTGGGACCAGCATCTCATGTGACTATACACAGAGGGACATCCGAAGAGCAGTCTGGCTCCTTCTGTCCTGGAAATGGGGCCTGAGCCATCTGGGCCTCTTGGAACAGTTGGAAGAGGTTTTAAATCAGTTTCATGTCCTTTCTCCCAGATACAGGTGTTGTCTAGGGCAGGCTGAGGTGGAGGGATTAACAGAGTCCCACCGGTCCAGGTGAGGTTTTCATGAAAGGTGCCTCTGGAGTCCAGCACCTCAGGGCCTGAGAGGAAAATGGTGTCTGTGGACAAGTGCTTGGGTGGGGCTAAGCAGCTGGGAACACCAGTCACATCTCTGCTTTGTCCAGGGAAGCAGAAGGGCCATCAAGAGCCATGGAGGGCAAGTGGTGCAGGGCAGGAAGGAAATGACCTTTCAAAAGGACACAGGCTGGCCAGGCATGGTGGCTCATGCCTGTAATCCCAGCACTTTGGGAGGCCAAGGTGGGCAGATCACCTGAGGTCAGGAGTTCAAGATCAGCCTGACCAACATGGAGAAACCCTGTCTCTACTAAAGATACAAAATTATCCAGGCGTGGTGGTGCATGCCTGTAATCCCAGCTACTCGGGAGGCTGAGGCAAGAGAATTGCTTGAACCCGGGAGAGAGGTTGCAGTGAGCTGAGATCACACAACTGCACTCCAGTCTGGGCAACGAGAGCGAAACTCCGTCTCAGAAAAATATTAATAAATAAATAAAAGAACACAGGCCAGGAGACGTAGTCCTGGGTGGAGGGCAGGGCTGTTGTGGTTTTCTCAGATATTTTGGGCATGAATAATGCTCAGACTGTAGGGTGGACACAAAAAGGGAAGTGGAGAGAGATCCCCAGAGACAGGGAAAGGTCAGCTGCCCTGCACGGCCAGAACCTCAAGAGGCCTTACCTGCATCTCCCCGAGGCGGTAAGAGGCAAAGGTCGCTTCTGGTTTAGGAAACTTTCAGAAAACTCACGGCAACAGGGTTGGTTTGGACATGAGGATGGAGCTCTGGAGTAGTGCTCCCCCAGCCACCCTGCACCCCAGCACTTCCTCACTCTGCTCTACACCCGGGGGGATCCCTGCTGACAGAATGTGGCCAGCTGCTGAGAGCCTGAGATTTGGGACAGACCTTGACTTCATTTGAAGTTCCAAAAACAGGCCTTCCTTCCTTAAGGGGATCTTTCAACCCTTCGACCTCCCTGCCCCCATGATAGGTACACATGACCGCATTTGTCCTCTGTGTGTGGGTGACGGGGAGCCTGCCGGGCAGTCTCGGCCAGCGAGAGGGTCCCAGCCTGGAAGAGGGGGTGCGCAGAAAATAAGAGAGACAGAAAGCTGGGGTCTGGAGGACTGAATAGGCAATGCCTATGCAGCAAGTTTATTTGTGTCCAGAGTTCCAATATATACCTTTAGATTATAAGGATTGACGTCAGTGCACATTATGTAAGCTATAGAATAAGGGGAACAGAAAGTTGCAAAAAGCACAGAAAGTTGAAAAAAGCGCCAGGCGCGGTGGCTCACGCTTGTAATCCCAGCACTTTGGGAGGCCAAGGCGCGTGGATCACGAGGTCAAGAGATCGAGACCATCCTGGTCAACATGGTGAAACCCCGTCTCTACTAAAAATACAAAACATTAGCTGGGCATGGTGGTACGTGCCTGTAATCCCAGCTACTCAGGAAGCTGAGGCAGGAGAATTGCTTAAACCCAGGAGGCAGAGGTTGCGGTGAGCCAAGATCGCGCCATTGCACTCCAGCCTGGGTAACAAGAGCAAAACTCCGTCTCCAAAAAAAAAAAAAAAAAAAAAAAAGAAAGAAAGTTGCAAAAAGCAAATGTCAGCAGAGGGGGTACAGAATCACAGGTCATAAAAGGTAAGCAGGTGATGTACTTTATCATTGTTAACAGAACATGTGGTCACAAGGATAACAATCTAGAAATGTCACAGGCTAAGCCATAAATCTTTATCTGAGTATAGGAATATCATCTGGTCCTCAAAAGGCTATACTTAACTTGGTAAACAGAGTCATAAAACCCACTCCTCAGCAGGAACCGAAAGAGTACACACATCCATTACCCAGGGTCACTGTAGTCAGAAATAGGAATAGAGGCTGACATTATACTTATTCTTTCCGTTCCTGCTTCCCCATAGCTCGACTGCCTCCAGCAGGAAACTGTCCGGGATCAAGCTCACGCACAGTGAGGCCCAACACTGGGGGGGCTTCACACGGGAGCGTTCCCCACACTGTGAGGCAGAAGAAGAGAATTCTGTATCGCCTTCCAGTCTCCCTGATCCAGGAGCCCCTACGGTCACGAGCCTATCAGCCTGCATCCTGGTCCCAGGTCTGCTAGCTGTGTGATGTTTTGTTTTGTTTTGTTTGAGACAGAGTCTCACTGTGTCGCCCAGACTGGAATGCAGTGGCACAATCTCAGCTCACTGGAACCTTTGCTTTCGAGGTTCAAGTGATTCTCATGCCTTATCCACTGAAGTAGCTGGGATTATAGGCATGCGACATCACGACCAGCTAATTTTTTTTTTTTGAGACATGGTTTTGCTCTTGTTGCCCAGGCTGGAGTGCAATGGTGCAATTTCGGCTCACTGCAATGTCTGCCTCCTGGGTTCAATCGATTCTCCTGCCTCAGCCTCTGGAGTAGCTGGGATTACAGGCATGTGCCACCGCACTCAGCTAATTTTATATTTTTAGTAGTTTCTCCATGTTGGTCAGGCTGATCTCAAACTCCCAACCTCAGGTGATCCGCCCACCTCAGCCTCCCAAAGTGCTGGGATTACCGGCGTGAGCAACCACACCTGGCCTAATTTTTGTACTTTTAGTGGAGATGGGGTTTTGCCATGTTGGCCAGGCTGGTCTGGAATTCCTTAACTCACCTGCTTCAGCCTCCCAAAATAGTAGGATTACAGGCATGAGCCACTGCGTCCAGCCTAGCTGTGTGCCTTTGCAAGTTATCTGACCCCTCTGAGCCTCCACTACCTTCCTCTCAGTAAATGGGCTGATCATAATGGGACCCACCTGATGAAGTTGTAAGGCCCAAATAAACTAGTTCCTGCAAAGCACTCACACAGTGCCTGGCACTCAGGAAACCCCTAACTTCTCTGTCTGATATGTGTTGTACCATTCATCCTCATAACAGCCCAACTGTGCTCGCCTTGTACCCTGTATGGTCCCCATCAGAGCAAATCATCCTGCTGTGATGGATTACAACATTCTAGTAACTTCTCAGATGCTTCCCTTGAAACTTTGAGTGAGGCACTGCTCCGTTGTTGTTCCCAGCACAGAACATGGGTGCTCTAAAAATATTCACGTTGAAAGAATGCTTGTTTGCCAGGCGTGGTGGCTCACACCTGTAATCCCAGCACTCTGGGAGGCTGAGATGGGCAGATCACAAGGTCAGGCAATTAAGACCATCCTGGGCAACATGTTGAAACCCCGTCTCTAACAAAAATACAAAAAATTAGCCGGGGTGGTGGCACATGCCTATAGTCCCAGCTACTCGGGAGGCTGAGGCAGGAGAATCGCTTGAACCCGGGAGGCAGAGGTTGCAGTGAGCCAAGATCTCACCACTGCACTCCAGCCTGGGTAAAAGAGTAAGAATCCACCTTAAAAAAAGAAAGAGCCGGGCGCGGTGGCTCACGCCTGTAATCCCAGCACTTTGGGAGGCCGAGGCAGGTGGATCACGAAGTCAAGCAATCGAGACCATCCTGGTCAACATGGTGAAACCCCGTCTCTACTAAAAATACAAAAAATTAGCTGGGCATGGTGGCACGTGCCTGTAATCCCAGCTACTCAGGAGGCTGAGGCAGGAGAATTGCCTGAACCCAGGAGGCGGAGGTTGCGGTGAGCCGAGATCGCGCCATTGCACTCCAGCCTGGGTAACAAGAGCGAAAGTCCGTCTCAAAAAAAAAAAAAAGAAAGAAAGAAAGAAAGAAAGAAACAACTCTTGTTTGACAGACCATGCAGCTGTGGTTGGAGGGTTTCAGGGACATATACATGGTTCCCAGCAATGGGCAGGGGCATTCAATATACAATATGCAGAGTCTAGCCCATGCTACTATGTCTTATCTGCGATGTTTGAGTGGCTTCTGTATGTCAGGCCTTAGGCTGGGCTCTGGGGAGAGACAAAAAAGCAGGGGAACTCTGAGCCTTATTCTTAAGGTACTCAATTTTGCAGGGAGGATAAATCCACAAATATCTGGAATACACCAGGCATTCCATACATAAGCCTCAGCTCTTTGGATCCGCTTTGTGGCCCTATGTCCTGGCACATGGTGCTCAAGAAATATTCATTGATCAGGCTGGGCGCAGTGGCTCACACTTGTACCGAGCACTTTGGGAGGCCAAGGTGGGCAGATCGCGAGGTCAGGAATTCAAGACCAACCTGGCCAACATGTTGAAATCCCATCTCTAATAAAAATACAAAAATTAGGCCGGGCACGGTGGCTCACGCCTATAATCCTAGCACTTTGGGAGGCCGAGGTGGGTGGAACACGAGGTCAAGAGATCGAGACCATCCTGGTCAACGGATCGAGACCATCCTGGTCAACAAGGTAAAACCTCGTCTCTACTAAAAATACAAAAATTAGCTGGGCATGATGGCGCATGCCTGTAGTCCCAGCTACTCAGGAGGCTGAGGCAGGAAAATTGCGTGAACCCAGGAGGCAGAGGTTGCGGTGAGCCGAGATCGTGCCATTGCACTCCAGTCTGGGCAACAACAGCGAAACTCCGTCCCAAAAAAAAAAAAAAAAATTAGCCAGCCGTGATGGTGAGTGCCTGTAATCCCAGCTTCTTGGGAGGCTGAGGCAGAAGAATCACTTGAACCCAGGAGGCAGAGGTTGCAGTGAGCTGAGATCTTACCACTGCACTCCAGCCTGGGCAACAGAGTGAGACTCTTGTCTCAAAAAAAAAAGAGAGAGAGAGCCACAAATGAGATGATCTGAGGATGAGGAAAAAAGCTTTAATTGTCAGGCAGAACGTCATGGAGCTTAAAACCACAGACTCTGGCCAGATTTCCATGTCCAAGTCCTGCCTTTGCTGTTTCTGGGCTGTGTTCCCCCAGCTTTAACATAAAAATAGAGATGGGGTCTCACCCTGTTGCCCAGGCTGGTCATAACTCTTGGGCTCAAGTGATCCTCCCACCTCAGCCTCCCGAAGTGTTGAGATTATAGGCGTGAGCCGCCATATGTGGCCTGCACCCTCGTGTTTAAAAAGGGCATGATAATTATTACCTTGCTCCAAGGGCTACTGTGGAGATGAAATGAAATTGTGCCTACTAGGAGCCAGGCACAGGGTGCAGCTGAGGAAAAGGCTTGGTGAATGAATGCTGGTACCGGTCTGTGAAACTTTTCTTGTCCCCATTCACCTGGAGTGTCCCCTTCTTTTCCCTAAGCACCCCAAGCCTAGCTCACTCCTACTTAGCTGGGTTTTTGCCTTCTCGACAAAGCTGCCCTGCTCTGCAGGGTGGAAGTGCATGGAGATCTCAGGGCGTTGCTGAAACACAGATGCACACCTCACACCTGGTTAGTTGTGTACCAGACCTTCCACTCCATGCGGAGGATCTGTAACCATCTCAACCACAGCCATGTCCCTACACCTGGCACAGGGGGTCATGCACACCGTAAACACTGAGTGAATAGAGGAAATAAACTAGTGGGTGGGTAGATGGATGGATGGACAGGTACCAGGCTGAGGGACAGCGTTCATCCCGCAGGCTGTGAGTAGCACCAAGGCGTGGGGCATCCACAAGTGTGTGGCCTTGAGCCTGACAGTTCAGGCCTGAGGAATCTACATCCTGTCCCTGCCCTGGGTGGGGTGTTTGCTCTACCCTTATTTCCACAAAACAATGAACTGCAAACACCCTCAATCCAGGGAGATGATTCCAGAAAGTTAAACGGCCCTTCCCTCCCTGACCAGCAAAGGGTGACAGGGTCTTTGCCACCCACATGTGGTTGGCTTCATGATCCTGGAAACTGCATTCCCAAAATCTCACAGTCCCATCTTTTAGTTTTTCTTTTATATGTAAGAAAACATTATACTCACACGGCTTCCACTTTATCTCAGTGATTTACAGCTTCCTGTGGCCTCTCCTGAAAGAGAACTTGCACCTAATTGAAAGTATTATGTACTCTGCATTCGGTTTTATTGTCATTTGACATCTTACTTCTCATGGTATCAGAAGCTGTTTATCCGTGTCACCACTCCTAGCTGTGGCCAGGTCCTTGTTGTACAGAATGTCATTTACTGACCCCTCACAGTGAGACATCTGGAACTGGGCTGCTTACAGAGTCTCATAAGCCAAGCAGCCCTGCGGTTGGGTGCAGAACAGCATGGCCAAGGTACCGCCCTTGTGTAAAAAAGGTGGAGAGAAGTACATATATTTGCCTGGCTGTGCATAAAATATCTCTGGAATGATTCATAAGAAAATGGTAACGTTGCTACTTTTGGGGACAGAGATGAGAGGACTTATCACCATGTATGCCTTGGTATCTTTTCCATTTTTGCATTTTACCGCGCGCATAGGTTTTCTTTTTTTTTTTTTTTTATTTTTTTTTTTGAGACGGAATTTCGCTCTCGTTACCCCAGGCTGGAGTGCAATGGTGCTATCTCGGCTCACCACAACCTCCGCCTCCTGGGTTCAGGCAATTCTCCTGCCTCAGCCTCCTGAGTAGCTGGGATTACAGGCACGCGCCACCATGCCCAGCTAATTTTTTGTATTTTTAGTAGAGATGGGGTTTCACCATGTTGACCAGGATGGTCTCAATCTCTTGACTTTGTGATCCACCTGCCTCGGCCTCCCAAAGTGCTGGGATTACAGGCGTGAGCCACCGCGCCCGGCAGGTTTTCTTTTTTAAAGGTAATTAACATTTTAAAAATAAAGATTTCTGGCCTGGGTGCAGTGGCTCATGCCTGTAATACCAGCACTTTGGGAGGCTGAGGCGGGAGGATCACAAGGTCAGGAATTTGAGGCCATCCTGGCCAACATAGTGAAACCCCGTCTCTACTAAAAATATAAAAATTAGCCAGGCGTGGTCGTGTGCGCCTGTAGTCCCAGCTACTCGGAAGGTTGAGACAGGAGAATCACTGGAAGCTGGGAGGCGGAGGTTGCAGTGAGCTGCGATCGCGCCGTTACACTCCAGCCTGGGCGACAAGAACAAAACTCCATCTCAAAAACAAAACAAAACAATTTTTTTCTTTGAGACAGGGTCTCACTCTTTTGTCCAGGCTGGAATGCAGTGGGATGATCATAGCTCACTGCAGCCTCAAACTCCTGGGCTTGAGCAATCCTTCCACTTCAGCCTACTGAGTAGCTAGGATTACAGGTGCCCGCCATCACGCCCAGCAGTTTTGTTCTGTTTTGTTTGGTAGAGACGGGGTCTGGCTTTGTTGCCCAGGCAGGACTTCAATTCTTGATTTCAAGTGATTCTCTTGCCTTGGCCTCCCAAAGTGTTGGGACTCCAGGCATGAGCCACCACACCAGGCCTCTCCTTGTTTCATGACTCTGACAGTATTGAGGACAATGGAATGTCCTATAGAATGTCCCCGACATGAGTTCATTGCTGGATCTAATTTTCTCATAAATAGGCCTGGCTAATAGTTTTTTCTGAGACATAGTTTTGCTCTGCACCCAGGCTGATGTGCAGTGGCATGAACACAGCTCACTGCAGCCTTGACCTCCCACCTCAGCCTCCCGAGTAGCTGGGACTACAGGCATGTTTTTATTTCTGTAGAGACATTCTTGCCATTTTGCCCAGGCTAGTCTCAAACTCCTGGGCTCAAGGGATCCTTCCATCTCAATCTCTCAAAGTGCTGGGATTATAGGTATGAGCCACCACGCCCTACCCAGCCTTACCTTTATGACCCATTTATGGTTTCTCTTAGAAACTACCCACATGTCCTCTAGAGATCAGGTGACACTAATATGTGTAGTGACCAGCAAAGTACCTCCCTGCCTGATTTTTTGTGGCCTCAGACTAACTTCCTTCCAGGCATGGGCCTATTTGCCTCTGGGTTCATCTGCAAAGCCCCATTCGTCTTCCCCACCCTCACCCCCAATTTGGTTTTCTGGCTCCACTTACTTCCTGCTAAATCAGCATGACCATCTTTTATTGTGTTTGTATTGTAACAGCCTTTTCTCACGTTGAAACAGCTCCACCCAACCCTAGACGAATACCAGACCCACAGGAGACCTCTATCAGCAGAACTGCTGGTGAAAATGTGAGGAATGTCTCTGTGCTCCCCTGACTCATCAGACCTCAGAATGACCTTCCTTCCTGTGAGTTGTCTGCACTGAGGTTTGCATCATCTGAGCGTTCACTTTGGATGATGTCTGGGTGCTTTCTGTGGCGGAAATGGCTCCGGGCTGAGGACGTCTGGAGGCCAGAGTTGGTACCACCTATGCTACTAGCCAGCAAGGTGCCAGCTTAGGGAGGGAATTTGTTTGTTTGTTTGTTTTGGGTTTTTTTTTTTAATTTTGAGCCAGAGTCTCGCTCTGTCACCCAGGCTGGAGGACCACCTATGCTACTAGCCAGCAAGGTGCCAGCTCAGGGAGGAATTTTTTTTTTTTTTGAGCAGGAATCTTGTTCTGTTGCCCAGGCTGGAGTGCAGTGGTGCGATCTCAGCTCACTGCAACCTCCACCTCCTGGGCTTAAGCAATTCTTCAGCCTCAGCCTCCTGAGTAGCTGGGCTTACAGGTGCCCGCTACCATGCTCAGCAAATTTTTTTTTTTTTGAGACTGAGTTTCACTCTTGTTGCCCAGGATGAAGTGCAATGGTGTGATCTCGGCTCACCACAAACCCCGCCTCCCAGGTTCAAGTGATTCTCCTGCCTCAGCATCCTGAATAGTTGGGATTACAGGCATGTGCCACCACACCCAGTTAATTTTTTGTATTTTTGGTAGAGACAGGGTTTCTCCATGTTTATCAGGCTGGTCTCAAACTCCCAACCTCAGGTGATTTGCCCGCCTTGGCCTCTCAAAGTGCTGGGATTATAAACGTGAGCCACTGCACCTGGCCAGGAATTTCTTTTCTTTTCCTTTTTAAAACAGAGACAAGGTCTTTCCCTGTTGTCCAGGCTGGAGTGCAGTGGTGCAATCAAAGCTCACTGCAGCCTTGAATTCCTGGGCTCTAGTGATTTTCCTGCCTCGGCCTCCCAAAGCATTGGGATTACAGCACGAGCCACCGCACCTGACCCAGGTGGGGAGTTTCTGAATCTCAGTTTGCCCAGCTATAAAATGGGATAACTTCTCGCTCGTAAAGAACAGGTGAAAGTACTTTGCAGAAGGTACAATCAATTCAAATACGAGACCTCAAACCTTCTACTGAGGACTTAAGGGCAAGATGAAAAGTGAAGGGGTGAGTGTGGGGTGGGTGTAGTCCAGAGCAGCCCTTCTCAAAATAGCCTTTTTGAGAATGGAGTGGGGGTGGGTGGGATCTCAGACCTTAGCTTTAAAATTCATGAAAACTTGACATTCTATACACTAAGGGGAGGATCAGCTTTAGGGCATGTGACCCAGGCTCAGCTGTCACCAAAATTCTTCAAAAACATTTTTTTTCGAGACAAGGTCTTGCTCTGTTGCCCTGGCTGGAGTGCAGTGGTGTGATCACAGCTCCTGCAGCCTCGACGGCCCAGGCTCAAGCCATCCTCCCACCCCTAGCCTCCCAAGTAGCTGGGACCACCAGCAGCACCACCATGCCTGGCTAACTTTTTTATTATTTGTAGAGATGAGGTCTCGCTCTGTTGTCCAGGCTGATCTTGAACTGCTGGGCTCAAGCAATCCTCCAGTCTTGGCCTCCTAAAATGCTGGGATTACAGATGTGAGTCACCATGCCCAGCTGATATTCTTGGTAATTTCTGAACAAGGGCCTCACATTTTCATTCTGCACCAGGCAGGTCCTACTAATGGCACTCAGTGTAAGAACGGGAGGGCAACGGGTCACAGGCTGGGATTCGTCTGGAGAGGCAGAGAGGAGGCTGTGATTTGGGAGGATGGCTGAAGCTGGGGCCCCAGGGAAGAAAAAATCCCTGGGATGGGAGGCGGGCTTTTCAGGAAGTCTTGCTAAACTGGGAAGGAAACTTGCCTTTTAAATTCCTAAGAAACCTTCAGTGAAACAGTGAAACTTCCATTTCTGGGGTGGGGATGGGAATGGTGTTAGAGGGACAGTGAGTCTGTGTCGGGACTGGGTCCCACTCCATGCCTATAAGGGGAGGAAGGACGGAGCATGTACAGGGCGTGCCTGCATGCCTGCCACAGGCTGGGCATGTTTGCTGGGAGAAGAAAATATACCAATAAAATAGGTTAAAGGCCTCCTCCGACTCCCCTTGTTGCCAGCTATAGGCTGACTCTGCGCAGGGGGATCTGTTATTTCCTGGGCGTGGAGGTGTCCTGATGAGGGAAAGGGAGTCAGGCTGGTGAGACCAGGGAAAGCAAAAGGAGAAAGCAGATGAGCTACAAGTCTGCCTTCCTTCGTGGTCCAGGACGCAGCCCTCCTGCACAAATAAATAACTCACCATCTCCTGCACCCAGCTGTCACCAGCCACCTGCAGGTGAGCTCACTGCAACCTTCGTGTCATGGTGCTGCCCCAGCCCTCTTCAGCACACCGCGTCAGCACCACCCTAGAAAATCTCCAGCCAGCCTGTTTCTTTGCAGCTGGCTTCTCTCATTCGGGCTGCCCGCTGCCTCCTCGCAATGTATTTTCCTACTGTCTCCAATAAATCAGCCTTTCTCCACCTGCAACTGTCTCGGTAAATTATTTTACCCCCATGTCACTAGCCCAGATAGCCATCACTCCCCTTCAACATTTGGGTCTCCAAACTCTGGGATTTTGAGGGGGCAGGGACAATAGCTTCCAGCTGAGAGCTCATTCCGTGGATCCCTGAGGAAGGGAAATGAAGCTAAAGAAAAAGGAGGTGCTCGGCCCCTGGCCTGGGCCTCAGCCCTGATTTATGCCTGAATTCCACTTGGAAGCTGGCCAGCTGCCCTCCCGGCCCCTGACTTTATTCCAGACACTGCCTCTAAGTGGGGCCTCACCCAGGCCCTGCCCAGCCCTACCTCCACACCTTTGTCCCCACCTGAAACCACACCCCTCCCTATGCACCATTCCAAGTCCCACCTCCTTTTTAAGGTCCAAGGCTAGACCATCTCCTCCCTGGGCTATTCCAGCTTCACTCTCTCCTCTGAACACTTCCAGCAAAACTGACATGACCCACTCAGGGTCTTGTGGGCCACTGCCTCAGGGTCTCATTACTTGTTTGTTTTGTTTTCTGAGACGGAGTCTCACTCTGTCGCCAGGCTGGAGTGCAGTAGCGTGATCTCAGCTCACTGCAACCTCCAACTCCCTGATTCAAGTGATTCTCCTGCCTCAGCCTCCCGAGTAGCTGGGATTACAGGCACGCACCACCATGCCCAGCTAATTTTTGTATTTTTAGTAGAAACGGAGTTTCTCCACGTTAGCCAGGATGGTCTCAATCTCCTGACCTCATGATACACCTGCCTCGGCCTCCCAAAGTGCTGGGATTACAGGTGTGAGCCACCGCGCCCCACCAGGGTCTCACTGTTTTATGAGGGTCTATGTATTGAGCTCAGAGCAGCTGCTCCTGGTGCCATATATAACAGTAAACAGCTACAAGTGTGGGCTCTCGAGTCAGAAACACCTGAGTTCAGCTCCTGGCTGCAGCGGTGTGATCTTGAGCACCTTACCCAGCATTCCTGAACCTCAGCTTCTCCACCTATAGGGTGAGGATGGTGTCATGGGTTTGTTGAGATAATTTATTTTTGAGACAGCGTCTCACTCTGTCGCCCGGGCTAGAGTGCAGTGGCACAATCTCGGCTCACTGTAGCCTCTGCCTCCCAGGTTCAAGCGATTCTCCTGCCTTAGCCTCCTGAGTAGCAGGGATTACAGTTGTGCGCTACCACATCTGGCTGATTTTTGTGTTTTTAGTAGAGATGAGATTTTGCCACGTTGGCCAAGCTGGTCTCGAACTCCTGTCCTCAAGCGATCCTCAGCCTCCCAAGGTGCTTGGATTACAGGTGTGAGCCACCGTGCCTGTTGGGATAATTTATAAGGTAAGAGGATAATCAACAGTGGCTGCTGATATTATTGTTGCTGTTATTATTGTTATGACTGGGAATGGAGGAAGAGGACTCTGGATAGACATAAATAATACAGATGATTGGAGCCAACGCACATGTAGGACATACCGTGTTTCAGGCAGTGCTCTGAATTCTACACAGAAGTCATTTAATGTGGCCGGGCACGGTGGCTCATGCCTGTCATCCTAGCACTTTGGGAGGCCGAGGTGGGCAGATCACCAGATCAGGAGTTCAAGACCAGCCTGGCCAACATGGTGAAACCCTGTCTCTACTGAAAATACAAAAATTAGCTGGGCAGGGTGGTGCATGCCTGTAATCCCAGCTACTCAGGAGGCTGAGGCAGGAGAATCTCATGAACCTGGAAGGCGGAGGTTGTAGTGATCTGAGATCGTGCCATTGTACTCCAACCTGGGCAACAAAAGCAAAACTCTGTCTCAAAAAAGAAATAAAAGGAAGCCATTTAATGTTCATGATATCCCTGTGAAGCTGCCGTGATTATTTCCCCCATTGTGCAGAGGAGGAAACTGAGATACATGGAAGATTATTAAGTGACTTGCCCAACATCCTGCAGTCTATAACAGAGCTGGTATCTCAAAGCCTGTACCTTGCCCACTAGCTACGTGAGCCCTCAGCCCCCACTACACTGCCCCTCCCTTGAGAGCCTCGGCTGTGGCACTACTAGTCCCGATGGAGCTGGTGATAGATGCCCCACTGCCTAAGGAAAAATATCCTCTTTATTTAGAGACTGAGTCTTGCTCTGTCACCCAGGCTGGAGTGCAGTGGTGCAATCTTGGCTCACTGCAACCTCCACCTCCCAGGTTCAAGCAATTCTTGTCCCTCAGCCTCACGAGTAGCTGGGATTACAGGTGCACACCCACCATGCCTGGATAATTTTTTGTTTTTGAGACAGAGTCTCGTTCTGTCTCCCGGCTGGAGTGCAATGGCGCTATCTCAGCTCACTGCAACCTCTGCCTCTCAGGTTCAAGCAATTCTCCTGCCTCAGCCTCCTGAGTAGCTGGGATTACAGGCGCCTGCCACAGTACCTGGCTACTTTTTTCTTTGTATTTTTAGTATCGATGGGGTTTCACTATGTTGGCCAGGCTGCTTTCGAACTCCTGACCTCAAGTGATCCACTTGCCTCCCCCTCCCAAAGTGCTGGGATTACAGGCCTGAGCCACCGTGCCGCCCCCCTTTGTCTTAAATGCTTTTGCTTTCCAGGTAGCTAATATTCACTGAACAAAAACCACCACCTAGGAATTGTGAAAAGGATCAAAGTACCTCATTTAATCCTCAAAACAGCCCTATGAGTTAGATGCCATTGTTATCCCCATTTCACAGGAAAGGACTGGGCTCAGCTTAAATAACTTGCTCAGGGTCACACAGTAGGAAATGGCAGTGCAGGGATTTGAACCTAGGTTTGCTCCATTTTCCTCCCCAAATGGAGGCAGGCAGGTCCCTTTCTACAGTGTGTTCCTGGAGCCCATTCCATTCTTAAGGCTTCCCTGCCTGGAAGCCGGCCCACAAATCACAGCAGCAGGCTTCGGGAGGCTGGACCTGAGGGTGGCTTGCCATGCTTCTCTGCTCCCCCATCCAAGAATGTGATGAGGTCAGAGTGACCCACCCCTCATCCCACCCTGGGCAGGAAGACGCAAGCTCTAGCCTCTGGACTTCCAGAAAGCCTGGCTTTCCTGGAAGGCAGGATGAGGAGGGAGATGCCTAACTTTCCAGTGAGTAGCTGGGGGTGAGTCAGCCTCTGAACTGAATGGGGTGCAGTCCTGACCCGAGTCAGGGGGCTGGACAAGATGACTTCACGGGCTCCTCCTATCCAGGCCTGGTCACCTTAATGGCCTGAGACCAGAGAGACATTGGGGTGGCTTTAGCCAAGATGGTGGGGCATCCTGTCAATTTTAGGGGGCCAATCCCTCACCAACTTTAGGGACTTTTTAGATTTTACATGGCTATTCTGCTCAGTCCCACCCCTGGCCCCCATCACCCCAGGTAGACATTGGGCTCTACAGACAACTTTGATTGGCTGTGTTGTTTGTTTTGAGATGGAGTCTTGCTCTGTCACCAGGCTGGACTGCAGTGGCCCGAACTCAGCTCACTGCCACCTCTACCTCCCAGGTCTGTTGATTCTCCTGCCTCAGTCTCTCGAGTAGCTGGGATTACAGGCGAATGCTGTCAAGCCTGGCTAATTTTTGTATTTTTAGTAGAGACAGGGATTTACCATGTTGGCCAGGCTGGTCTCAAACTCCTGACCTCAGATGATCCGCCTGCCTTGGCCTCCCAAAGCGCTGGGATTACAGGCATGAGCCACCATGCCCGGCCCTGATTGGCTGTATTGATTTAAAAAGACCAAGGAAAGTCCTGGAGATGGACAGTGGCTGTGGTTGCACAATAATATGAATGCCACTGATTTGTACATTCAAAAAGGGTTACAATGATAAACTTTATATTATGGATATTTTATCACAACAAATAAATTTTAAAAATTAATTAATTAATTAATTAATTTTTTTTTTTTTTGAGTCGGAGTTTTGCTCTTGTTACCCAGGCTGGAGTGCAATGGCGCGATCTCGGCTCACCGCAACCTCCGCCTCCTGGGTTCAGGCAATTCTCCTGCCTCAGCCTCCTGAGTAGCTGGGATTACAGGCACGCACCACCATGCCCAGCTAATTTTTTGTATTTTTAGTAGAGACAGGGTTTCACCATGTTGACCAGGATGGTCTCGATCTCTTGACTTCATGATCCACCCGCCTTGGCCTCCCAAAGTGCTGGGATTACAGGCGTGAGCCACCGCGCCTGGCCTTAAAAATTAATTTATTATGAAAAAATTTAAATACACACAATAATAGAAAAAAATGGTTCAGTTAATTTGCATATACCCATCACCCAAATTCAACCATCAACGAGATTTGCTATATTTACTTCATTTATCCTTCTTTTCTCTCTTCTTTATCGTGTGTATGTGTGTGTGAAATATTTTAAAGCAAATCCTAGACATTATGTTATTTTACCCCTACATCAGCATTCAGCTCTTTATAAATGTGCCTATCTTCATATGTCATGTTTTAGGGAAAATGTTTAAATTGTGTTTTTACCCTGCTCTCACACCAGCACAACAATCAACACAGAAGACTTCTGTAATCCCAAAATAAGAGAATATTTCTTCCCACCAGTAAGCAAGCAAGCAATTCGGCAGCGGACACCAGCTGGGTGTCCTCAATTCTGACACCATCTACCTGGAGATAGCATCAGATCCCAAAGATTGAGGGCTCCGTTCCCAAGACTGGCCCCGTTTCAGATATCAGTCGCAAGTCCGGGCCCCCGCAACCTCTGACTGACCAGCTTCAAGTTGGGGTTCCCACAACCCCTTCTTTGGGTTCAATTCATTTGCTGGAGCTCACAGAACTCAGGGAAACACTTTTACTGGTTTATGATAAAGGATATTACAAAAGGTCCAGATGAAGAGCATGTAGGGCCAGCTATAGGGGAAGGGGCATGGGGCTCCCACGCTCTCCCTGGGGCACCCCCCTCCAGGGCCCTCCCAGTGTTTACTATCTAGAAGCTCTCCAAACCTAGTCCTCTTGGGCTTTTATGGAAGCTCAGCATTCCTACCCCCAGGGTGTGGGGCAGGATCCTCTCTGGAATGAGAGTCTTTTTTTTTTTGAGACAGAGTTTTACTCTTCTTGTCCAGGCTAGAGTGCAATGGCGATCTTGGCTCACCGCAACCTCCGCCTCCTGGGTTTGAGAGATTCTCCTGCCTCAGCCTCTCAAGTAGCTGGGATTACAGGTTTGTGCCACCAAACCCGGCTAATTTTATATTTTCAGTAGAGACGAGGTTTCTCCATGTTGGTCAGGCTGGTCTCCAACTCCCGACCTCAGGTGATCCGCCTGCCTTGGCCTCCCAAAGTGCTGGGATTATAGGCACAAGCCACCGCACCCAGCCAGGAGTGAGGATCTTAAGACCCAAGTGAGAAAGGCGGGGAAGACTGGAGTCTTTCGTTGGAGCAGATGAAAAGGGAGCAGGGGAAGGTCAGAGATATTCTGTTTCCTGAGGCCTGTCCCTGACACCCAGCACACCCAACATTCTTTTTTTTTTTTTTTTTTTTTGGGAAGGAGTTTCGCTCGTTACCCAGGCTGGAGTGCAATGGCGCGATCTCGGCTCGCCGCAACCTCCGCCTCCTGGGTTCAGGCAATTCTCCTGCCTCAGCTTCCTGAGTAACTGGCACACCCAACATTCTAACAAAAGACATTCTGATACGGGCAATGGGAGTTACAAGCTAGGAACCTTGGAGGAAAACATATATATATTAACACCAGAGTAACCTCATCCTATCATCCCACCCAATACAATGAACTGATTTAAAGAATGCCTCCTTTCTGTTAGAGAACTTTAAAATCCCAGCTCCATGCCCTTGTAATCATAGTCATATCCTGCCTTCATGCTCTCCACCCAGGCTAAAGTGCAGTGGTGGGCAGTGGCACACAGTGGCGCAATCACAGCTCACTGCAGCCTGGATCTCCTGAGCTCTAGGGATCCACCCACCTCAGTCTCCCAAGCAGCTGGGACTACAGGCATGCCACCATTCCCAGATAATTTTTTTTTTTTTTCAGTAAAGACCAGGTCTCGATATGTTGCCCAAGCTGGCCTCAAACTTCTGGGCTCAAGTGATCCTCCTGTCTTGGCCTCCCAAAATGTTGAAATTATAGGCATGAGCTACTGTACCGTTTATTTTGGCTTTCTAATGTACCATATACTTATTTATTGTTCTTATTGCTTGTCTTCTGATGGCCCTCATTAGACTATAAACTCTACAAGGGCAGGAACCTTTACTTTGTTCACTGATGTATCCCTAGGCCTAAAACAGTGCCTGGTATATACTGATGGCTCAGTAAATATGGCTGGGCACCGTATTTATTGGGTAATCCCAGCACTTTCGGAGGTCAAGGTGGGTGGATCGCCTGAAGCTAGGAATTCGAGACCAGCTTGACCAACATGGTGAAACCCTGTCTCTACCAAAAATACAAACGTTAATTGATGTGATGGTGCATGCCTGTAATCCCAGCTACTTGGGAGGCTGAGGCAGGAGAATCACTTGCACCCGGGAGATGGAGTTTGCAGTGAGCTGAGATTGCACCACTGCACTCCAATCTGGACAACAGAGCAAGACTCTGTCTCAAAATAAATTAATTATTTAATTAAATTTTAAAAAAGGAAATGAAATGAAAACAAGAATTTCCAAGAGTGAGGCTGGAAATAAAACAGAGCTATGAGACCCCAGTACTTACTCAAGACAGGTCACCACTTTGGCTCTGGGCTTCCTAGGAGGGAACTTTGTTTATTCATCTAACACACATTTATTGAGTGCTCCTTACATGCCAGGCACTGCACTAGGGACTGGGAGCTATGGCAGACAGCAACATGAATATGATCCCTGCTGGGGTTTATCTTTTTAGTGAGGAATGAGGGAGATGAATAATAAACTTTTTTTTTTTTTTTTTTTTTTTTTTTGAGAGGGAGTTTTGCTCTGTCTCCCAGGCTGGAATGTGGTGGCATGATCTCGGCTCACTGCAACCTCTGCCTCCCGGGTTCAAGCGATTCTCCTGCCACAGCCTACCAAGTAGTTGGGATTACAGGTGCCCACTACCACACCCAGCTAATTTTTGTATTTTTTATTTATTTAGCTTTGAGACAGAGTCTCACTCTGTCACCCAGGCTGGAGGACCGTGGCCTGATCTCAGCTCACTGCAACCTCCAGCCCCTGGGTTCAAGCAATTCTCCTGCCTCAGCCTCCTGAGTAGCTGGGACTACAGGCGCCTGCCACCTACCCAGCTAATTTTTGTATTTTTAGTAGAGATGGGGTTTCATCATCTTGGCCAGGTTGATCTTGAACTTCTGACCTCGTGATTCACCTACCTCGGCCTCTCAAAGTGCTGGGATTACAAGTGTGAGCCACTGCAACCGGCCAATTTTTGTATTTTTAGTAGGGACGGTGTTTCACCATGTTGCCCAGGCTGGTTTCGAGCTCCTGACCTCAGGTGATCCACCTGACTCAGCCTCCCAAAGTGCTGGGATTACAGGCACGAGCCACGGTGCCTGGCCTCAAATAATAAACTTTTTTTTTTTTTTTTTTTTACGTATTTTTAAATTATATATATATATATTTTTTTTTCCAAATAATAAACTCTTAAATAAGTAAATACTGTAAATCCACGCAGTAATCAATGCTGGGAGGCTTATGAAACATGGCAATAGACTTGGTGAGTGCTGGTTAGCAGGCGTGATCAGGGAAGGCTTCTCTGAGTGTTACAGTAGGTAGTCAGGTAGACATGAGCTGGGCAGGAGAGGGTCCCCCACCAGGAATGTCAGGTAACCATCAGGTGATGGTCAGGCACTTATTAAACTGTCTCTCTAAAATAGTAATTGGTTGCAGCTGGCGCCAGGGAACGGCCGTCTCACAGTAGTTAGGAAACACCTGAAATTGGTGATCAGCAGCTTCCCGATAAGATCTCAGGAGTTGGGCAGGCAGGCTCCAGCATGAGCACTAACAGGCAAAATGGTGGCATTTAACTGGTGTATGACCTTTCTCTGGGAACGCCGGACTGGTAAGGGAAAAATGCCTCAAGCGAGTAGGCGTACAACTTCAGTACGCACACTGCGCATGCGGCCCCTCCCAAGTGCTGGCAGGCCACTGTGCAAATGAACAGCCTACCCCACGGGACGAATCAGGGCGGAAGAGACGCAAGACTCCAGAAGCATGCCAGCCACATCAAAGGTCAAACCATGCACTTGATCTCTCAGGACGCCTGCCTGGCCCTCTTCCAGGTGTACTTTACTTTCTGTCGTTCCTGCTCTGAAACTGTTTAATAAACTTTCACTCCTGCTCTAAAACTTGCCTCGGTCTCTCTGCCTTATGCCCCTCAGTCAAATTCTTTCTTCTGAGGAGGCAAGAACTGAGGTTGCTGCAGACCTCTATGGATTTGCCACTGCTAATATGAGGAGGTGACACTTGAGAGATGGTGTTGTTTGAGTTGTGGCTGCCAAAACGTATGTCCACCAAGAACCTCAGAATGTGACCTTTTTTGGCATAAGAGTCTTCGTAGATGTGATTAAGGTAAAGGACCTCAAATTGAGATCATTCTAGATTAGTATGGGCTCTAAATCCAATGATAAATATCCTTACAACAGACAGAAAAGGAGAAGACTATGTGAAAATAGAGGCAGAGATCAGAGTTATGAAGCCCCAAGCCCAGCAATGCCAAGGGCTGCCAGCATCCTCCAGAAGCCAGGAGACAGGCGAGGCACAGATTCTCCCTCAGAGTCTGCAGAAGAAACTAACCCTGCCAACACCTTGATTTTGGACTTGTGGTCTTCACAACTGTGAGAGTAGATTTCCGTTGCATGAAACCACCAAATGATACTGACCTGGCAGGGGAGATACCATGATCACGAAGGTGGCTTTCCCAGGACGAGGCTTATCCATTGCACTCTGGATGTGTTGACCCCTGCAATTTCCCCAAATATGGGAAACTCGACTGCATAATTTGTGGTAGTGGGGGACTGCGTTCGCGCTTTCCCCTGGTTTTAAAAAAAGAAAGAAAGAAGGCCGGGCGCGGTGGCTCACGCCTGTAATCCCAGCACTTTGGGAGGCCGAGGCGGGTGGATCACGAGGTCAAGAGATCGAGACCATCCTGGTCAACATGGTGAAACCCCGTCTCTACTAAAAATACAAAAAATTAGCTGGGCATGATGGCGCGTGCCTGTAATCCCAGCTACTCAGGAGGCTGAGGCAGGAGAATTGCCTGAACCCAGGAGGCGGAGGTTGCGGTGAGCCGAGGTCGCGCCATTGCACTCCAGCCTGGGTAACAAGAGCGAAACTCCGTCTCAAAAAAAAAAAAAAGAAAGAAAGAAAGAAAGAAAGAAACCACCAAATGTGTGGTATTTGTTATGGCAGCCCTTAGAAGAGGGCTTAATGCAAGACCTAACAATGAGAAGATGCTGGCTCTAGGAGGATCTGGTCATAGAGTCTTCCAGGTAGAGGGAACACATGCAAAGGCCCTGGGATTAATTACGTCAGTGCTCCTCAGTCCTGGCTGTGCATTGGATTGCCAGGGAATTTTTTTTTTCTTTTTTTTTTTTTTGAAGACAAGTTCTCATTCTGTCACTGAGGCTGAAGAGCAGAGCCACGATCACCACTCATTGCAGCCTCAATCTTGAGCAGGAGGCTCAAGCAATCCTCCTGTCTTAGGTCCCCGATAGCTGGGACTACAAGTATGTGCACCATGCCCAGCTAAGTTCTGTATTTGTTGTAGAGACAGGGTTTCACCATGTTGCCCAGACTGGTCTCGAACTCCCAGGCTCAAGCTATTCACCCACCTCAGTCTTCCAAAGTGCTGGGATTACAGGCATGAATCACTGCACCTGACACTGGGATTACAGGCATGAATCACTGCACCTGACACAACAGAATTTTTTTGTTTGTTTTTTTTTGAGACAGGGTCTCACTTTTGCTCAGGCTGCAGTGCAGTGGCAGGATGTTGGCTCACTGCAACATCCACCTCCCAGGTTCAAGCGATTCTCATGCCTCAACCTCCCAAGTAGCTGGGACTACAGGCACCTGCTACTACGCCTGGCTAATTTTTTTTTTTTTTTTTTTTTGAGACGGAGTTTCACTCGTTACCCAGGCTGGAGTGCAATGGCACGATCTCGGCTCACCGCAACCTCTGCCTCCTAGGTTCAGGCAATTCTCCTGCCTCAGCCTCCTGAGTAGCTGGGATTACAGGCACACGCCACCATGCCCAGCTGAATTTTTGTATTTTTAGTAGAGACGGGGTTTCACCATGTTGACCAGGATGGTCTCGATCTCTTGACCTCGTGATCCACCCGCCTCGGCCTCCCAAAGTGCTGGGATTACAGGCTTGAGCCACCGTGCCTGGCTACACCTGGCTAATTTTTGTATTTTAAGTAGAAATGGGGTTTCTCCATGTTGGCCAGGCTGGTCTCAAACTCCTAACTTCAAGTGATCCACCTGCCTCGGCCTCCCGAAGTGCTCAGATTACAGGCATTAGCCACCGCACCCAGCCCAGAAATTTTTTTAAAAGCTGCTGATGAGGCCGGGCATAGTGGCTCATGCCTGTAATCCAAGCACTTTGGAGGCCAAGGCGGGTGGATCACCTGAGGTCGGGAGTTCAAGACCAGCCTGACCAACATTGTGAAACCCCATCTTTAAAAAAAAAAAAAAAAAAAAAAAGCTCCAGATGCTCAGCTCTACCCCAAAACAATTGAATTGGAATCTCTGGAAGTGGAGCTCAGGGATCAGTATTTTTTAAAATCTCTCCAGGTAAATCTAACATACAGCCAGGAGTCTACTGCTGAGTTCCCTGATTCACAATCTCCTTAAGGCAAAATCAGTGCATTAAAAAACACTATTATGCCAGGTGGCGGCTCAATCCTGTAATGCCAGCACTTTGGGAGGCCAAGGTGGGCAAATCACCTGAGGTCACTAAAAATACAAAATTTAGCTGGTTATGGTGGTACACACCTGTAATCCCAGCTACTTGGGAGGCTGAGGAAGGAGAATTGCTTGAGCCCAGGAGGCAGAGGTGGCAGTGAGCTGAGATTGTACCACTGCAATCCAGCCTGGGTGACGCAGTAAGACTCAGTCTCAAAAAACAAACAAACAAAAAAAACTATTAAATTAGTTTAAAAAGAGAGAGAGACAGTCTTGCTCTGTCACTGAGGCTGGAATGCTGTGGTGCATTCTCAGCTCACTGCCACCTTCATCTCCAGGGCTCAAGGGGTCCTCCTGTCTCATCTTCCTGAGTAGCTGGGACCACAGGCCCAACTAATTTTTGTAGATGGTGTTTCACCATGTTGCCCAGACGGTCTTGAACTCCTGAGCTCAAGTGATCCACCCCACTTTGTGGCCTCCCAAAATGCTACAATTACAGGCCCAAACCCACTTTCCATTGGCAGCACATGCTCACTGCATGTAGCAGGGATCTGGGAAATACATTCTGGCAGGTGCCCAAGAAGAGGAGAACATGGATGTTGATGAATACCTTGGGTTTTGCAAGACTATTGCCATTAGAATTCTGTTTTTCAGATGAAGAAACTAAGACTTGACTATGGTCCTGGGACTAATAAGTAGAGGAGCCGGGGATTGAACCCTTGTCTCTTTGACCCAGAGCCACCCACTTAGCTGTAGACCCAGAGCCTCATGAGTGGGTGGTGATTCTGGAGCACCTGGCATTTGCCCTTTGCCACCTGTGGCTATGTCACATTATTTATACCCTGTCCTTTTCTGGACAATAGTCTCTCTAGCATATTTCCCCTCCAGAGGGTGAAAGGCACAGTCTTCACTCTAATCAATATATATATATTTTTTTGAGACAGGGTCTTTTTGTCACCCAGGCTGGAGTGCAGTGGTGCAACCCTGGCTCACTGCAACCTCCACCTCCTGGGTTCAAGCGATTCTCCGGCCTCAGCCTCCCTAGTAGCTGGGACTACAGGCGTGTGCTACCATGCTAATTTTTGTGCTTTTAGTAGACACAGCGTTTTACCATGTTGGCCAGCTGATCTCGAACTCCTAATGTTGGGTGATCAGCCTGCCTCAGCCTCCCAAAGTGCTGGTATTACAGGCGTAAGCCACCGAGCCTGGCCTCTAATGAAGTCTTTAATGAGGACCAGCATCTGGTAGGAGTGAGAAATCACCCACCCACCACCAGAATTTCACTCCTGTAGTCCTGGGTCTCATGGGGAGCCTGGAAACCCTCATGTTGTGTCTCCTAACGGGAGAGAGCAGAAAGCCCACCCCAGGACCTTATGCAGGGCCTTGGGCAGACCCAAAGATCACCTTGAATCAGCTAGAGGAGAGCAGTTGGCTGTCAGCAGGATGGAGGCAGAAAACCCTGGGGGTGCTGGAGAGTGGAAGTCAGATGGACCCAGCAGGAGACCCAGGCCTGGGGTCACCTAAAATAGAAATATAAAAAGGGCCAATATGTAGTAGACATTGCCATGAGCCAGGCCCTTTATATGGGTTGTCTGGTTCAATACTCATGACAACCAAATCAGTGTCATGACATTGTCACCCCCATTTCACAGATGGGGAAATGGAAGCACACGAGGCTGTGTCACTTGCCCAAGGTCAGGTAGCTGGAAATAGGCAGCATTGGGACCTTAGCCCTGACCTGTCTCAGCTGAAACTTCAAGTTCTTATATATTCCATGGATTTTACCATCTCCCTGGGACTGGGACTGGGCCCAGGCAGGGGAAGAGCCAGGAAGACACAAGCGTGCCCTAGACGGTCCTGCCTCTGCCAATAACGCAGACAACTGCAGGCTGAGGGCATGGACTTTGCCCAGGTCCTACGTGGTTCTGTGGCCTAGAAAGTCACTCCCTACTGTTGACCCTTTGGCACATGGAGCAACTTTATTTTTTTTGCCCTAGCACTCAAGAGAAAAATGATTAGGAGAAACCTTGGTGTGGGGCTCAGGAAACAGGGACCCACATTCTGAGCTTCCATACCCCCACCTCACCCCCATCCCAGCCTTCCCTCTTATGGCTCCTAGTTCTCTTTGGGGACAGTTCTTGGTACCAGAGTATGTGCTCAATAAATGGATGTGTTAACAAAAGAAAGAGGCAGAGCACCATGGCTCATGCCTGTGATCCCAGCACTTTGGGAGGCTGAGGTGGGAGGATCGCTTGATACCAGGAATTCAAGACCAGGCTTGGCAACATAGCAAGATCCTGTCTACAAAAATTTTAAAAATTAGTAAGGCATGGTGGTGTGCACCTGTAGTCTTAGCTATTCAGGAAGGGGGCTGAGGCAGGAGGATGGCTTGAACCCAGGAGTTTGAGACTGCAGTGAGCTATAATTGCGCCACCTTACTCCATCCTGGGTGACAGAGTAGGACTCTGTCAAGAAAGAAAGAAGGAAAGAGAGAAAGGGAAGGAAGGGAAGAAGGGAAGGAAGGAAGGAAGGAGGGGAGGGAGAGAGGGAGGGGAAGAGATATGGTTTTTGCTCTCAACAGTTTTTTGGGTTTTTTTTTGAGACGGAGTGTCGCTCTGTAACCCAGGCTGGAGTGCAGTGGTGTGGTTGCAGCTCACTGTAACCTCCGACTCCCAAGTTCAAGCAATTCTCCTGCCTCAAGCCTCCTGAGTAGGCGAGATTACAGGTGCCTGCCACCACGCCTAGCTAATTTTTGTATTTTTAGTAGAGATGGGGTTTCACCATGTTGGCCAAGATGGTCTCGAATTCCTGCCCTCAAGTGGTCTTCTGCCTCAGCCTCCCAAAGTGCTAGGATTACAGGCGTGAACCACCAAGCCTGGCCCTAAAAAAATCTTGGTTTGGCCAGGTGTGATGGCTGATGCCTGTAATCCCAGCACTTTGGGAGGCCAAGGCGGGTAGATCACAAGGTCAGGAGTTCAAGACTAGCCTGACCAACATGGTGAAACCCCATCTCTACTAAAAACACAAAAATTAGCTGGGCGTGGGTGGCACACACCTGTAATCCCAGCTACTCAGGAGGCTGAGACAGGAGAATCGCTTGAACCCAGGAGACAGAGGTTGCAGTGAGCTGAGATCGTGCCATTGCACTCCAGCCTGGGTGACGGTGTGAGACTCTGTCTCAAAAAAAAAAAAAAAATCTTGGTTCGCTTATTTCACCATGGTTTTCTTCTTTTTGTTGTTGTTGATTTTTATTTCTTCATAATTTTATTCTTTTTTTTTTTTTTTTTTGAGACAGAGTTTCGCTCTTGTTACCCAGGCTGGAGTGCAATGGCGCGATCTCGGCTCACCGCAACCTCCGCCTCCTGGGTTCAGGCAATTCTCCTCCCTCAGCCTCCTGAGTAGCTGGGATTACAGGCACGTGCCACCATGCCCAGCTGAATTTTTTGTATTTTTAGTAGAGACGGGGTTTCACCATGTTGACCAGGATGGTCTCGATCTCTTGACCTCGTGATCCACCCGCCTCAGCCTCCCAAAGTGCTAGGATTACAGGCGTGAGCCACCGCGCCCGGCCATAATTTTATTCTTATGGACACGTAGATGATATGTTATATGATAAAAGAACATTCTCAGTGAGGATAAAAAAAAATTATCCTAAGTGACAAGAGCTTTCTATCAGTCTTTTTCTTTCTTGGTGTCACATAAAATGGTGTGTTCTTGTGATCAGTAACATGTTAGAGTCAATCCAACATGGCATGTCATGAGTACCCCACTCCCAAGAATGAGAAGAGCTAGCAAGTGCTGAGTCCTTCCAGACAAAGAGCTCTATGTTCTAACCTAGGAAATGACTACTCACATGTCATTACTATTCCCATTTTACCAGTGGGAAGACTAAGGCATAGAAAGGTCAAGGAACTTCCCCAAGGTCACCCAGACAGTGAAAAGTAGAGCCGAGACCTGACCAGCAGCTGTCGTTCCTGCCATGGCGTGAGTGCCAACCCCCAGCCCACCTGCCTTCCACTCAATGAGTGAACAGAAATAGTGGAGCTATCATTTCCATTTTCTAAACCTGGTGTGTGTGTGTGGGTGATTTTCTCAGCCTGTCAGTGTTGAATGAGCACATACTGTGTCTGGTGAGGGCTGCTCTCTGATGCCTCGTTGCTATCCCCTCATCTGTGGAGGGCAGAAGGGCACAGGGCCTAGCTGGTTCCTTCCCACCCTTTTATACACCCCGAATCCCTCCAGGAGGACTCCAGGAGTCCTCAAAGCCGAATTACCTCCCAAAGGCCTACCTCTCTATTGTTGAACTGAGGATTAAGTGGCAACATGAACTTTGGCAGGGACAGGAACATTTAAACCACAGCACCCCCTAAAGCATGTGTCAGGTATCATCAGCCCTATTTTATGCAGGAGAAATCCAAGCCCGGAGAGGTTAAGAAATCTGCCTGAGGTCACACAGCTTAGACATAGCAGGGTCAGGATTCTAACCCAGGTTCAAGGCTGGGGTGGTGAGAAAGATGATGCCAACCATGGCGACCTTGGAGGAATCCATCGGAAGGAGTCTGAGGGCATGGCAGGCCCACAGGACCCCCGCAGAAGCAGGCCCTTGCATGGGTACATTGGCTGGAAAGGAAAAAACCAGAAAGAAGGAGCAGGAAACCCCTGGGGGTTGTCGAATGTGCTCCCATCTGCCCCGGCCCTCCCAGTGCCCACTACCCACATTTCAGCAGACAGTGTTGCAGCAGGCAGCTAGGCAGACATGAGCATGGCAGGAGAGGCCCCCACCATGAATGTCAAGAGATCATCCAGCGATGGTCAGGAAGCTGTTTCTCTAAAATAATGACTGCTTGCAGGTGACGCCAGAGAAAGGCAGTCTCCCAGTGGATAGATACACCTGAACCTGGTGAGCAGCAGCTTCCAGACAGGATCTCAGGAGTTGAGAGAGTGGGCTCAAGCATGCGCACTAAGAGTCAAAATAGGGGGCCGGGCGCGGTGGCTCAAGCCTGTAATCCCAGCACTTTGGGAGGCCGAGGCGGGTGGATCACGAGGTCAAGAGATCGAGACCATCCTGGTCAACATGGTGAAACCCCGTCTCTACTAAAAGTACAAAAAATTAGCTGGGCATGGTGGCGTGTGCCTGTAATCCCAGCTACTCAGGAGGCTGAGGCAGGAGAATTGCCTGAACCCAGGAGGCGGAGGTTGCGGTGAGCCGAGATCGCGCCATTGCACTCCAGCCTGGGTAACAAGAGCGAAACTCCGTCTCAAAAAAAAAAAAAAAAAAAAAGAGTCAAAATAGTGGAGTTTGAGTGGTGTATGACCGCCCTTCCTGTAGGAACCCTTGGCTGGTAAGGGAAAAACGCCTCAAGTGAGCATGCGTACAACCCCAGTAAACACATTGCATGCAGCCCCGCCCAAGCGCCGGCAGGCCACTGTGCATGCGGAATGCCAACGTATAACACCCCCAAGTCAAAGGTCAGAGTGTGCACTTGATCTCTCAAGTCGTCCACTTGGCCCTCTTCCAAGTGTACTTTACTTCCTTTTGTTCCTGCTCTAAAGCTATTTAATAAACTCCCACTCCTGTTCCAAAACTTGCCTTGGTCTCTCATTCTGCCTTATGCCCCTCAGTGGAATTCTTTCTTCTGAGGTGGCAAGAATTGAGGTTGCTGCAGACTCTTGCAGATTCACCATCGCTAACATACTTTGGTGCCACGTGACTCGGATACGTTCCGCTGCTAACAGCACCTGCTATGTCTGAGTGGCCAGGGTCCTCTCTGTGCCACACCGCAGGCCTCGCATGCCCTGGAATTAGCACCCCTCTACCCCAGAGGCTTCTGATGTGCCCCCTTGTCTGTCGGTCTGGGCAACGCGGAGATGCATGTTCCATTCTTCCCCAGGGCTCCCTTGTGGGATCAAGCCCCAGCTGCCCACAGTGATAGCCTGCTCATGAGCACACCTTGCATCGGCTGCCTCCTTTACCCGTCTCACTTCCACATTCCTCATGAGATCCTCGTCTCAAAATCTGCTTCTGGGATCACCTAAGCCAATTTTTTTTTGTTGTTGTTGTTTCGAGACAGAGTCTCTCTCTGTCGCCCAGGCTGGAGTGCAATGGGTGATCTTGGCTCACCGCAACCTCCCGGGTTCAAGTGATTCTCCTGCCTCAGCCTCCCGAGTCGCTGGGATTACAGGCGCCCACCACCACGCCTAGCTACTTTTTGCTTTTTTTCAGTAGAGACGAGGTTTCACCGTGTTGGTCAGGCTGGTCTCAAACTCCTGACCTCAGGTGACCCGCCCGCCTTGGCCTTCCAAAGGGCGGGGATTACAGGCATGAGCCACCGTGCCCGGGCCTAAACTAATAGTTCTCAACCACGGGTGATTTTGTCCCGCAGGGACATATGGCAAGGTCTGGAGACATTCTTGATGGTCACAATGGAAAAGGGAGGAGTTGCTACTGGCTTTTAGTGGGTAGAGGCCAGGGATGCTGCTAAACACCCTACAGTGCAGAGGACAGCACCCCCCTCCCCAAAAGCAAATAATGATCAGCCCAAATATCAACAGTGCTGAGGTTCAACATCCCCGACCTAAACTAAGACACTGAGTGGCTCCTTTCTGGTGATGAACCTCTAGCATTCTTGGCCTGACAGGAATGGCCTAGCAGAGCCTGGGTGTGGAAAGGCTGGCTGGGTGAGGAGCTAGCCCCTGGATGGCTGGGGTCTCATGGCTTTTGCCTGCCTCCACCTCTTTCCCTTCCTTCTCCACCTAATCCAAGTGGGGCGGCTGGCTCCATCCCACAGCAAGATCCACTGAGAGGATGGGTAGGCCGTGGTGGCTTGGACAATAGCAAACTCCCTCTCCAGACCATGGTGATTGGTTCAGGGATGGCAGGTGACTCAAAATAAACCAATCAGGACTTCCTCTGAGACTTTGGCAGAGACTTTCCACTACCGCCAGAGGGGTGTGGGCCTGGGGAATCTGGTGGACAGCTTGGTAGCCATGGAAGAAGCAACATCCCAGCTGACTGATCAGTGCTGAGGGGGTAGAGTCTTGCCGATACATGGCTCAGCCACATGAGTCAGAACTATCCTTTTTTGGAATTGCTTTGCTGTCTTGACTAATAGGGTCTCTCCCACTGGGCTGGGAATTTCCTATTCTTTTCTCCCCGAGCACCACACCCTGCTCCCCAGTTAAGAGGCTGGAAGAGGAGCCTGCCCAACTGCTCATTTATGAACTCGGGTTACTCACTTTATATCCGGCCGTGGAGAACACCTGATCCAGCCTCTCGTCCCTTCCTGCAGGTGATGGAACTGTGGCTGAGGAGGAACCATTTCCATCTTGGTAGAATCTCTGGGGCAGTGGTTGGTTTTGGCTCCTTTGAACACCCTATGTAAGCTCTGCACAGCTCCAGGGGACTCACAGCCCTCCTGAAGTCACCCCCTGCCCGGCCCTGTCCTCTCTCTCTCTTTTGGCTTTTCAAGGGACTGAATTATGAATTTTGGACTGAGCTTGAATCTTGATCTGTGGCTTCCTAGCTGAGTGAACCTGAGCAATTTACTTCCTCTCTCTGAGCCTCAGTTTCCTCTTCTGCAAAATGTGGACAGTGATAACACCGACGATGAGCCCTGAGGGTTGTTGTCACCGGGGTGAAGATGAAAGGAGATAGACAAAACGCTCATTCTAGTGTCTGGCACATTTTGGGAATAGTAATATTCTACAAGTGTTTTCTGCTGAAAAGTAAAGAAAGAGGAGACGCCCTGGGGTGAGGAATCCTCCCTCCGTCAGGAGGCGGGTGTGGGGGCTGGATACACTCCCACCGCAGCCTCCCAGCGGCTTGGTGATGGGTGGTGCAGGACCTGGCGTTTGTGGGCTCTCACAGGCACTCCCAGCCGCCCACCCTGGTGAATCAACCACACTCCTTAAGCCACAGCAAAACCAAGTCACTTCCTGGCGGCCCCAAACAAAGGTCTAGAACCCACAGTCCAGGAACTGGCCCCTTATCTCTTCTCAGGCCTGATAAGAAGGGCAGGAGGGTCTGAGTCAGCCACAAGTAGCTCTTGCAGGACTCTCCCCTGGCCTTCTGCCCGCACCCCGGCCCGCCTTGGGGGTTCAGGACCTCCCCTTCTCACGGCGCCCCCGCAGGCATGCTGTCCCGTGTGCCCACCATGCAGCCCCTGTTAAAGGCTCTCTGCCAGGAGCAGCAGGCCATGAAGTGGGACTCCCCGGAGCTTATCAGATGGGCAGGCTCTTGTGGGCCCCAGGAAGTGGGCCGGGGGATAGAAACAGAATGAGGAAGGAGGGGCGGAGAAAAGGAGGATTGGTGCCACGCCCTCCCCTGAAGGCCCCACAGGAAGGCGCTCTGGCCCCGCCTCCTGGCTGGTCCCCTGTGCTCCCACTCAGCACCACTGGGATCTGACCATCCTCCACCCCGCAGCTAGAGCCACTCTTTTATTTTTTTCCTTTTTTCTGAGACTGAGTCTCGCTCTGTCGCCCAGGTTGGAGTGCAGTGACCACCATGTCTAGCCGAGCCACCCTCTTTTAAGTTACATCTGCTTGTCCCACCCTTGTTCAGAACCCTACTGTGAGGCCAGGCATGGTGACTCACCCATGTAATCTCAGCACTTTGGGAGGCCGAGACAGGTAGATCACTTGAGTTCAGGAGTCTGAGACTGGCCTGGCCAACATGGTGAAACCCCGTCTCTCCTAAAAATACAAAAAATTGTCAGGTGCGGTGTCTCACGCCTGTAATCCCAGCACTTTGGGAGGCGAGGCAGGCAGATCCCCTGAGGTCGGGAGTTCAAGACCAGCCTGACCAACATGGAGAAACCCCGTCCCAACTAAAAATGCAAAATTAGCTGGGCGTGTAATCACACATGCCTGTAATCCCAGCCACTCAGGATGCTGAGGCAGGAGAAACGCTTGAACCTGGGAGGCAGAGGTTGCGGTGAGCTGAGATCGCGCCATTGCACTCCAGCCTGGGTGACAAGAGTGAGACTCCCGTCTCAAAAACAACAACAACAACAAAAAATTAGCCAGGCATGGTGTTGGGTGCCTGTAATCTCAGCTGCTAGGGAGGCTGAGGCAGCAGAATCATTTGCACCTGGGAGGCGGAGGTTGCAGTGAGCTGAGATGGTCACTGCTCTGCAACCTGGGTGTCAGAGCAAAACTCCATCCTCACCGCCTGGCCGGGTGTCTTAGTCTATTCGGGCTGCTATAACAATGAAATATAAACCAGGAGGCTTAGAAACAGTAGACATTTATTTCTTACAGTTCTGGAGGCTAGAAATCCAAGACCAAGTTCCCAGCAGATTCTGTGTCTGGTGAGGCCCCTTCCTCATAGGCAGTGCTTGCTTGCTATGTCCTCACAGGCAGAAGAGGCTGTTAGCTCTCTGAACATGCTAAGGGCACTAATCCCATCCATGAGGACTCTATCCTCATGACCTCATCACTTCCCAAAGGCCCCACCTTCTAATACCATCTCCTTGGGGCTTAGGATAGGAATTTTGGGGGGAGACAAATGTTCAGATTACAGCACCAGATTTTCTTCTTTTCTAATTTTTTTCTCTTTTTTTTTGAGATGAGGTTTCACTATGTTGGCCAAGCTAGTCTCGAACTCCTGACCTCAGGTGATCCACCCACCTCAGCCTCCCAGAGTGCTAGGATTACAGGCATGAGCTACAACTCCCAACCTCTAATTTTGGTTCATTTTGAGATAGGGTCTTGCTCTCTTGCTCAGACTGGAGTACAGTGGCATGATCACAGCTCACTACAGTTTCAACCTCCCAGGCTCAAGGGATCCTCCCACCTCAGACTCCCAAGTAGCTGGAATCACAGGTGCACACTACTACACCTGGCTAATATATATATATATATATATATTTTTTTTTTTTTTTTCACCTCCATCTCCTGGGTTCAGGTGATTTTCCTGCCTCAGCCTCCCAAGTAGCTGGGATTACAGACACATGCCACCACACCTGTCTAATTTTTGTATTTTCAGTAGAGACAGGGTTTCACCACGTTGGCCAGGCTGATCTCGAACTCCTGACCTCCAGTGATCCACCACCTCAGCCTCCCAAGTGTTGGCTAATTAAAAAAATTTTTTTGTAGAGCTGGGGGGTCTCACTATGTTGCCTAGACTAATCTCAAATTCCCAGGCTCATGTGATCTTACTGCTTCAGCCTCCAAAATGCTGGGACTGCAGGCATAAGCCACCACGCTAGGCCACCAAGTTTTCTTCTGGTTCCCAAGGCCTCATTCCTTCCATGCTTCCAAATGGAGCTACTCACAGTCCCTGGGTCTCAAGCCTCTGGGTTTCTGCTGCTGGGACCCAGAGGAAGGTGGATCTCAGCACTTGCTGGGTGGGAGGGTGGAGGTTTGCAGAAGTATTCCTGAAGGAGTGGCATTTCAGCTGTCCTGGTGTTCTAACCCGATTGGGAGAGGCAGAAGGAAAGAAAGTCAGGTGACTCCCAAATAAGCCAATTTGCCCAGCTTCCACCTGAGCAAGGTGCCTGGCCTCTTCCCAGGCAGGGGGTTCTGGTGGAAAGAGCAGGAAGTTCAGTGCTTACCAGCTATGTTGCCTTGAACAAATGTCTCTGTGTGTGAGCCTCTGTTTCCTTCTCTGTAAAATGGGCTGAGGCTGCCTGTCAGGGCTGCACACATTTATGCAAAGTGTGTAAATGCCCAGCAGGTGCTCCATCCATTTCCATCCATGATGGGAATTTTCTCCAGAGCAGTGTCTTGGCTGCTTTTCTGGTCTGGGTCAAAGGAAAGGGTCAGGATTGGAGAAAACGAGGCTAGGCCAATCCAGATTTTCCAACTGTTCCTGGCTGCATGTTTGCTCCATGTGGCTGGAGGAAGGAAATTCTCTGCACAAAGACAGGAAGGCAGAGGTGCTCCTGCGGCAAAGACAAAACTCACAGTGGCGCCTGCTATGACCGGAGGATCCAAGGCACTTTTAGAGCCAGTCACAGAAATCACAGCAGAGGCTTCATCACCCTGGCATCCCTTGTCTCCTCCAAGAGCATCCGGGTATCACAGATGGGGAAACTGAGGCCCAAAGAGGATATGAATCTACCCTAGGTCACATAAAGAACAAAGCTTCCAATTCAGCTCCCCTTCCTCTTCCTTTTCAAGTTCAGAATCACTGAGGATGTCCTATAAAGTATCTAAAAGATAGTAATCTCTCACTGATTGCGGTTTTAAGAGACTTCATTTTATATATGCAGTCATGCATTGCTTAATAACAGGGATAAATTCTGAGAAATGTGTCATTTGGTGATTTCCCCATTGTGTGAACATCATAGAGTGCACTTACACAAGCCTAGATGGTCTTACCTACTACACACCTAGGCTAAATGGTGAAATCTATTGCTCCTAGGCTACAGACCTGTATCGCATGTTACTATACTGGATACTGTAGGGAACTGTAAGACAATGGCAAGTAATTGTGTATTTAAACATCTAAACATAGAAAAGGCAACATAAAAATACAGTATTATAATTTTATGGGACCATCCTGGCAGATGAGGTATGTCATTGACTGAAACATTGTGGGTTTTTTTGTTTGTTTTTTTGTTTTGAGATGGAGTCTCGCTCTGTCACCCAGCCTGGAGTGCAATGGCACGATCTTGGCTCACCGCAACCTCCGCCTCCTGGGATCAAGAGATTCTCCTGCCTCAGCCTCCCAAGTAACTGGGATTACAGGCATGTACCACCATGCCTGGCTAATTGTGTATTTTTCATAGATATGCGTTTTCTCCACATTGGTCAGGCTGGTCTCCAACTCCTGACCTCAGGTGATCCACCCGCCTCAGCCTCCCAAAGTGCTGGGATTATAGGCGTGAGCCACCATGCCCGGCCACCTGGCTAATTTTTGCATTTTTAGTAGAGATGGGGTTTCACCATGTTGGCCAGGCTGCTCTGGAGCTCCTGAGTTCAAATGATCTGCCCACCTCGGCCTCCCAAAGTGGTTGGATTACAGGTGTAATCCGACTAACTGTAGCTTCAAACTACTCTGCTCAAGCCATTCTCCTGCCTCAGCCCCACAAGTAGCTGGGAATATAGGCATTCACCACTATGCCCGGCTTTTTTTTTTTTTTTTTTTTTTTGAGATAGAGTCTCACTGTTACCAGGCTGGAGTGCAGTGGCACGATCTTGGCTCACTGCAACCTTCACCTCCTGAGTTCAAGCAATTCTTCTGCCTCAGTCTCTCCAGTAGCTGGGACAACAGGCGCACACCACCATACCTGGATAATTTTTGTATTTTTTTTTAAGTAGAGACGGTGTTTCACCATGTTGGCCAGAAATGGTCTCAATCTCCTGACCTCGTGATCCACCTGCCTTCCAAAGTGCTGGGATTATAGGCGTGAGCCACTGTACCTGGTTTTTTTTTTCTTTTTAATGTCTTGTAGAGATGGGGTTTTGCCATATTGCCCAGGCTTGTCTGGAACTCCTAGGCTCAAGTGATCCATGTGCCTCGGCCTCCCAAAGTGCTGGGATTACAGGTGTGAGCCACTGCTCCCACCCTGGTCTGCTTTTTGTCTCCATAATTATGCCTTTCCTTTTTTTTTTTTTTTTTTTTTTTTTTAAATAAAGGAAAGGGGCAGGCAGGGCCTTGGGGAGCTACCACAGGGAGCGCGGCACCACCACTTCCAGCCAATTATGCCTTTCCTAGAAATCTCCACTCCCTTAAAGAAAAGCAAAAGCGGATGTGAGGGCGATCTGGCTGTGACATCTGTCATCCCATTGATTGCCAGGGTTGATTCAGCTGATCTGGCTGGCTAGGCGGGTGTCTCCTTCCTCCCTCACCGCTCCATGTGGGTCCGTCCCGAAGCTGTGCGCTCGGTCGAAGAGGACGACCATCCCCGATAGAGGAGGACCGTCTTCGGTCACGGGTATACGAGTAGCTGCGCACCCCTGCTAGAACCTCCAAACAAGCTCTCAAGAAAAACAAAAGCAAAAGCAAAAAACAAACAAACAAACAAAAACGACTCAGGAGGCTGAGGCAGGAGAATTGCCTGAACCCAGGAGGCGGAGGTTGCGATGAGCCGAGATCGCGCCATTGCACTCCAGTCTGGGTAACAAGAGTGAAACTCCATCTCAAAAAAAAAAAAAAAAAAAAGAATCAGAAAGATGGCCAGGTGCGGTGGCTCACCCCGGTAATCCCGGCACTTTGGGAGGCCAAGGTGGGCAGGTCACCCAAGGTTAGGAGTTTGAGACCAGCCTGGACAACATGGCAAAACCCCTGTCTCTACAAAAACACAAAAAGTAGCCAAGCGTGGTGTTGGGTGCCTGCAATCCCAGCTACTCAGGAGGCTGAGGTGGAAGAATCGCTTCAGCACTGGAGGCGGAGGTTGCAGTGCGGCTGCAGTCCAGCCTGGGCGGGACTGTCTCAAAAAAATAAAGATAAACAAAATAAGTAAAACGTATATATACAGTTACATGCCATATAACAATGTTTCAGGCCGGGCATGGTGGCTCACACCAGTAATCCCAGCACTTTGGGAGGCCGAGGCAGGTGGATCACTTGAGGCCAGGAGTTCAAGACCAGCCTGACCAACATGGTGAAACCCAGTTGAGACTAAAAAAAACACGAAACAAAACAAAACAACCCAGAGTGAACCCTTGTTCTCTCCCAGACCTGAAAAGGGGAAGACTCAAAGGCCAGGGAGGGTGTGCCTGTAAAGGGGCCTAGAGAGTCAGGGCCTGGCCCCTCCTAGTTCAATGCAGAGCACTCTCAGAACTTAGCATCAGGCTTGGCAGGGAGTGGCTGCGGCGGTCCCACCAGCCTCCACCTTTATTCTGCAATCATGTCCAAAGCAGCTGCAGCAGCAGAAACAGTTGCCACTGAGGGCCTGGCCTGGCCGTGTGTGGTCCACCTGAGAAGGGAGAAGCTTGGACACAGGTGACAGGAGCCCCTCACTTCCCAAAGATCAACTAAGTGCTGATAGTCTTGCTCCACCCAGCTGGGATGCGGAAGGCCAGACCTGGTGTCTGCTTGGGCTCTAACCACCGTGCTGGGCTCAGGGAGGCCTTCCGTTTCTCACCAGGCCAGCTCTAGTTCTAGCTGGGAAAGCTGTTGTCTCCAACGTTTGTTTCTGGGCCCCAAACTGCCCTGCCAAGCTTACCATGGGTTGTCAGTGCTTAGGAAGGAGACCGCCACCTGCATCAACTCAAAAGTGCCTGGAGAAATTACCTTCTAAACTAGACCCTGGATGAGCAGCCAAAAGAGAGCCCATTCACAAAAGCAGGGCAAACTGGGAAGTGGGGACAGGAGGTGGGGCTGGCATCTGCCTAAAAGTCACCTGGGCATGTGACAATCAGAGAGGCTTCCTTTATCCTAATCAGGAACTGCCCTTGCCATGTTTTCTGGGGACTAGAAATTTTCCAGTGTGTCCAGCAGGGACAGCCTTTCTCACCAAAAAAGTAGCAAGGCTGTGTCTGCAGGTGAGAGTGATTAGGATAATCATCATCATCGTCAGCAACAAACATTTATTCAGAGCTTCCCATATGCGGCTCTAAGCACTCTCTTACGGGCTGTGTGTCATTATCACTCCCATTTCACAGAGGAGGTAACTGAGGCTCAGAGAGGTGAAGAAATGTCAAGAGTCATACACAGTGGGGGACAGACTTGGGAGCTGAATGTCTCTCTTTATACCCTACACGGTACTGACTTCTTTTTTTTTTTTTTTTTGAGGCGGAGTTTCACTGTTGTTACCCAGGCTGGAGTGCAATGGTGCGATCTCGGCTCGCTGCAACCTCTGCCTCCTGGGTTCAAGCAATTCTCCTGCCTCAGCCTCCTGAGTAGCTGGGACTACAGGCATGCACCACCATGCTCAGCTAATTTTTGTATTTTTAGTAGAGACGGGGTTTCACCATGTTGACCAGGATGGTCTCGATCTCTTGACCTCGTGATCCACTTGCCTCGGTCTCCCAAAGTGCTGGGATTATAGGCGTGAGCCACCTTGCCTGGCAACAAGAAAACTTTTAAAAGGAGCTTTTCTACTTCCCACAAGGAGTTTTGCTCTTGTTGCCCAGGGTGGAGTGTAGTGGCACAATCTTGGCTCACTGCAGCCTCCGCTGATCTTGGCTCACTGCAACCTCCGCTTCCCGGGTTCAAACGATTTTTCTGCCTCAGCCTCCTGAGTAGCTGGGATTACAGGCATGTGCCACCACGCCCGGCTAGTTTTGTATTTTTAGTAGAGGCGGGGTTTCTCCATGATGGCCAGGCTGGTCTCAAACTCTCGACCTTAGGTAATCTTCCCACCTCAGCCTCCCAAAGTGCTGGAATTACAGGTGTGAGCCACCACATCCAGCCGGTACTGACTTCTAACATGGAGATGCCCTCTTTCACTGAGCCTTAACCGGCTAACACTGAATCCCAGAATGCCAGGATCAGATCAAAGCTGACATCAAAGTTGTTTTCTTTGTGCTGTTCTTTGCAGCACCCCAAATGCCCCTATCAAGCCAGAGATCTGTGATGCTGAGTAATCAGAAATGAGTTTGGTAATGTAGGTGTTAAAAGTTGAGTTGTGTCCCCCACAAAAAGATATGTTTAAGTCCTAATTCCCCAGTACCTGGGAATGTGACTTTATTTGGAAACAGAGACTTTGCAGATGTAATCAAGTTAAAATGAGGTCATGCTGGATTAGGATGGCTCTAAATCCAATCACTGGTGTCCTTATAAGGAGAGAGAGATGAACCCTACAGATACACAAGGAAGACAGCCATGTGACCACAGAGGCGGGGACTGGAGTGACGCAGCAGCAGGCCAGGAACGCCAAGGACTGCCCACAACCACCAGAAGCTGGGGGAGAGGCATGGACAGATTCCCCACAGTGTCTCCCAGAGGAGCCACCCTTTCTGACACCTTGATTTGGGACTTCTGTCCTCATGAACTGTGGAAGAATCGATTTCTGCTGTTCTAAGCCACTGAGTTGGTGATAATTTCTTACGACAGCCCTAGCGAACTAAAAGAGCCACTTTCTCAGATCAGCTCTTAAACCAGCTCTGTCCTGTTGCTGGTTTCCTCGTTAATGAATTAAATCAACTTTTGACATGTGGTCACTATCTATTTGTATGAGACTCCTTCTGGAAATTATACTTTGCTGTAGCGCAGACCTGGAGCTGCTTTCAGCTTACTCTACCAATTTTCTGGCAAGCAACATCCTCCACCAGCCATGCCTCTGTCCCAGGCACTGGGAAAATCCAGGCTGAGCCCCCAGCTCCCCCAGGATGGTTGGTCCAGCCAGAGCTTGGCAGGAGCAAACAGCTTTCACAGCTTTGGCTTTTTTTAGCAGCTGGAGGGGCAGAGGCAGCCTGGCAACCGAAAGCCGAGAGGTAGAGCAAGGGGAGGGGTGACCTTTTCAAACCTAACCACATTCAAGGAGTGGGGCAGAGAAAATACTCGTAAATCCATATCAGACGTGCTGGGTGCCAGGGCTCAGTGACACGAAGCAGGCAGCCAAACAGCCCACTGAGGACACTGAGGTCATCTTGAGGCTGAGTCACTCAGATTGGCAGAGCCGTGTGTGCACAGAGGAAGTCAGTTTCCCTTGCACCAGACAGAGTGGGGTTCGTTCGCAGGGTGGGCCTCAGAGCCAGCGCCTCAGCCCTTCGCCCCGTGTTTCCCAAGGCTTCTGGTAGGAGGCTCACCTTCCAACCTAGCTGCTTTCTCAGGCCACCTTTAGAGCTGAGGCATGTGGTGAGATTGGGGGACGGGGCTCAGCAGCTGAGTTTGAACCTCCTCTCCCTCGCTTACTGAACTTCATGATCAGGAACACCCATCTGACCTTCAGTTGCCTTCCTTGTAAAATGACTGCTTTTCAATCAGTGGTAATTTTATATGGGCCTATCGTTCCCATAAGGCCTCCATGGGGCCAGGGATGAGAAAGAACAGGGCCTGGCACGAAACTGCACGTAAACATTAAAAAAAAAATTAACTCATCTTCAAATGCAATTCCCTCGGCTTTTTGAGGAAATCATTCTGAGCAGGAGAGTGGAATGCAAATACAACTTAAGTAATTTTTTTTTTTTCCATAAATGGAATACCATTTTTTTTCTCCATTTCACTCTGTTGCCCAGGCTGGAGTGCAGTGGTTCGATCTTGACTCGCTGAAACCTCCACCTCCTGGGTTCAAGTGATTCTCCTGCCTCAGCCTCCTGAGTAGCTGGGATTACAGGTACCCACTACCATGCCTGGCTAATTTCTGTATTTTCAGTAGAGGCGAGGTTTCACCATGTTGGCCAGGCTGGTCTCGAACGCCAGACCTCAGGTGATCCACCCACCTCAGCCTCCCAAAGTGCTGGGATTACAGGTGTGAGACAACACGCCCAGCTCAAATTTTTTTTTTTTTAAAAGACGAGGTCTCGCTATATTGCCCAGGCTGGACAGGCGTGATCCCACTACTGATCAGCACGGGAGTTTTGACCTGTTCCGTTTCCGGACTGGGCCGGTTCACCCCTCCTTAGGCAACCTGGTGGTCCCCCGCTCCCGGGAGGTCACCATATTGATGCTGAACTTAGTGCAGACACCCGATCGGCATAGCACACTATAGCCCAGAACTCCTGGGCTCAAGTGATCCTCCCACCTCAGCCTCCGGAGTAGCTGGGACTAAGGCACACGCCACCGCACCTGGCCGGATGTGTCTTTTTAATAGATGACAATTGTAGCAGTTTGCTTTCAAGGAAGTACAGAAAATAATTGCCTTTCAATCAATGGCATCTTTGACTTAGGAAATGTGGCCTAAAATGGATACATGTTCATTGTGTAAAGTTTTTCTAATTACTTTTCTTTTCTTTTTTGAGGCAGGATCTCCCTCTGTCGCCTAGGCTAGAGTATAGTGGCACGATCACTGAAGTCTCAACTTCCCCAGCTCAGGCGATCCTCTTGCCTCAGCCTTCTGAGTAGCTGGGGCCACAGGTGCACACCATCAAGTCCAGGTAATTAAATTTCTTTTTTCTTTCTTTCTTTCTTTTTTTTTTTTTTTTGATGGAGTCTCACTCTATTGACCAGGCTGGAGTGAAGTGGTATGCTCTTGGCTCACCATAACCTCCACCTCCCGGGTTCAAACGATTCTCCTGACTCAGTCTCCCGAGTAGCTGGGGGACTACAGGCGCCTGCCACCACACCTGGCTAAGTTTTGTATTTAGTAGAGACAAGGTTTCACCATATTGGTCAGGCTGGTCTTGAACTCCTGACCTCGTGATCTGCCTGCCTCAGCCTCCCCAAGTGCTGGCATTACAGGCTTGAGCCACCGCACCTGGCCTAAATTTTTTTTTTTTTTTTTGTAGAGACAAGGTCTATGTTGTCCAGGCAGCTCTTAGACTCCTGAGCTCAACTGATCTTCCCACCTCAGCCTCCTACAGTGGGGATTCTAAGCATGAGCCATGGCACCCAGCCCATAAAGTTTAGACACACAGAAGTATACATAATAAAGTGTCCCTTAGTTCAGTTCTCCAGAGAATATCACCACCCTGGAGAAAGTCCGCTTTGTGTGCAAGAGCATGCCTCTGTTTTTGTTCTAGCTGTCCAGAAACTCTCCTCAGACCAGTCACCCACACCTTCTCCTGTTTCTGAGCCAAATTAATGCTCAACCAAGGATGGCAACACGTTATAAATTAGGATTTCATGATTAGGCATTTTCTCCACCCCCAGCCCACATGGCTGGCACCTTTCCTCACTGCCCAGGTCTCCCTGGAACAGCAGTGTGGTGCCCCGTGCTGACCAGAAGGTGTGGGGCTGAGGAAGTCAATGATTCAAGCCTTTAAAAAGTGTACATGCAGTGCAGTTTGTAGTTTTATTATTTGCAAGTGACAAAAATCAGGGTGGTATGGGGCCTGAAGAGTTTGGAAAATTGGAAAGTAATGGGAAATCAGAAAGGTGTGTCTTGCTCAAGAGCTGGTTTTGTTTCTTGTCTTTGAGACAGGGGCTCGCTCTGTCACCCAGGCTGGAATGCAGTGGTTCGATCACTGCTTGCTGCAGCCTGGGACTCCTGGACTTAAGTGAGCCTCTTGCCACAGCCTCCAGAGAAGCTGGTACTATAGGCATGCACCACCATGCCCAGCTAAGTTTTTTATTTTTTGTAGGAGTTTCACTATCTTGCCCAGGCTGGTCTCAAACTCCTGGCCTCACAAAATGCTGGGATTACAGGTGTGAGCCACCACACCCAGCCTCAAGGACAGTTTTTTTTTCCTTTTTAAACCAGCATACAATTTAGTAGACCCACCAGCAGCACCATGCTCAGCTCTATGCCAACTTAACGAAACCAGGAAGAAGGTGTTCACTTGGCCCACAGGAGGTCAAGGGCTATGTGAGCTTGTGCCAACTCTGCTGAACAGGTAGTAGCTGTCAGGAGCGAAGTGTTGTGAAGGATTGTGAGAACCATATCTTTCCAAGAAGCAGGGGTCAATGACTCGTCCAGGGTCATTTGACTACCAATTGGTGGAACCAATCTGGAATGCAGTTGTCCATTGGCAAGCAAATCCAGGGCTCTTTCCACCATGCCATGTGGTGGCCTTCCAAGGACCACCCTCTCCTCACCCCCATCAGCAACATTAAAAAAATCTCCTTTGCCCTGAGTCTACCTCTGTGCCTTTATGTGGATCACAACTTCAGCAGGAGACTGAAATGAGGGGAAGGGGAAGGGGAAGGAGGCGTGGAAACCCCAGCCTGAGGGACCTCTGGCTATGAATGAGGCTTCTGTCTGCCTGCGCCGTGCGTCTGGAATTTTGTATGAAAACAATGAACTGGAAGGAGGTGAAAGCATGTTCGCAAAAGCAAGGCCACCACAGACCCCCTCCCTCGCTTATAAAAGACTTGCTTTGTTTCAGGCAAAGCAAAGGAGAAGCTGGGGATATGCTGAGGTTTGGGGGCGCTCAGGTGTTTGAGGTCGACATGCCAATGACTAGGAGGCGGCGGCCATGAGATAATTCAGGGGCTCAACCCGAACCTGAGGTTTCAGACTCCTAATCATCTTGACAGCCATGCTCATATCTGCGTTAATGCTTTGTAGTGTGCAAAGTGCTTTCTCGGACATTTTCTCACCAGAGGGAAAGCTTAGGGAGGGACAAAGAGCGCCGATTCATGTAGCCTTCTATTTTGCTGTCTGGGTGACTGTGGTGTGCCAGGCACTGTGGGTGCCGTGCTTTCTTCATCACTGTCCCCATCCTTAGGAGTCTCATGGACTGGGCTAGAGGCCTGACTTCCCTGCCTGCTAGCTTCAGGACCTTGCACAAGTTAATCAATCGTGCCAGCTGCAAAAGGGAGAATGACAGTGGCTGGCTGGCAGGGTGGCTGTGAGGATTAAAGGAGTCCTGGGGGTGAGGGGCCTGGCGTATGACAAGACCGTAATTGATGGTGGCTATTGGGTGTCATGGCCAGTGAGATGCAAACATAAGGCTGGGGACCATACAGTACACAATTGGGTCCCTGCTACCTTCCTGACCTCTGCTCCTCCGCCTACTTTCTTCCTCTCTCTGCCCTGGCCACAAGGGCCTCCTTGATCATCCTCAAATATGCCAAGCACGCTGTGGTCTCTGGGCCCTTGGACATGCTGTTCCCACTGTCAGATATGTTCTTCCCCCAGATATTTATTATATAGCTCCCTCATTTCCTTCAGACTTCTGCTCAAATGCCACCTTTTCAAAGAGGCCTTCTTTGACTGCTTTATATAAAAAAGCAACCTGGTGATGGAGGTCCCTATCTACCACACATGCTGAATCTCTCCAGAGCACTCATCAGCCCACGACATATTTAATTTCTTTATTGATTTTGAGATGGAGTCCTGTTCTGTCACCCTGGCTGGAGTACAGTGGTGCAGTCTTGGCTCACTGCAACCTCTGCCTCCCTGGTTCAAGCAATTCTCCTGACTCAGCCTCCTGAGTAGCTGGAACTACAGGGGCACACCATGCCAGGCTAATTTTTGTATTTTTAGCAGAGAAGGAGTTTTGCCATGTTGTCCAGGCTGGTCTCAAACTCTTGACCTCAAATGATCCACTCACCTTGGCCTCCCAAAGTGCTGGGATTACACATGTAAGCCACTGTGCCTGGCCCCATGACATATTTTATAACATATCCAAGTTTGTTATCTGTCTCTTTCTCCACTAGAAATGTAAGTTCCATGAGGACAAGGATTTTGTTTAAGTGCTGGCACTTAGCACTATGTCTGGCATGCAATGGGTGCTCAAAAAATATTTATTGAATGAATAAACCACTGTTGAGAGAAAACAGCAGGCAGCTACACAGTGGTATGGCATAAGTCCATTTTCATCACCTAGAACTAACATTTGTTGGCAATTGCTTCAATGTAAGCATTGACTAAACCCTTTACGTGCATTAGCTTATTTAACCAGGTACTATTATTGTTTTATTTATTTATTTATTTTAGAGGGAGTCTTGCTCTGTCGCCCAGGCTGGAGTGCAGTGGTACAATCTAGGATCACTGCAACCTCCACCTCCCGAGTTCAAGTGATTCTCCTGTCTCAGCCTCCTGAGTTGTTGAGACCACAGGTGCACGCCACCAAGCCCAGTTAATTTTTGTATTTTAGTAGAGACAGGGTTTCACCATGTTGGCCAGGCTGGTGTTGAACTCCTAACCTCGGATGATCCACCCACCTCAGCCTCCCAAACTGCTGGGATTACAGGTGTGAGCTACCATGCCCGGCTGCCCACTAATTTTTGTATTTTTTGGTAGAGACAGAGTTTCACCATGTTGGCCAGGCTGGTCTCAAACTCCTAACCCCAAGTGATCCGCCTGCCTTGGCCTCCCAGAGTGCTAGGATTATAGGTGTGAGCCACTGTGCCCAGCCTTATCTTGTTTTATTGAAGAGGAAACTGGATCTCCAAGAAGTTACTACTCTTACTTCCGTTAGTAATGACACAGCCAGAACTGTGTCTAGTCCTGATGACCCGAGTGTGGGCTCTTAGCTATCACACAATGTTCATTCCTGATGGAATCTGAAGGGCTGTATACCAGAACTATAGTAAGCTTACAGATATGATCTGTATCCTTTCTTCATATTTTTCTATACTTATGTTTTTTCACCAAGAAGCATGTATTAATTTTGTATTAGGAAAAACAGCTGTTTCACCTGTCCATCTGCCCACCAGGCATAACCAAAAAAGTGGGGACTTGAGGGAGGTTGCCCACAGCTGTTTTGGGAGCCCCTAAATCCTAGAATCTCTGGCAACTTGGTTAAGAGCAGGAAGGTTTGGGGGGACCCCTGGCACAGCTGATGATGGCAGGAAGATGACCTCCAGGTAGGATGTTAGGATTGTGACTTTTAGCACAGGCAGCAAGGGCTGAGATGGAAGACAAAGCTTTGTTGCAAGTGCAATGGAGCGACGTCTTTTCCTTCCAGATTCTGGTGTTAACAGACCGTAAAAATGCCTCAAGGTCTGAGGCTGGCTGGCTTTATTGATGCCACCTTTCCCAAAACGTGTTTGGCTTTGGACCTGTGAGGACGATTGCATTTCATCCAGAAACAACACGCAGACTTTCCCAAGATGACCCAGACTCACACTCTTCAGAGTGGGTTTTTGTCCCTGCAGGGTTTAGTTAGGATGAAAGAGATGCTGTGACAACTTCTTGACTAATTCTTTCAGATCCATAAGATCCCTCTCCGCCAACCCTCCAGTTGCCAGTAAACACTATATTAGGGCAAGAAACCAGCACTCCTGGCATGAGGTAAAAACCCAAGAGAATATCCTTGTTCCACGGAAATACACACTAAAATGTGTAGGCACAAAGGGACACAAGGAATGAGCTGACATTCTCAAACAGTTCATAAAAAAATACGCACGTGTGTGTGTATCCACACACACATATACACACACATGGAGAGAAAGCAAATAAGGCAAGATGTAAACAGGTAAATCCGGGTGAAGGATTATTGTGAGTTCCTTGTGCTATCTTGCAACTGTTTAGCAAATTTAAAATCACATCAAAATAAAAAGTTTCAAAAAAAAAAAAAAAGCAGCTTATGTATGCTGAATTAACTAAAGTTCTCAGAGGAGAAGCTGAGCAAAGGATCCAATTCCTTTTCTTGTGCTAAATCAAGCAGGAACTTGAGAAAATTACGGTCACCCCATTCTTCTTCCCGTGGTTCACTGTGGACTCTCTTAAGCTTCCTGGTATGGAAAATATCCTGCTCGGAAGAGAACTTTGATCAGAAAAATGCAATAAATGCCTGGAGCCAGAGATCTGAATCTTTGCAAGGGACTGTAGAAGATAACACAGAAAGGGAAACTTGAGTAGCTCCCCATGGGAAGGCCAAGGCAGGGTCAACATGGAGAAAATCTGAAAACCTGCAGGACACGCTTTCCAGGGCAGCTGGGGGGCTGGAGGGTGGCAAGTAAGGCACAGCCCTGCTGTTAGGGGCTTATAGTTTCATAGGAGAGAAAAATGACACCAGGCAAATCCTGGGGTAGAAAATGATCAGGGTAAGAGGAAGATCACAGAAAAAATCCTCCAGGGGCTGAGAGCAGGGAGAGGAATTTCTGATGTAGACTAGGATGAAGATGGAGAGATAGATACAGAAATGCCCTGCACTGTAGCCTCATGATAAATTCTCTATCTGCTTAAGCCAGCCAACTGGCTCATCACAACCAGAAGTGTGAAGCCTCCCCTGCAGTGGGGGCAGTTTTTGCACCAGGTGGGTGTACACACAGCCAGCTCCCTCTTGCCTCAATCATTTCTTTCACCTGAACTGTCCTCTTTCTGATGTGCTTTCCAAACGCTGCCCTTCCTCCAGGCCTAGTTTCACCAGCATGAAACCACTCATTCCCACCTGACACATTCCTACCTTCCCCTTGCAGTACCTTCCTGTGATACTCCCAATAAGCCCAAATCTTTCCTGTTCTTTGAGGCCTGCCTCTAATGTCTCATCCCCTTCTGGTTTCTCCGGCTGCTCTGTGGAGAAGTCATTTAATTGAGTCAGTGCAAACCATCGATATCACTTGGTTGTTCAAACTTTTTTTTTTTTTTTTTTTTTTGAGAAAGCGTCTCCTGTTGCCCAAGCTGGAATGCAGTAGTGCGATCATGGTTCACTGCAGCCTCTACCCCTCCCAGGCTCAAGTGATTCTCCTGCCTCAGCCTTCCAAGTAGCTGGGACTACAGGCATGTGCCACCACACCCAGCTCATTTAAAAAATTTTTGTACAGACAGGGTCTCCTTATGTTGCCTAGGCTGATCTAGAACTTCTGTGAGCAAATGGGGTGGAGGGTACTCTCCTGAGCCACAGAAGGAATGGTCTGGTGGTTAAGATAAAATACAAGTTGGCCAGATGCGATGGCTCACACTTGTAATCCCAGCACTTTGGGAGGCTGAGGTGGACAGATAACCTGAGGTCAGGAGTTTGAAACCAGCCTGGAGAAACCCTGTCTCTACTAAAAATACAAAAATTAGCTGCGCATGGTGGCGGGTGCCTGTAATCCCAGCTATTCAGGAGGCTAAGACAAGAGAATCACTTAAAATTGGGATGCAGAGGTTGCAGTGAGCGAAGATTGTGCCACTGTACTCCAGCCTGGGCAACAGAGTTAAACTCCATCTCAAAAAACAAACAAAAAAAAACCCCCAAAAAACAAAAAAAACCACAAGTCGAACTTTAATTAGAGTTGTCCACAATCAGCAATGGTGGTCTTCTTGCTGGTCTTGCCATTCCTGAGCCCAAAATGCTCCATGGCCTCCACAATATTGATGCCTTCTTTCACCTTGCCAAAGACCACATGCATGTTTGGTCTCAAACTCCTGACCTCAGGTTACTCCACCCACACAGTCTTGGCAGTGCAGATAAAAAACTGGGAACCATTTGTGTTGGGTCCAGCATTGCCATCGACAAGATGCCAGGACCTGTATGCTTCAGGATGCAGTTCTTGTAATCAAATTTCTCCTCATAGATGGACTTGCCACCAATGCCATTATGGCATGTGAAGTCACCACCCTGACACATAACTCCTGGAATAATTCTGTGAAAGCAGGAGCCCTTATACCCAAATCCTTTCTCTTTTTCTGCTGTCTTTGGAAGCTTGTCTGCAAACAGCTCAAAGAAAACATGGTCCAAGGGCTCACCGTTGACAGCAATGTCGAAGAACACAGTGGGGTTGACCATGGCTGGCAGGACAGGGCTCCCAGTGGCAGCAGCAACACAAAGCTGGTGTATCCTATTTTTTAAGTATTGTAATGGCCTTTCTTTAATGAAATTGTGAGTTAATAGTAGTCTGGGTTTTTTTACATTAAAAAGTGTTACAGCTTGGTGATACGGTTTGAGTATTGCTTGTCTGCCACACCAAAAGTCATGGTGAAACCTGATCCCCAATGTTGGGAGGTGGAGTCTAGTGGGAGGTGTTTGGGTCATGGCAGTGGATCCTTCACGAATGGCTTGGTGCCTTTCTTGCCATAGTGATTGCGTTCTTGCTCTGGGGAGACTGGATTAGTTCTCACAGGAATAAATTAATTCCAGTGAGAGTGGGTTGTTATGAAACCAGGGCGTCTTAGATTTTGCCTCTCTTTGCAGGTGTCTGCTTTACCTTTGACCTTCTCTGTCATGTTGTGACCTAGCATGTGGCCCTCAACTGAACCAAGAAGATGCTGGCACCATGCTCCTTGGACTTCCCAGCCTGTAGAACCATGAGCTAAATAAACCTATTTTCCTTATAAATTACCTAGTCCCAGGTATTCTGATAAAGCAACATAAAATGGCCTAAGACACTTAGTAAAATAAAATGTTTGGCAACCCTGAGTCTAGCTCCAAGATTTCTGGAACATTTTAATGGTCAGTGAAGTCCAACCCCGGCATAAGGCACCTCTGGTGCTTTATAATTCTAGGCTTAATTAGCCAAGAGGTTGCCAGTTGGTAGCCCCACTGACCAAAGTGGGCCTGCAGGTATGTTTTGCTTGCCTCACACACGGCCTTCTTCTCCCTCTTTAATCTGGAAAGTGAACATAAAGTCCAGTTTCCAGTTTCCGGGTTTTTTTTTTTTTCTTTTTGAGACAGAGTCTAGTTCTGTCACCCAGGCTGGAGTGTAGTGGTGTGATCTCGGCTCACTGTAACCTCTGCCTCCTGGGTTTAAGTGATTCTCCTGCCTCAGCCTCCTGAGCAACTGGGATCACAGTCACGTGTCACCACGCCTGGCTAATTTTTTGTTTTGTTGTATTTTTAATGGAGATGGGGTTTCACCATGTTGGCCAGGCTGGTCTCCAACTCCTGACCTCAGATGATCCGCCCACCTTAGCCTCCCAAAGTGCTGGGATTACAGGCATGAGCCACGGCGCCTAGCCTGGTTTCCAGTTTCTCTTGAAAATTCAGAAGATGTTGGCAACAGTCCTGCATGGCATAAAATCAACTGGAGCAAGAGGCAGGTGGCCCCCTCTCCTTTCCAGCTGACCCTTTTCTGCTGCTGGAACATCCATCACTGCCACTGAACACAGGGTTAGAAAAGACTGCTTTTCTTAGGTTAGGACTGCTGATCATCAGCTCTATATAGGAATAGTGCCCTAGCCAATAACTCCACACAAAATTGGGAGGCTGCTGCTCTAGGGAAGGGCTGCCCAGAAACAGGCCTACAGCAGACACAGGGTACTAGGAGACCAGGAGGTCAAGAACAACTTCTTTGACTCAGTGGGCTCCTTAGCTGCTGACAAAAGAATTTGCTTGATTAGGAATTCCTGCTGGGTGCGGTAGGTCATGCCTGTGATCCCAACACCTGAGGAGGCCAAGGCTGACTGCTTCAGCCCATGAGTTTAAGAGTATCAATTTCCTTTAAATGTCATGTTGGAGCTTAAAAAGTTTTGGGCCAGGCATGTGCTTGTAATGCCAGTACTTTGGGAGGCAGAGGCAGAAGGATCACTTGAGCCCAGGAGTTCAAGACCAGCTTGGACAGCATGGCGAAACCCCATTTCTACAACAACAATAACAATAGCAAAAAAAGCCAGGTCTGGCAGCATGTGCCTATAATGTGCCTATAGTCCCATCTATCTGGGAGGCTAAGGTGGGAGAATCACTTGAGCCTGGGAGGCTGAGGCTGCAGTGAGCTGTGATCATGCCACTGTACTCCAGCCTGGGTGACAGAGTGAGACCTTGTCTAGGAAAAAAAAAAAGAAAAAGAAAAAAAAAAACATTAGCTAGTTCAATGCTGAGGAGTTGGAATGAGAATGGGTATATATGTCCGGTCCTTGACTTCAATAAAAATGCTACCAAAGTCATCTCATTAAGTAAATATTGTATTATCCCTCAAAAAAAAAAAAAAAGTATGATGATTGCTGTACATTAAAAAAAAAAAAAAGCTATTGTAGGAAATTTCAAACATATGCCAAATGTAATAAACCCCCATTTGCCCTTCCCAGCTTTGACAAATGGTGTTAATTTTTTTCATCTACTTGGGATACTTGTGGTGTTTTTCTTTCTCGGTTTTTAGAGATAGAGTCTTGCTCTGTTACTCAGGCTGGAGTGCAGTGGCACCATCACAGCTTAACTTGCCGTCTGGATATCCTGGGCTCAAGGGATCCCCCATCTCAGCCTCCTGAGTGGCTGGGACAATAGGTGTGCACCACCATACTTGACTTATCTTTTAATTTTTAGTTTTGCAGACAGTCTCGCTGTGTTACCTAGGCTCATCTTGAGCTCCTGGCCTCAAGGGACCCTCCCACCTTGGCCTCTACTTAGGATACTTTTGAAAAGAAGATATTCAGGACTCCCTGTATCATGCTTTAAGCATGCTTATATAGCATGCTTTTCTTCTTCTTCTTCCTCTTTTTAAAGAGTATTTTAGAGTAGTTTTAGGTTCAAAGCAACACTGTGTAGAGCCAGCATGCATTTAAAAAAGAACCCTGGCTGGGCATGGTGGCTCAGACCTGAAATCCCAGCACTTTGGGAGGCTAAAGTGGGAGGATTGCTTGGGCTCAGGAGTTTGGAATCAGCCCGGGCGACATAGGGAGACCCAGTCTCTACAGAAAATAAAAAATAAAAAAATGAGCTGGGCATGGTGACACACACCTACAGTCATAGCTTCTCAGGAGGCTGGGACAAAGACTGCTTGAGCCTAGGAGTTTGAGACTGCAGTGAGCTATGATCATGTCACTGCACTCCAGCCTAGGTGACAGAGACCATCTCCAAATAAATAGCCCTGACAGAAATTCCTTGTCTTCGTATATTTCAATAATTTATTATTAATCTTATGGACAATGACTTTGGTAACTGCCTAGGATTTTGATTTGGTTATCAGAAAGCTTAGAGCCAGTATATGCAAGGTGGTATGGGGTAATTTTTCCTTCTCTGTCTTGGCCCAATTTTATTTTACTTATTTGGTTCAATTTTTTCTTATTTCACTTTCTTCTTCTTCTTCACTCCTACCCCCCATTTAAACCATGCTATTCTATATTTTTTCTTTTTTTTGAGACAGGGTCTCCATTTCCCAGGCTGGAGTGCAGTGGCATGATCTTGGCTCACTGCAGCCTCAACCTCCTGGGCTCAAGTGATCCTCTTACCTCAGTCTCCAGAGTAGCTGGGACCATGGGGATGTACCACCACACCTGGTTAATTTTTAAATTTTTTGTAGAGATGGGCTCTTGCTATGTTGCTCAGGCTGGTTTTGAACTCATGGGTTCAGTCATCCTCCTGTGATAACTGAACCATTGTGCCAAGCCTATTCCATATTTTATATATCTGTGTAGGCCACCTTAAAGCCTTACTGAAACAAGGCAGGCATAAATAAATGCTTATTCAGTACCTTTCTATCTAGTAATTGGTGAAAACTAGGTTCAGCCTTTCTCATTAAGTGTATGCTTTAGGTAAGTTTAAAATTTGGTAAGAAATAAGGTCCTTTTCTGCAGTCAAATTTACATTTGTGGTAACAGTGTTTACTGCCACTAAGTGATTTCATTCCAGACCAGAGGGCACACCATCATACTATCTATGAATGGCCACTGTTAGCAACCAGAAAATAGTGATTCAAGTCCAACTTCAGACTTGGGTTCTACTCCCTTTCTGCTACAAATATTTATTAAATATTTAAAATGTGCTAGGAGGCTGGGTGTGGTGGCTCACACCTATAATCCCAGCACTTTGGGAGGCTGAGGCAGGTAGATCACCTGAGGTCAGGAGTTCGAGACCAGCCTGGCTAACATGGTGAAACCTCATCTCTACTAAAAATACAAAAACTTAGCGAAGCATGGTGGCACATGCCTGTAATTGCAGCTACTCAGAAGGTTGAGGTGTGAGAATCGCTTGAACCTGGGAGGCGGAGGTTGCAGTGAACTAAGACCGCACCATTGCACTCTGGCCTGGGCAACAAGAGCAAGACTCCGTCTCATTCATAAATAAATAAATAAATGTTCTAGGAACTGTACTAGGTTTCAGTTATACCAAAGTGAGTAAAGACCCAGTATTTAGTTGCCCTCTGGGAACTCTGGGAACCTACTGTCTCATAGAGAAGACAGAGAAGTAACCAACAATTACAGACTAAGAAAGGAAGGATAAGCTATGAGGAGAGGTACACCTAGTCTACCTACCTCACTGTATCAGTTAGGTACACTTAGTGTACCTCTCCTCATAGCTTATCCTAGTGCCCAATAAAAACTGTCTGTCCAGGCATTTTGTAAGGCTGAGGTAAAAGGATCACTTTTGAGAGCAGCCTGAGCAACATATGAGAGACCCTATCTCTACAAAAAATACAAAAATTAGCTGGGTACGATGGTACGTGCCTGTAGTTTCAGCAACTTGGGAGACTGAGGTGAAAGCACTGCTTGAACCTGGGAGGTCAAGGCTGCAGTGCGTCATGATCATACCACTGCACTCTAGCCTGGGTGACAGTGAGACCCAGTCTCAAAAATCAAAATAAAACAAAAACAAAAAGCAAAGATGAACAAAAACAACAACAACAAAAAATCAAACAAACAAAAACTCTGTCTCTATAGTTATTCTTTTCTTTCTTTTTTTTTTTTTGAGATGGCGTTTCATTCTGTCACCCAGGCTGGAGTGTAATGGTGCAATCTTGACTCACTGCAACCTCTGCCTCTCAGGTTCAAGCGATTCTCCTGCCTCAGACTCCTGAGTAGCTGAGATTACATGCCTATAGCTTTTCAAATTGCAGTTGAAGACATACTTTTAAGAAAATTATCTATCAACATCGACCAATTCTGAAAATAATTTCTAAATTTAAACTGTATGACAGTAATCCTAAGTGCTCTCTTGTTTTACACTTCTTATAACTTTAGAATCAGTATCAATGACTTACTGATATTGGGGAATCAACAGATTGGGGAAGGATGTAATTCTCATGAAAGTCATTTAGTTGGTCTGTTTTGATACATTTCATTTATTAAAAGAAGGCTATCCACAATTCATAAGTTTCCTAATGGGAAATTAGGTGATGAACCAGTCTCTAACCTGGCTCTCTTCTGCTGCCTGTTGGTATCCATGCTCTTGGTTATCACCTACCTATAGAATTTTGCAGTGATGGTATATCACTTCAGAGGTTAGGTTATGAAGGCTTCCATCCATGCTGCCTTTCTCTTGAATCACTTGCTCTGAGGGAAGCCAGCTGCTTTATCTGAGCAGCCTTAAGGCTAGGCCCACTTGGTGAGAGACTGAAGACGCTGGTTAACAGCCCTGAATGAGCAAAGAAAATCCTCCAGGCCCAGTCAGTAGCTTGATAGCAACTCCAGGAGAGATCCTGACCTAGAACCACTCAGCTAGGCTGCTGCTCCTAGATTCCTGAACCTTAGAAACTGTCTGAGATACTAAATATTTGTTTTTTCTTGGATATGGAGTCTTGCTCTTGTCGCCCAGGTTGGAGTGCAATGGCATGATCTCAGCTCACTGCAGCCTCTACCTCCTGAGTTCAAGCGATTCTCCTGCCTCAGCCTTCCAAGCAGCTGGGATTACAGGCACCCACCACCACACCCGGCTAATTTTTGTATTTTTAGTAGAGATGGGGTTTCACCATGTTGACCAGGCTGGTCTTGAACTCCTGAACTCAGGTGATCTGCCCAGCTCAGCCTCCCAAAGTGCTGGGATTACAGGCATGAGCCACCGCCCGAGGCCTATTTACTGTTTTAAACTGCTAAAGTTTTGGGGGTAATCTGTTACATAGCAATGGATAACTATTTTTTTTAATTTAAAAAAATATTTTATATTTTAGAGACCCTGTGCAAGTATAGCTCACTGCAGTTTTAAACTCCTGGGCTCAAGTGATCCTCCTGCCTTAACCCCCTGAGCAGCTGAGACCACAGGCATGAGCCACTAAACCTGGCTACTTTACTTTTAATGTTTTTAGAGATGGAGGTCTCACTATGTTGCTCAGGCTGTTCTCAAACTCCTGGGCTCAAGCAACCCTCCCACTTTAGCCTCCAGAGTTGCTGGGATTTTGAGGACTTTGCTATAAAATGAGGCCAGAAAAATAAATATATTTTATTTTACTGTATTACTATCGTTATTATCTTTTTAAATCTTTTTTCTTTTATTTTCATTCCCTGAATATCTTCTGCACAATTATTATTATTTTTTGAGACGGAGTCTTGCTCTGTCACCCAGCCTGGAGTGCAGTGGTGAGATCTAGGCTGCAACCTCTGCCTCCCCGGTTCAAGGGATTCTTAGGCCTCAGCCTCCAAAGTAGCTGGAATTACAGGTGTGTGCCACCACATCCGACTATTTTTTTTGTATTTTTTTTAGGTATTCAAAGACAGAGGACTTAAGCAGCCAGAAGGTTCTATTTATTCCAGGTGACATCACAGTACTTACCCATCTTCACCGATAAAAAGGGCAATATGTGCACATAGCACATATGTATTTACCACCTAATTTTGGCAAAAGTATTTAAAATTTAGAAAATTTAGAAGTATTTAAAATAAGAACTTTATTTGCCAAAGTTGCATGACTGAAAAAATGCTTATGGATTTTTAAAAAATGTGATTAGGTACATAGAGTGCTAAATTAGAATGCTCAACTAAAAAACCATACCAAATTTACTTTGTAGAAGAAAATGTAATCAGCTCTATAAACACTATTTAAAGAAAATAAGGCCCTGCATGGTGGTTCACACCTATAATCCCAGTACTTTGGCAACCAGAGGCAAGAGAATCACTTGAGGCCAGGAGTTCAGGACTAGCTTAATCAATAGAACAAGGCTCATTCTCTAAAAATAAAAAAAAAATAAAAAATAAATTTGGTTTAAGATATTTAAAACACATTAACTCTTTGAAGATTAGCTATGGAGTGCAGGAGGAGGGGTTGTGGAGGAGGCTAAATAAGTATGGGCTAATTATCTCAGAGCAAGTTTTCAACCCAAACCAAAATGACATAACTATGCAAAGATTACACAGTGAAGTAATTTATGGCAGAAGCCTGAGAGTCAAAGAGTTGAAATGATTGAGACTTTTAGTCCCTTTGCAGCTCCTCCATTGTTTGCTTGTAGAATCAGCCATGCGGAAGAATCCTCAGTCTAGGAAGGGATCCTGCCATTTAAGAGGGAAAAGAATGCTGTTCCAAGCAGGCACACCTGCTTCCAATTCTATGTGGAACAAGATGCTGATGGGATAAGTAAATACACAAAATTTAGGATGAAGAAAAATCCTGGCCGGGTGTGGTGGCTCACGGCTGTAATCTCAGCACTTTGGGAGGCCGAGGCAGGCGGATCACCTGAGGTCAGGAGTTCAAGACCAGCCTGGCCAACATAGTGAAACCCTGTCTTTAAAAGAAAAAAAAAAAAAAAAGAAAAATCCTAGGATGAAATTTCATAGAGTAGAACTAGCTACCTAGATATTCTCTGGTCGGTTCAAAAGGTGAAAATGAAAAAGTGAAGTGAACAGCCACTGTGAGCAGCAGGAACACAACCAAGTTTCTCTGTTCCTTTTTCCCTCCTCTGGTCCCTTTGCCTTTCTTATTCGTAATGCTCATGTCTTTTTCATAGGCTTTATAGGTTTTATCTCAATGTCCTTGCATGATGGTAACAAATCACATATTTTAAGATTTGGGCTGAAAGGGGCTTAATCTTTTTTTTTTTTTTTTTTTGTTCTTGTTGCCCACGCTAGAGTGCAATGGCATGATCCTGGGTTTAAGCGATTCTCCTGCCTCAGCATCCCGAGCAGCTGGGATTACAGGGATGTACCACCACACCTACCTTATTTTGCATTTTCAGTAGAGATGGGGTTTCTCCATGTTGGTCAGGCTGGTCTCAAACTCCCGACCTCAGGTGATCTGCCCGCCTTGGCCGCGGGGATTACAGACATGAGCCAACGTGCCCGGCGAGGTGCTTAATCTTTAGGAAAAAAACCTGTGCTGCTCAATCTACTGAATGAGCAGCACAATAAACACAAACAAAAACAATAAGACATGGTGGGCACTTGCCTCCATATGTAATGAATTTGTTATTGGATCTATCCAATTCATGCCCCAGCTCATCAACAGGAGACTCCTTTCAAAGAGCCTGTCTGGCTAAAACACTTTTTCTTAGCTTAAGAAAAATCCTTTACTAGTTACCTGTTACTTGCAAGGTACATTTCAAACCATTTAACAGGGCAGAGTTCCAGGAGAATACACACAAAGCCTTAAAAATGTTTCCAGGTCACAATGCCGTTTTAAAGAAAATCAAGACCAAACCTGTTTCTTAGACAATCTAGAAGGAAACTTACCTTTGGCTGTGTAGCCAGATACCCCCAGCTTGGATGTTTGAGTGGTTGAAGGTGAGAAGAAATGCACCCAATGCTTCTATAGTTCCATAGGCTTCAGTGTCTTCTTCTATTACACTGTATATTAACTGCCAGCTTTCTTGCCTGTATTTCCCCATCACACCAAAAGCTCTATGAAGATAGGGACTGAATATTGTCAGGATCTGGCACAGTGCCTCATATCAGACAGTATTTGTTAAATGAATGAATAAATGAAACCTGGAGACACAACACAGAATAGCAGAAAAAGAAATAGGCCAGGCATGGTGGCTCACGCCTGTAATCCCTGCACTTTGGGAGGCTGAGGCAGGTAGAACACTTGAGGTCAGGAGTTAAAGACCAGCCTCAAAAACAAAACAAAACAACAACAACAAAAAATCAAGGTGAAAGGAATTTACATTTACCCACAATCATACAAAGAGTTTCGCTCTAGTTGCCCAGGCTGGAATGCAGTGGCGTGATGTGGGCTCACTGTAACCTCTGCCTCCCAGGTTCAAGCAATTCTCCTGCCTCAGCCTCCTCAGTAGCTGGAATTACAGGCACCTGCCATCACGCTCGGCTAATTTTTGTATTTTTAGTAGAGACAGGGTTTCACCATGTTGGCCAGGCTGGTCTGGAACTCCTGACCTCAGGTGATCCACCTGCGTCAGCCTCCCAAAGTGCTGAGATCACAGGCATGAGCCATTGTGCTGGCCGAGGCTGCAGTTTTAAATCAGTTGATTTGTATGCAGTTTTTTCTCTTTGGTAGCAAATTCCCATCCTTTTGATAGTAAATAGTCAATGGAAGCAGCCAAGAGTCACTGGGTTTTGGTCAAGTGTAGTGATTAAAGTGAGAGATCAAGTAGGCAATACTAGTTTTGGTTGAAAGCCTCTGCCTGTAGGACAATGTGAATGGTTTTCACATGTGACTCAAAGTGGCTCTGAAGGCAATAACAGGAATTCCAAAACTACTGTGGGCAATTGGTTCATCACCAAACCAAGCATATTACTTCCAAAAGAGTGAACTATGAAGGCGACAAACAGGGCTAGGTGATAATACTTTCTCAGAATTCATGTTACACACATATCTCATTCACACACAGAAATTCTTAATGGGTGAGTCAATTAATTCATTTAATTAAAGTAGATATTCTGGTTCACCTAAAACTTTAATATTTGCTGTATTTTTCAGTATAACATTCTCATAAAAACTTATTCACCATTTGACTGGTACTTCACATACATAATCTTTTTAAGGTTCACACTACTACCACAAATGTAAGTATTATTCTCCCCATGTTATGAGAAAATGGAGACTCAGACAAAATGTGATTTGTGCAAGACAACAACAGCTGATAAACGGTAGAACCAAGATGCCAATACAGATGTTTTGCTTCAAATACCAAGTTCTTTTTATTTTCTGATCCTGCCATGTAGCACCTTTGAATAATTCTTAAATGTATCACTATAGGGTTGTTCAATTTCTAGCTGCAACGTTTAACATTTCTTTTTTTTTTTTTTTGAGACGGAGTTTCACTCTTGTTACCCAGGCTGGAGTGCAATGGCGCGATCTCAGCTCACCGCAACCTCCTCCGCCTCCTGGGTTCAGGCAATTCTCCTGCCTCAGCCTCCTGAGTAGCTGGGATTACAGGCACGCGCCACCATGCCCAGCTAATTTTTTGTAGTTTTAGTAGAGACGGGGTTTCACTGTGTTGACCAGGATGGTCTCGATCTCTTGACCTCGTGATCCACCTGCCTCGGCCTCCCAAAGTGCTGGGATTACAGGCTTGAGCCACCGCGCCCGGCCTATGTTTAACATTTCTTAATGACTCTATTATTACCAGTGAATAATCCTACTCTTTATTTAACCTGGAAGTGAACTGAACAAAACTGAAGATATTGCTTATAAATAGACTTATTTATATTCTTGAGGAAAACTGGAAGTAACTACAAAAAGCCATTTATTCCACTTGAAGTAAATATTGATACTAGACCTTACATTTAAAGAGACTGGACTGGCAAGTGACTTTCTTTTTAACAATAACCATATTAAAAGAGAAAAAAAAATGGAGCAGTAAGTTAAATAAAAGGCTAATAAAACTTGGAGGAAATAGCTGTTTTCTTTTAAACCCTGAAAAATACCAAATGTAGGTTATGTTGCATAAAGAGTCATTTTAAGAGAAGACTATTAACAATCCAATAGTAGAGTCAGCATTAAGAACTTCAATGATATTCAACTCAAACATGCATAGGGAGAGTAAAGTTATTTTATTAAATCATGCACATCACGTGTGTTAGTGCAAATAGTTTAATCTGTACTCCAGAAATTCTATTGTACTTTATATCTTTACAAAATAGATTTAAAACAATTATTTACTTTAAAAAATGTAATTCTGAAGTTAAGCATTTCAGAACAATATTTGCAATAACCTATATACAAGAGGTACTGGGTACCACTGGCATATTAGCATTCTGTGGTGGAGTGGCTTCCTGCAACAGAAAATGATGAAATGAACTATATGACAGTATTCTCTACAAGTCATTTGTGACTAATTCCTCCATAAATCTAGTGATCCTCCCAACAGTAATCCCAAATAGCTTAAAATATAACCTTTAAAGTATAAACAGTGACTGCCAAACATCACAAGGCAAATTATACCCTAAACTCCTATTTCAATATTTGGCTAGACTTGCGGATTGCCACAGAACATTCAAGCCAATTCACTGACATTCCCTCCCAGTCTTCATTGACTGAAAAATTTAACTATGTGATACTTTAGGATATTCTATGACCTAAATAAACTTTACTGACATAACTATGATGTCACACAAAACCATGGCTAAACTTTCACTTCTGTGTTTTAAATTTATAACATCAAGCAGTGTTTTTAGGTGCTTCATTGTGCATAGAACACTATTAATCTTGGGAATAGTGCTTTTCATTAATAGAAAGTCCCAATTAACAACAATAAAAAGAAAATAACCATTTGCATACCCAACCAGGAAATCTGTTGGTAGGTACAACAGCTCACCCTGAACATGAATTAGCTCTGACACATCATAAACCAAATTAGGTCAATACAAGCTTATCGAAAGAGATATTAATACTTTCTTCAATTAAACATGCTTGGAGGAATAGATGATAGAAAAAAAATCATGCTTCCTAAAATGCTGTATATGAGAAAGTAACTTGGCTTTTAAAGAAAAATATCTCTTTAAATACATGAGGTTTAATAAATTACATTCCAATTGACTCAACAGTTTGGTTGACTGCACTGAAATTGTGTAATTACTATGTTTTTGCTCCCAGAAATACTTCAGTTTGCTCAAGAAAATACACACTCTCATGGAAAGTTTTTCAAAGTTGATGTCCTCCACATCTTCAAGTCTCATTAAGGCTGAACAAGCGTGCACATATTCCCCAAATTATCACCATAACAGTTTATTTTCCAAATGTATTTTTCCTTTAAAAAAAAAAAAATCCACGCAATTAGTTTTCTCTAAGTCTTGTTCCCAATAGCTCAGTGGTTTTATAACAAGTAAAAATGGCGTAAATATGTAAAAAATATATATATATGTGTATATATTTCAAACTGATAGGCACTGAGCACACAGGGCCTCTCTTCCCATGTATGTACTGGTTGTTTGGTTTGGGTAATTATCAAATCAGAAAAATGAATTATCTGGTCATCAGACTTCAGAGTAAAATACTCATAAATTTAATGCTATAAATAATCTGGTGTACCAAGAAGCCTACTTTAGGCCACCATAATATTCAGAATCTCAACATACTAATTTAAAAATTACATGAAAAATTGCAAGCAAATTATTGCTTACAGTAAAGTCACAATTTTATATCTTCTTTATAGACAGATACATTTTATATAATTTAAAGCAATGACCCTACAGCTGTATTCTTGTACTTCTGCTGTTTTAAAAGAGGTAAAAAGGAAGAAAATGGTTCTGTTTGTCCCCAGCATGAGTATGATGCCAGCTTCTAGAGGGAGGACGGTGTACGGACTCAAGGAACGCTCTCATGGAGAAGCTCTGGCCAGACCTGGCACATACAGCACAATGGCTGTTACTGCAACCAGGGCAGCCAACATGGGCATCCAGGGCCAGGGTTTCTGTGTGGAAAGAAACCAAGAGTCAATATCACATTCTCTCCTCTCTTTTCATACCTATTAACCCCTTGGTTTCAGAGAGTCCTGAATATTTAACAGAATACTGGAAAAATCTTATTTTTGCATCATAAAAATAAAGTTAAAAAAAAAAAAGTGAGAGAGTGTAGGTATAAGGAGAGCCATAATAGCAGGACCACCAATTTGGAAGTCTAATATATCACAAGAAAGTCCTGGGAAGTTTTCAACTTTGTTACAGTTGAAACCTAATAGTGACTTCTAAGAAAACCTGTGGGCTCTGCCTGCATTATTTACTCTGGTATCCATATATTCCAATATAACTGATGTATATAGATACCTGTAGTATGTTTCTGCCTAAAATGTTTATTTCTTGATTAGAGCCAGACTCCATGTTGGGATATTTTATTCAAGGGGATGATAGTGGCTAAGGTGACAAGGCTTTGGTCTAGGCTTTGGTCCTCTAACTTGAAACCACAGAAGACAAAATCAAATAGGGTTCAAGATGGAGAAGTAACATTAGAGATCCTGCCTGTCTGATAATTCTGGTAAAGACTCTGTTCAGTGTAATAAAGCCACATGATCATCTCATATGCTCTACTAACATGCATGCCAGTTAGAGGCAAGCATGGACGGGCTGTTGCCTGCTAACTTTAAGAGGGCTTTATAAGATTAGCTTGCTTTGGTTGACATTTTTATTTTTACTTGTATTCCAAGAGTGTTATTGAGAAAAACTGGTTTTTCTTTTTTTCTTCTTCTTTTTCTTTTTTTTTTTTTTTTTTAGCTATGGCAGAGAAAAACTGGTTTTTAAAGAAATATTCTGATGTTGCAGGTCAGGGCTCAGAAAGAAATGGGATACGTTTATATCCTTGCAAGTACATAATAGGGTTGAGATTGTAAGCCAATGGTTCATTAGGCTAATCTCATTTTTTTTCATCTCCATAGCCATAGTATAAATAGGGAAAGGGTTGAAACAAAGAAAATCTACACTATGAAAAGGAAGAGGATAAGGAGGAAGGGGAAGAAAGCTGGCTGAAAACTTGAAAGAGGCAAACTCTTCATTTCTCATTTAAATCTGATTAAACACATAATTGGAAAGGGTACTAATATTGCAGAAATTCATAGTGTACTCCAGTTTGCTACAGATCAAGACAGTTAAAAGAAGCATATTAACAACTGGTTAGGTTGGAATTAACTCATGGTTAGCATTACTACAAAGTAAACAAGACAAAAAGTTATGGGATTAGTTGACTGTTGAATTCACTGGTATGACACAAATACACAGCATACTAAATGAAGGGTTTGCTTCAGGTAACAAAATACCTGTGTGTTTTTGCCATGCACTATATTACAAATACGGCACAAACAGGTGACGGGGACAAACAGACAAGGACTCAACGGTAGTGCTTGTACCTTTCTCTACCACAATGGACCGAAACACCAAAACAGGAAAGCCAGGAATAGGCCGATGAATACGGCTGGGACGGGTTGTAATATGGAAGGCTAAAGAAGGGAAGGCATATTAAAATCATTTTATGCTATGAATATAATCAGATAAGAGGATTCAGACCCCAGTGGGGTGGGAGGCAGGGAAGAAAGACTGAAGCAATAGAAGTATACCATTCAGGTTTTGCACAGATTCAAACATTTTAAAGACATCTAACACAATCCTGAACGACAGACTGGGGTATGCAAGTTGGGAAACTATCAGTTTAAAAGGAACAGCTAGGCTGGGTGTGGTGGCTCATGCCTGTAATCCCAGCACCTTGGGAGGCTGAGGCAGGTGGATCACCTGAGGTCAGGAGTTTGAGACTGGCCTGGCCAACATGGTGAAATGCTGTCTCTACTAAAAATACAAAAGTTAGCCGGTCATGGTGGTACACACCTGTAATCCCAGCTACTCGGGAGGCTAAGGTAGGAGAATCACTTGAACCAGGAGGCTGAGGTTACAGTGAGCTGAGATCATGCCACTGTAATCCAGCTTGGGTGACAGAGACTCCATTTCAAAAAAAGAAAAAAAGGAACAGCTGAAGGCAACGGGCAATGTGGGTATACCTAACATTCTAATGAAATGTAGCACATGAAGACAGAGCAAGCCAGGCATGGTGGCTTATGCCTGTAATCCCAGCACTTTGGGAAGCTGAGGTGGGCAGATTGCTTAAGGCCAGGAGTTTGAGACCAGCCTGCGCCACATGGCAAAACCCCGTCCCTACAAAAAATAAATGAGTTGGGCATGGTGGTGCACGTCTGTAATTCTAGCTACTTGGGAAGCTGAGGTCGGAGGATCACTTGAGCCGGGGAGGTCAAGGCTATAGTGAGTTGAGATCATGCCACTGCACTCCAGCCTGGGTGACAGAGCAAGACCTGGTCTCCAAAAAAAAAAAAACAAATAATGACCAACACTGCACCGCTAGCTGATGCTCTCTGCTTGATAGTACACATTTTTGCTCAATACCTGAAACCCATTATTTCACAATATACTCCCTCAGCAATGGTTAAGGGTTATTTTATTCCTCTAACAAAATCTTTTCTTTTTTTCAACCAAAGCTCTTTTGCTTATTAGATTATACTACTTTCCAGCTTAAAAATAAGTGCCCTGTGATAATGCATGTTTCCTAAATCAGGCAAGAAATGTGACAATATATGATAAAGGTTTGGTATATAAAGACAGGCAGGGCTGGGTGCGGCGGCTCATGCCTGTAATCCCAGCACTTTGGGAGGCTGAGGTGGGTGGATCACCTGAGGTCAGGAGTTCGAGACCAGCCTGACCAATGTGGAGAAACTCCATCTCTATTAAAAATACAAAATTAGCCGTGCGTGGTGGCACATGCCTATAATCCCAGCTACCCAGGAGGCTGAGGCAGGAGAATCATTTGAACCCAGGAGGTGAAGGTTGCAGTGAGCCGAGATAATGCCATTTTACTCCAGCCTGGACAAGAGTGAACTCCGTCTGGTCTTGAACTCCTAACCTCAGGTGATCCTCCTGCCTTGGCCTCCCAAAGTGCTGGGATTACAGGCATGAGCCACTGCGCCTGGCTGCAAAGTTACTTTTGAAAAGGTTCTAAATAGTACATTCTGATTATGCTAGATGTCTTCATGGGTTAATTTAGCAGTAGACTGAAATTCCATAATCCCAGGGATATGAATTAATACAAAAGAGAGAAGTAACCAAACCATTATGATCTGATTTTAGAAGAGTTTGTAATCTACATTTTGAAAAGTAAATGCAAACCATTTTTGCTTAGCATAAAGCCTCCACACCCAGTTTATCAACTTCTAAAAGGCTTCCACCTAAACAGCAAGCCTTTATTGTCTACAAACTGCAAAGGACAACTGGACACAACTCATGAGCATTCTGTGTGCAAATGAATAACAGGATGGCCATGCAACATCATTCTTTTGTACTTGTGCTGCAGGGTAAGCAGAGTGGCTTCCTCCATAGGAAGCATGTGGCTCACGCACACTGCAGTGTCCAAGCCATGACAGCAGTTTCAAATAAGTGAGAGCACAACCAACCACGCCAAACATCTATCAGTTAGGGCCCACAAAGGTAATGATCACTAAAACGTACAACACAACATTAATTTAGTATAACATCTTTTTAAAGACCATCTTTCTAGCAAATGAAAAACAAAAAAAATTAAAGTCAATTTATACCAAAATCTTCATCTGTCTCTTTCTCTCTCACAGCCCTACAGAAACTCACCAAATATTTTCTAATACTTACAGAACGCAAAAGAGACACTAAGCTTTTTAGAAATTGTGCCTCAGTGAGAACATTATTGGTATATAATGAAAACCATTAATAAGTCTTGATTTTTTTGATATAGCCAAATGCTAATTATCAACATGTACTACCGTCTCTTAAATGGGTCGCTGGTAGTATAGTGCTTCATTTCCCAGCAGGGCATAAACAAGAGCCAGACAATGGCTTAGTGACAGAGCTTCAGACTCATCTGGGAAAAGCTGACAGTTCTTAGGCAAGCTGCTTTATTGCAAACAAGGCTCTTCCTCCAGGCAGTCCCGAGGCTCTTGGGGTATAGGTTAAAGGTACAAATTCTTTTTCAAAAATTTGACAGCATAATGATTCTGTCATGGAATTTCATAATTGAAAGCTTATTTCATTTGTACCATTTGCTTCACAAATCAGTGATAAAGTCCTCTGAAAATCAATTTCAATCTCTCATCTGCCTCTCAATCAAAGCTAAGCCAAGTTTGCAAAGACTTACATTATTTCCTTTCTCTCGGAGCAGCTTCAGGTTGTTTTTACATTGTTTGAGCTCATCTGTGATTGACTGCTTTTCCTGCTCAGTCTTTTCAAACTTCAACTTCAGTTCTGAGAGTACAGTCTGTGTCTTTTCATACTAAAGGCAAAGAAAAAAAAAAGTGTGCAGATTCAACTTAAAATGAGTATGAAGGTATGGTTCTAGTCAGGCTTATATGCCAGATCCTATTTAGTCACGTGGAACACTAAAGACAAGTATTTTTGTTAAAGGAGGAATAACTTGCACTCATAAGAAGAAGTCTTTTGGTCAGGCGCAGTGGCTCACACCTATAATCCCAGCAGTTTGGGAGGCCAAGGTGGGTGGATTATGAGGCCAGGAGTTTGAGTCCAGCCTGACCAGCATGGTGAAACTCCATCTCTACTAAAAATACAAAAATTAGCCAAGCATGGTGGCGTGCACTGGTAATTTCAGCTACCCAGGAGGCTGAGGCAGGAGAATCACTTGAACCTGGGAGGTGGAGGTTGCAGTGAGCTGACATTGCGCCATTGAACACTCCAGCCTGGGCAACAGAGTAAGACTCCATCTCAAAAAAAAAAAAAAAAAAAAAAAAAAAAAAAAAGGTCTTTAATGTTGACTTGATTCTATGTAAGAATTTTCTGGCCCTGGAATAAAAAAAAAATTAAGAGTAATCACCATTTTGTCATCTGTTTTTAATATAAAGGATCACTTTTTCCACCAAGTAAGTGTAGGAGAAAAGAAAAACTTCAAACTGAGCAAAAGAAAAGTAGGTGAAGAAAAATCCCATAGCCTAATTAAGTGGCAATGTTAGGAAGCCTGAGTTTGTATAATGGTAAGCAGTGTCAGCCAAGCTATTTTACTCTTGAAGTAAAAATTACTCTTGAAGTAATTCCTCCACCTAGTATGGAAGCGAAAAGAAAAAAAAAAGTATTAATTCCCAATAGGTTTCCCTTTACCCAGCATTACTGGGTATTAAAGTGTTCTGGATAAGTGAATTTTCTAGGCAAATGAAGAAAATAAATGTATCTGAAGTACACACCACTATGACTGGGAAATATCTATTCTTCCACTTCAAACTTAGGTATCAGCCGGGCATGGTGGCTCACACCTGTAATCCCAGCAATCTGGGAGGCCAAGGTGGGCAGATCACCTGAGGTCAGGAGTTTGAGCCTGGCCAACATGGCAAAACCCCATCTCTACTAAAAATATAAAATTAGCCAGGCATGGTGGTGCATGACTATAATCCCAGCTACTTGGGAGGCGGAGGCAGGAGAATCGCTTGAACCTGGGAGATCAAGGTTAGAGTGAGTTGAGATTGAGCCACTGTACTCTAGCCTGAGCAATAAGAGTGAAACTCCATCTCAAAAAACAAACCAAAACAAAAAACTTAGGTATCAACTAAAAGTCATTTTAAAAAAATCTGTTTCTGGTAGAAATTTTATTTTTATTATTTATTTTTTGAGATGGAGTCTTGCTCTCGCACCCAGACTGGAGTACAGTGGTGCAATCTCGGCTCACTGAAACCTCCACCTCCCAGGTTCAAGCAATTCTCCTGCTTCAGCCTCCTGAGTAGCTGGGATTATGGGTGCCTGCTACCACGTCTGGCTATGTTTCATACTTTTAGTGGAAATGAGGTTTCACTATGTTGGCCAGGCTGGTCTCGAACTACTGGCCTTGGGTGATCTGCCTGCCTTGGCTTGCCTCCCAAAGTGCTGGGATTACAGGCATGAGCCACCACGTCCCGCCTGTTTCTGGCAGAAATTTTTAAATAGTAAAACATGTCATTTTTTGCTTTGAAAAACAATTCATTGTATATAATTTGACATTCAGGTAGAGTCAAATCTTTTTATTTGTATTTTTTTTTATTTTTTATTTTTTGAGACGGAGTTTCACTCATGTTACCCAGGCTGGAGTGCAATGGCGCGATCTCGGCTCACCGCAACCTCCGCCTCCTGGGTTCAGGCAATTCTCCTGCCTCAGCCTCCTGAGTAGCTGGGATTACAGGCACGCGCCACCATGCCCAGCTAATGTTTTGTATTTTTAGTAGAGACGGGGTTTCACCATGTTGACCAGGATGGTCTCGATCTCTTGACCTCGTGATCCACCCGCCTCGGCCTCCCAAAGTGCTGGGATTATAGGCTTGAGCCACCGCGCCCAGCGAGTCAAATTTTTAAAGACAGACTGTCTTTTAAAAGTAAGACCAATGTGAAACATAGTATGGCTTACCCCTACTTTAAATGGTGCCAGAAGGCTGAAATTCTAGACTGATTCCACTTCAAGATATTGCATCTTACATGCAAGCTGGGCTTACAGTCAGAGCAGAGATTGTTCTGCTGCTGGCTGTGCCTTTGTCTCCACTTTGCTGCCCCACTCTGCTGCCCACTCTGCCATCTCTCTCTCTCTCTCTCCCTTTTTTTTTTTTGAGACGGAGTCTCACTCTATCACCCAGGCTGGAGTGCAGTGGCATGATCTTGGCTCACTGCAACCTCCACCTCTCAGGTTCAAGGGATTCTCGTGCCTCAGACTCCCGTGTAGCTGGGACTACAGGCATGCACCACCAAGCCTGGCTAATAGTTTCGGTATTTTTAGTAGAGATGGGGTTTCACCTTGTTGGCCAGGCTGGTCTCAAACTCCTGACCTCAACTGATCCACCCACCTTGGCCTTCCAAAGTGGTGGGATTACAGGCGTAAGCCACTGTGCCCAGTCCCACTTTGCCGCCTCTGAAGGTTTTAGAAGGAAGATGGACAAAGTTTGAATATAAAATAAATATACCATGGGTAAGGCATACCAGAAAGGTTCCTCCTTATCCCTAAATATAGCCCATGAGGGTAGAAAGTTTCCAGTTCCTTTCTACCTATATCCTATAAATTCTTCAATAAAGGAAACCTTTATAACAGTGCTTCTGAAATATACAAATACCTTAGAATGACTAATTAGAAGCCCATCATTATGCTCAACAAAGATAAATATTAACAAGGAATGTAAATGTATAAAAACATTAGACAGGAGAGATGAGGCTTAGGGTCAACACAGAGGTCACCAGAAAAAGAGAAGAAAGACATGGGTACAGAGAGGGAGGTAAAATATGAAAGATATTTCCTGTTACCTAACAATACTCCCACTACAAGCCTGGATAGTATGCCAGAGAATGAACTAAAGGAGTAAAATTCATGGACTTTATGATAGCTTTTTTCAATTGACTGTGAGGGTCTGTGGACTTCCTCCCAGAAGGCAGAAGATTACTGGCACACTGCCAAGGCAAAGTCAGTGTATGTACACTAGTTTCTGCAAATTAGAACATAACAAATTCTCAACGACCCATGATCTGATTCTTAACAGTGACTAATAAAGAATAAGTAAAAAGTACTTTATTGACAAGTTTTCCCTTACTTTCCTTTTCCACCATTCTTACATTCAGTCTGCCCTGTGCACCAAAGCAATTAATCATTTCTCCATTCCAGGAGTTGTGAACCAGAACCACAGGAAGGCAGCTCAACCAGGGGCATCCTGTTGCTTACCTCCAGCATGTGAGAAAGTGGCAAGGACTCTGGCCCCATGCGAAGAAGATGAAGCCAAATAACTTTCTTGAGTCAGTGTTTGTAGGGTGGTTTGTGTGCTCAATGTTCTATAATTTTTTTTTTTTTTTTTTTTTGGGGTTGAGTTTTTGCTCTTATTTCCCAGGCTGGAGTGCAATAGCATGATCTTGGCTCATCACAACCTCCACCTCCCAGGTTCAAGTGATTCTCCTGCCTCAGCCTCCTGAGTAGCTAGGATTATAGGCATGTGCCACAATGCCTGGCTAATTTTATATTTTTAGTACAGACAGGGTTTCTCCATGTTGGTCAGGCTGGTCTCAAAGTCCTGACCTCAGGTGATCCACCTGCCTCAACCTCCCAAAGTGCTGGGATTACAGGTGTGAGCCACCGTACCCAGCCTATGAATTCTTCAATTACAGATGTTCCTACTAAATTAAAATATATTGATGCTTTCTTTTTTTTAATTTTTCTTTGTTTTACTGCAAGATATATTGATGCTTTCTAAAGTCAAATATAAAGATGGTATATCATTATTTGCTTTTAATACTGAGGATTAAGATTTACTTTTTTTTTTTTGAGATGGAGTTTCACTCTGTCACTCAGGTTAGAATGCAGTGGCACAATCTCGGCTCACTGCAACCTCCACCTCCTTGGTTCAAGTGATTCTCCTGTCTCAGCCTCCTGAGTAGCTGGGATTACAGGCGTATGCCATCACACCCGGCTACTTTTTGTATTTTTAGTAGAGACAGGTTTTCATCATATTGTCAGGCTGGTCTTGAACTCCTAACCTGCCTTGGTCTCCCAAACTGCTGGGATTACAGGTGTCAGCCACTGCGCCCGGCCAAGATTTCCTTTTTGCATGTACTTTTTATTTGTGAAATATTCATATAAAAGCTGCCGCATATGTAAATTTCAGTTTGTGGAACAAAGGTCATCTATTGCAGCCTTGCTTTGGATATCATTTTTGCTCCATCTTGCTAACTCTCAGGTGACAAACGAGCTTGGTCCTGATTAAGAGGGAAATATCACACCATATTACCAACACCTTTGGTTGTTCTTCATAAAAAGAATCTTATCTGGGCTTGCTTAGCTTGTCATATCTTAGCCTGTTACAACGCTGAAAATACATAATTAGATACTGTGCATATTAAGCATGATTCTGTGAAAGAAAGGAGAACAAAGGGGAAATGTTGAAGGGGAATATGTGTGCATTAATAAAAGGCAATAATTCCTTTGCAGTGGATTACTTCAAACATGAAGACAGAGACAGGAACCTCATTAAAGAACATTTTAGTTATAGTATATAGCTATAACTAAACTATAGTATATAGTATCCAACATGTTGACATCTGGACAAACAGAAAGAGCAATTTCACATTACAAAGGAGTGTGATGAGTACACATCATTTCACAATGGAAACCAGTGAACAAGAAAATAGAAAAGAAACATACCAACAAGATCAGACATATTTTTAAATGTGCTGCATTTAATGCAATCCAAGACTATCAACAATTAAGATGCTGTGACAACATGCCACTGCCATTTGTGGAAACAGTTAAAGCATTTTGCACTGATGACTCAGTGACCACAAACAGGCAAACAATTAATGCAACAAAATGGCTAATGCGTTCATAGTAACATACAACAGAATAATCTTCCAACCACAGCATTCTTCCCAGAGTTTGAAAGAATTATGGCATATGGACTGGAAGGACACAAAGTGCTTACAGTATTAAATACCAAGATATTTACTTTGGCACAAAATTTGTGTTCCAACCAAATAAAATGAGATTTCTTCTAAAACACATATCTTTAGTAAGGTAAAAACGAACACATTACAAAATTGATATGTCCACAAGAAATTAAAAAAATTTTACAGTATTTTTTCATTAGGAACAAACATAAAGACAGAAGAAAAGCAATCATTGCCAAATTTAGGAAACTACAAGGAAAGAAAAGTGCAAAGAAAAACTGCATTGATTAAGCAGATCTTCTAGAAACAACTTTGGGAAAGTTCATTTAATATTAAAGACAAAGAGTTGTCTTCAGCTTCCTTCTAATTCATAAAGAATCCTTTTAAGAAAGTTTACAACTGGGGTGGTCCTTGATCTACAGATCAAGCTGTATCAGCCTTCCTCATCTCCCGAGCTGGCCAGGAGTCAATGCAGGGAGTGGTATGAGGCCAGCAGGACTGAAGGCAGCTCTTACTGCCCTGCTGTCAACTTCAAGGCTTTGGGAAGTGAAATATACTTATCTTGCTCAGGAAGAAATTGGGTAGGGTTTCTGTTCCAAAGTCAACCTTTATGACTTCAACACAAATTTTTAAAAAGCACCACTCAAGTCAAGGTTTTAAGCAGAATGACATGAAAAGTGAGCATGCACATTTATGAATAAGGTGAAAAGGGGGTAGGAGGAAGAAAATAAAAGGCCACAGAACATGTGTCTGGTTGGCTGCCTGGCTATTAGGCGAATTTTAGTAACTTGTCAGGCCATTATTTACCTGAGGGGTTCAGACAGCATTATATTATGGCCTCAGTTTGCTTTCTAAAAGTATTCTAAGTTACATACGATATTCTCTTTCAAAGTTAAACAATAAATCGAGAGACCTGGTACAAAGGGTTTCTCATATAACTGAACTTGTAGAGAAAAATTAAAATGTAGTTTTGTATATTCATATTTTTGAGACCAACCCTATTGAAGAATTCTCTCTATATGGACCATAATACGCAGCTAGAAATCACCAAGCAGAGATGTTCCAAGTATCAATTTTGTGATGGGTAATGTGACTTTCACTTGCCTTTATTTCTAACTAGCATGGATATCTGATTTGCTTTTGGCTTTAAGTCCAACCATAATTGGGCTTATAACGTCTTTTCGCTTTACCTCTTTCTGTACATCCTTTGCTTGGTTTTCAGCCTTACTGAGAAGAGTTTTTAAATCAGTTGAATCCCGAAGATGCTGTTCTTTCAAGGATCCCACTTGATTCTCAAGCTCTTTCCTAGACATCTGAAGGATGCTGAGATCACTGGTAAGCTCTAAACTCTGCTTCTGAGAACTGCAATATAAATATTGACAGATAGTTATTCACAGGTAGAAACTGGACACAGAAAGAAGTCCAATTTCTTATACATTTCACTAGAAGGGACAGAGTGGATTTCAGAGAAAAAAAGAAAAGTATAAAAAAGAATGAAATATTTTCATTGAATACGCAAAAGGCATCAAAACACTAAAAAAATGCACGTTTAAAGGTGTATCCCATCAGATATACACAAAGCTTGAAAATTAAAAAAAAAAAATAGAAGGTAATTAACTGTATATTTTGTTGTATCAAATTGTATTAATTTTATAATAAAAAGTTTCAGTGTAGTTCTTTTTTTTTTTTTTTTTTTTTTTTTTTTGAGACGGAGTTTCGCTTTTGTTACCCAGGCTGGAGTGCAATGGCGCGATCTCGGCTCACCGCAACCTCCGTCTCCTGGGTTCAGGCAATTCTCCTGCCTCAGCCTCCTGAGTAGCTGGGATTACAGGCACGTGCCACCATGCCCAGCTAATTTTTTGTATTTTTAGTAGAGACGGGGTTTCACCATGTTGACCAGGATGGTCTCGATCTCTTGACCTTGTGATCCACCCGCCTCGGCCTCCCAAAGTGCTGGGATTACAGGCTTGAGCCACCGCGCCCGGCCGGTCAGTGTAGTTCTTCTACAGGAAAAGAATACAAATATTTCAACAATTTCTCCTAAGTTTAAGTAATTGACAAATAGAATGGGGATCAGAAACTTAAAGCTTAGGAGCCACTGCCAACTCAAGTAAAGATAAACCTATTCAAATGAGAAGACACACCAAATTAAGAAAAGAGCATAAGACAAAGAAGTAGGAGGCTGAGTTCTAGACACCCCCAGCTCTGCTACTGTTTAGCTGGGGGATGTTAAGCAAGTCACTTAACTGGTACATTTCATTTACAGAGTAAACATTTTCTGAGCTCTTAGACCTGTATTAGGTACCATGTTATATAGACATAACTAACACAAGGACAGTCTCAGTGTCCTTCACTGCCAAATAACAGGATTGAACTCATTAACTTCTGAGGCTGCTTCCAAGGCTAAATTCTATGATCACTTTTTTTTTTTTTTTTTTTGAGACGGAGTTTCGCTCTTGTTACCCGGGCTGGAGTGCAATGGCAGATCTCGGCTCACTGCAACCTCTGCCTCCTGGGTTCAAGCAATTCTCCTGCCTCAGCCTCCTGAGTAGCTGGGATTACAGGCACGCGCCACCATGCCCAGCTAATTTTTTGTAGTTTTAGTAGAGACGGGGTTTCACCATGTTGACCAGGATGGTCTCGATCTCTTGACCTCGTGATCCACCTGCCTCGGCCTCCCAAAGTGCTGGGATTACAGGCGTGAGCCACCGTGCCCGGCTATGATCACTTATAATTTGATGTTAAAAAAATCTGACTTAAAATATATGAGAACAGCTTGATATGTGTGAAGAGAAATTCCTTATTCAATTCCTTCTTCCATAGCCCAGACAACAGAGAATAAAAGGTCTGTATAGTATAGCTGTGTAAGGGAATTTGGCTCCACTACATAGCTATAGGAGTATAAGGTTTTCAAGGTGACAGTTTTACATCTTTCAAAATGGATCAATCAAAAAATCACACTCACGGCCGGGCGCGGTGGCTCAAACCTGTAATCCCAGCACTTTGGGAGGCCGAGGCGGGTGGATCACAAGGTCAAGAGATCGAGACCATCCTGGTCAACATGGTGAAACCCCGTCTCTACTAAAAATACAAAAAATTAGCTGGGCATGGTGGTGCGTGCCTGTAATCCCAGCTACTCAGGAGGCTGAGGCAGGAGAATTGCCTGAACCCAGGAGGCGGAGGTTGCGGTGAGCTGAGATCGCGCCATTGCACTCCAGCCTGGGTAACAAGAGCGAAACTCTGTCTCAAAAAAAAAAAAAAAAAAAAAAAAAATCACACTCACTACTGTAACTGAACTACTATAGAGTCTGAATCCTGTTCTGATTGTATGCTTCACAGATTCTTTGGAGTGGGTCTGATGTTGTCAAGCCAATACAGCTAGGAATTAAATGACACATAAGACCCTGTAAAGGAAAACTAGCTTCTAAATACTGCTTAAATGCTGGGGAGTCTTATCAAGTAAATTTGGGGCATCAGAAAAGTTTAAGAAAAAGAACTAATCTGTCTTAAATACTTTAGGTGAGTTTAGGCAGATTATTTGACCAATGATCTAATATATTCCACCTTTCCGGGGCCTAATATTTTTAAACCATATGCTTCTACTCACAAGGAGTTTGTAGGCTTGCCTTTCAACACTTAAAACTTGAAATAACTGAAAACAGCCTTTAATAATCTGCCAGATTCCAAGTAATCACATCTTTAAAATAAGGGATCTAACCTGAATCTTTAATAAAATATCAATAATTTCAGAACAATAATAACTAAGATAAGCAACACTGGCAAAAAAATGGATATTTCTTGCTTGGCAGATTATTAAACTAAACAGTATTAATATCCTAATGTATTCTAAATGTAAAGAACTTGGGTATCTGCATCATAATCTTATGCACACTTCATACCAAACAATTTATCCAAATGTGCTGTCACACAGAAAATCAATTCATTCCTTATTTTATTTATTTATTCTTTTAAAGACAGAGTCTTGCTCTGTTGCCCAGTTTGGAGTGCTGTGGTGTGATCACAGCTCACTACCTTTGATCTCCTGGGCTTAAGTGATCCTTTTGCTTCAGCCTTCTAAGTAGCTGGGATCATAGGTACATGCCACTCCACCCAGCCTCCTTAATTTTTATATATAGGCCAGGTGTGGTGGCTTACACCTGTAATCCCAGCACTTTGGGCGGCCAAGGTGGGTGGATCACTTGAGGTAAGGAGCTGAAGACCAGCCTGGCCAACAGGATGAAACCCCATCTCTACTAAAAATACAAAAAATTTAGGTAGGCGTGATGGTGCATGCCTGTAATCCCAGCTACTCAGGAGGCAGAGGTGGAGGTTACAGTGAGCAGAGATCATACCACTGCACTCCAGCCTGGGCAACTGAGCATGACTCTACCTCAAAAAAAATAAAATTCCATATAGATATATATGAGATGTGTATATATATCTCATGTATATTTCATATATGATATATATCACACACACATATATATATATTTATATTCTTGACCTTTATTTTGTCCCATTCATATTTTGAAATTGCTTTTATAAAGTTTTACATGTTATAAACAAAGTAAAACATTTGTTTTTATTTTTATTTATGTTTTCTTAAGACAGGGACTGGCTCTGTTACCCAAGTTGGAGTAAAGTGGTGTGATCATGGCTTAGTGCAGTCCCCACCTCCTGGGCTCAAGGAATCCTCCCACTTCAGCCTCCTGAGTAGCTGGGACTACAGGCACATACCACCAGGCCAAGCTAATTTGTTGCATTTTTTGTAGAGATGGAGTTTCATAATGTTGTCCATGCCTGGCCAGAATAAACCAATTTTAAACTTAAATATGGTAAATTCCACTAAATTTGCTGGAATAAATCTAATACATTCACTGATTTGCTTGTAAAGTATTAGATTCTAGAAAGATTTAACAAGTTTCAGAGAATTCTTGGTCTTATGTATTATTCTTCTTCATATAACCCTATTTGAAATTCAGAAAATTAATTTCTATCTTTCAATAGCACAAATTCCTCTTTTGTTCTGTTGGCTTGTTTGATATAGGATTTGGTTCTGTCAGCCAGGTTGGAGTGCACTGGCATGACTGTGGTTCACTGTAGTCTTGACCTCCTGGGCCCAAGCAATCCTCTCACATCAGCCTTCCCAGTAGCTGGGACTACAAGCATGCGCCACTACACCCAGTTAATTTTTGTATTTTTTTGTAGATACAGGGTTTTGCCACGTTGACCAGGCTGATCTTGAACTCTCAGACTCAAGGGATCCTCCCAAAGTGTTGGCATTACAGGTGTAAGCCACTGCACCCAGCCTTACAAATTCTTCATCACAGTCACTTCCTGATCACCCTTACTAAAAGAAGAGATCACTGGTGTGAAAGAAAAGCAATTGACATTTAAAATTTATTAATTTATAGGGCAAGTTCAACTATGAATTACAGACTTCTGTTGTTTGTTCAGGGTTTCCTTGGGACATTTAATGAATCTGTATTCCATGAATACAAGGAAAGGACATGCAGGATAATGGTGGTGGCAAGAAAAAAAAAAAAAAAAAAAGCTTAAGTATTTATTCAGTATGGTTAACCTGCCAAATAGCCAAACAGAGACTGGCTGAACATTTACTCCTGAAAAGTATTTAAATATTAAAATTAAATTTAATTTAGATGAAAATTTAAGTTAAGGAAATATTTATATCTGAAAAACAGAGTTCTTGCATACTTGTGCAATTCTTTTTCTTGCCGTTGCAGTTCTGATGATAGTGAAACATTTTCCCTTTTTAGAGAATGGCATTCAATTTCCAATGCATTCCATTCCTTTCTCAACTTCTCCAGTTCACCTAAAATAGTCCCAAAACATATTTGTTAATACAGAAATATAACTTCCATAATATTTCAAAGGATAAAGAAAAATATTTCAGAGAAGAACATCACTTTTCTCCTTAAAAGCATGTACATTTTACATGGTTAATTATTTGATTCCTGTTACTTTGCATGTATACCTCAAGGAGTGATATCAGCTTGTATTTGAATAGTATTTTTTTCGACTTCACTTTTATAAGGCAAGCAATTTTTAACAATTTTAAAATAAAATATAAAACTGTAAAAATATAAATTTAAGTAGAACTTGCAGACCTGAAAATACATTTTTAGTTCCAATATAGAAACACTGGATTATACAACTGATTGATATCAAAGAAAAAAAAGTCTGCAAAACCTGCATGGTGTTTTTTTTAAACAAGTTATGAAGTTATCAATGTCAAAAGTTAAGAGTTTTATGTAAAATACATTTATTCACCTTGCAACCTTGTTGCTTCCTCTCTCTGCTGGTCCTCACACTGTTGACATCTAAGCTGAAAACTGTTTTGCAGACTCGTGATTTCTTTCTCATATTCAGATGCTGCTTTCCGCCACCGCTCAAGCTCAGCTCTCACCTTCTTAAGCTCTTCTTGTAAAGAGGCAATGTCAGTGTCCCGCTCAGAGGCAGCCTTTTCTGCTGCTTGATGAAGGAGCAAAATTTCATCTTGGGCACTAAGCAATTCATCCCTAGTACTTGTGATTTCTCTGTCCTTCTCCTCCCGGAGATTCTCAATATTGATGTGTAACCTCTGCAACTGGGCTGCAAAAGTATATCCATCATTTTCTCGGCCCATTGGAATTAGAAATAAAAGAACAGTCCATACAGGTTTGTAGTTAATGCATAGCCTGGGTTGTCAGAGCTGTTGCTTTTGATTAAAGTGTATAAAAAATCCACATTTGATGCCGAAAGTGTCAAAATACAGATATCAAAGAGGAAAAAAAAACCAGTGATCTTTATCTCCCCAATACACAGAAAACTACTTATAACATTTTGGTATTTATCCTTCTAGATTTTTTTCTATACATTTATACACATATAAAAACAAACATTAAATAGGGAGTGATCACAATATATACAGTGTTCCCCATCCTTCAGTTGATGAAATTTTTTTTTTTTTTTTAAATATTCAGGAGAGAGCTGGAGTATGATGAAACTCTTTCAACAAAAAATAGTTATGGTATATATAACTTATTTGCCCAACCCTTTATTTTTGATATTTTAGGCTGTTCAGTGTTTAAACACTATATACCATGCTATTTTCTTTTCTTTTTTTTTTTTTTTTAGGGTGAATCCTATGTGTAGAATTGCTTGGTCAAATGGTAAGCATTAAACAGTTGATGCTCTTGATTAATTTTTCTATTAAAATGTCAGTTCTTTAAAGATGCCTTTTCTGATGACTTCTATAAAAAAACAGCCCACTGTTGTTCTCTGGCTCTTTACCCTGCTTTATTTTCCTTTGAAGTCCTTATTGGACATCATATTATCTATTAATCTGCTTATTGTTTATCTTTTCTACTAGACTGTACACCTCATGTGTGTAGGACATTTGTTTTGCTCACGGCTGTCAAGTACTGGGGATATCCGAATATCTGACATAGAAAACAATCAAGAATTATTGGTTGAATTAATGAGTTAATAAAATTAATGAATACCACCTCATTGAAGCGGCAAATATGTATATTTAAAATATCTGGTTTTGTGCTCATGACCCAAACCGGAAACAACTTGTATAAAATCAGACTTGGTGGGCTGGGTGTGGTGGCTCACACCTGTAATCCTAGCACTTTGGGAGGCCAAGGTGGGTGGATCACCTGAGGTCAGGAGTTTGAGACCACCCTGGCCAAAATGGTGAAACTCCATCTCAAAAAAAACCCAAAAAACAGACAAAAAAAAACTTCGTGCAGAATAAGAAAATTAATATTGGTTACCATATTATAAGGAAATTGTAGATTTAAAAAGTTTCAAAGGAAAATAATTATAAGAGGATTTAGTGGTGGGAGAAAGGGAAGTTGCTATGTAAGTAAACATTAAGAAGATATTAGACTTTCTAAGTTTGTAGGAAGGACTGAGAGGTAATAAGTTTGGAATCTGAAAGGGCACAATGGCCAGAAATGATCATGATTTGTTGATACAGCTGTGAAATACACATGCTGGCACTAGGGGGCACTCAATGATGCCTGGGCAAGACAGGTTTAAAACAAAGGCAGCACTATATCACAGAACCTTTAGGAAAAATTGCCCCTACACAGTCTAGGATGAAAATAGAGATTCAAATCAGATTTATACAAACTAATGGGTAATGGTATTAAACTACAATAGGAGTTTTAAGAGCTTTCAATTTAAAAACACATATGACAGGCTGGGCACGGTGGCTCACGCCTGTAATCCCAGCATTTTGGGAGGCAGAGGGGGGCGGATCATGAGGTCAGGAGTTTGAGACCAGGCTGACCAATATGGAGAAACCACATCTCTACTAACTAAAAATACAAAAAATTAGCCGGGCGTGGTGGTGCATGCCTGTAATCCCAGCTACTCGGGAGGCTGAGGCAGGAGAATCACTTGAACACGGGAGGCGGAGGTTGTGGTGAGCCAAGATACAGCTATTGCACTCCAGCCTGGGCAACAAGAGCGAAACTCTTGTCTCAAAAAACAAAACAAAACAAAAAAATTTACCACATACAACATAACTTAGAAATTCTAATTTTAAATAATTCAAATGTCTCACTCAAAAAACAAAACCAAAAAGACTAGTTTTTCTCTGGGATATTTTTGGGCAAGTATCTTGGGTTTCATACAATGACTCTTTCTTCTCTTCTGAATAGTGACTACTTGTCTATTTAATTTCTTCCCCACCTATTTCTCAAGCTAAAATTTTAAGACATTAGCTCCTTCTTTGACAAGAAGACAAAAAAATTTAGGAATTTTACAATGGCATGGGAAAGGAAGACCTCTCCTGAGTTATACAATCTCCTCATAATACACCAGGAGCTCCAGCTGGAAGTCAACACTTGACAGGCAGAGGTCTTTCTGGAAATTTCTGTAATGACCCTGTGATAGCCCAGACAAAGAAATAGCAAAATTGTGATAAGAAGAATAGCCATTATCAATGAAGTCAGTGCAGAGACCATTATCCTATTCCATGTGATATATAATTTTTCTTGAAATACAAGTGTGTTGTGAGCATTAGATGTCAATATATCTACACGAGCAACTAATATATACACATACCAGCAAGCTCAAAGTGCTGATGCACAGAGTGGCTCAAATAGATTTCCTATCCAAAGGCCCTCTGTAGGAACTCATGACATAACCCACAAAGTGACAGTCTTACCAACTCCAAATCTCCACCTCTGCTTTTTCTACTCTGTCTAAATACTGGAGGTACTGGACCATCTTCCCTGGAATTTTCTTAAAAAAAAAAAAAAATAAAGCTCCACCAAGAGCTGTTAAAATGTGAGGTTCTAGAGAATCAAAGCCATGATTAATGGGGACTCTCTGCTTTCTTACTTTCCATTCCTTTTTTTTGAGATGGAGTCTTGCTCTGTCTCCTAGGCTGGAGTGCAGTGGTGTAATCTCAGCTCACTGCAACATCTGCCTCCTGGGTTCAAGTGATCCTCCTGCCTCAGGGGAGGTGAAATTAAAGGTATGCGCCACCATGCCCAGCTAATTTTTGTATTTTTAGTAGAGACAGGGGTTTGCCATGAGGGCCACGCTGGTCTCGAATTCCTGACCTCAGGTGATGCATCCAAATGCTGGGAATACAGGCATGAGCCACTGTACCGGGCCTCTATTCCTTTTGAATCACTAAAAACAAACACGCGATAACTATCTCAAATAGCCTTGGGGCCTTCCATACCTTGAAGAACCTGTATTTGTTTAGTGGATTCCTCAACTTGATTTCGATATGCTTTTCTTTCTTCTTCCAAAAGAGCTAAATGTAAAAACACAGTATCTATTAATAGTTTTGTGAATTAATGAAAGTATTGAGTTGAGCAGATAGAAATTTCTTTTAAAATTCTCTCCTAAAAGCTAACTGAAAGAAACAAAAGTTAGGGAGCAAATATTATCAGTATTAGTAGTTAGTTTAAAGATTTTAGGAGCACAAAACTGTAGTGAGTAATAAATCTATTCAACTGAGTAGTAGACTTTTCTGGACCTGGGACCACCAAGATAATATGTTCTTTCCTTAACATGACAAGCAGTCTTCACAATTGTTAATCAGCATTTGAACTTAAATTTTTAAAAAGACTTAAAATTCTCATATTTACTGCCAAGCACATAGTAAACACTAAACTAAATAATTGCTGTATACTAAATATTTTTTCATTGTAATTTAATATATCGGCCTGGATCCTCCAAAAGGTTCAAGTTAAGTGAATACCAATTCTAATTTCTTTGAGAAGCAGGAAAGAAGTAGTAACAAGAAGTTCCCAGTTCCCACCTGGGATTTAAATCTTCCTACTAGGCAGGAAGGCCATCTTGGAGAACATGAGGACTCCATAGGTCATTCACTTTCTCATTTTAAGACTCTTTTGAGTTACTAATTGTCTGCAACTAGGTAGTTACTGTGAATGATACAGAAATGCAAGCTCTAGGGAACTGTACAGATGCCACTGGCTTATGACACTACGGATTAAGTGAGCTACTAGAAAAGAAAGTGGCCAGGACATTAGCTAACATTAGTTGTAACTAAAATTTAGAAATTTGAGTTTTCCTTTTGTTTTACTTAATATGCAATTAACTATTAAGATCTCTCAATTAGTAAAGATCTTACTTGATTTTCACATCAATAGTGTGAAGGTAGAGCAACTGTAACCCTTCTCATTTTACTGACCTGAAACACAAGTTTAGAGAGGTCAAGTAAACATAACAAGATCACATATCTCATAAAGTTGTGAATCTGAAACGTGCCTCCAGACTCCAAGTTTGGGACCATCCATTTATATTGTGCTGCCTCCACACATCCCTAAAGAGCCAAAGTAATCTTGATCTCACCTTGAAGTTCAAAGCATTTTTGTTTACTTGTTCTAGCTAGCTCCTGGGCTTCGATCAATTCCTTTCGAAGATGCTGTATTTCTTGTTTTGCCTCAATTTCTGACTGTGCACCCTGCGAGTCATCTGACAAAAACATGTTTATTTCAAAAGCAAGAGTTAGTATCACACTATAATCTCTACAATAAAAGACTGGTAATCTCTTTCATGTTTACACATACATAGTTAAACAACAGAACCACTGAGTTAAATAAAACTTAGAAGCAAACTCTAGTAAGCATTTTAGTAGTTGGGAGAAAACACAAATACGGTTATATATATAAGTAATCATGGTGATGACACTATAAAATATATGTTAACATAAATTATATATTCACAATTTAGCATCAAAACAAATAATTACAGTGATAGATTATAATTCATTGCTTATTAAGACTTGAAATTCAGTGAGATGAGCAAAATGCTATTCTTCTTCATCATTTTGAAATTTCTTGATAACCAGTCAGAAAAATTTTACTTGGAACTTAACTGAATATGGATAACAAAAATAAACTCTTCGTCAAAAAGCAGCTAAATTTTAGCACAATTATCCTTATTATGAAACGCAAAATAAAAACTAGGCTGAAAGCTCTACTGAGCCTACTTTGTCATCACCTTTCCCCCAACACACACATATAACAAATATCTGGGCTGGGCCCGGTGGTAACGCCTGTGAACCAGCATTTTGGGAGGCTGAGGCGGGCGGATCACAAAGGAGGTCAGGAGATCAAGACCAACCTAGCTAACATGGTGAATCCCTGTCTCTGCTAAAAATACAAAAAATTAGCCAGGCGTGGTGGCACCTGCCTGTAGTCCCAGCTACATGGGAGGCTGAGGCAGGAGAACTACTTGAGCCCAGGAGGCAGAGGCTGCAGTGAGCCGAGATCACGCTGCTATACTCCAGCTTGGGCCACAAAGCAAGACTTTGTTTCAAAAAACAAACAAAAACAAAACAAAACAAAACAACAAAATATCTGCTGAATATATTAAATGATGTAACCTAAGTGGTTTCACTGAAATAAATTAAATCCAGCATTCTATTTCAAATATGCCCCTTCCCCTAACCTCCTTCCTCTCCAGTCGCTCTGCTCTTTTTTCATTATATTAAAACTTCTGCTACTGAACACTGCCTGTAATAAACATATCATCAGGTAAGCCATATTCTTCTAGTGTATTCTATTTGAGTATCACTTTGGCTTATAAGCACCTCAGCATAATAACTTCAATCCATCAAAGAAGAGCTAAGAATAACTTTCACAATATAATTACAATAGGTTTTGGAAATTACATATACATACTTTCATATTCATAGATTATATCCTATTTTTCTCTCTAGAAAAATTTTATTCTAGGTCAGGCATGGTGGTTCATGCCTATAATCCTAGCACTCTGGGAGGCTGAGGCAGGCAGATTACCTGAGGTCAGAAGTTTGAGAACAGTCTGGGCAATATGGCTAAAACTCGTCCCTACTAAAAATTAGCTGGGTGTGGTGATGAGAATCTCTAATCCCAGCTACTCGGGAGGCTGAGGCACAAGAATCCCTTGAACCCAGAAGGCGGAGATTGCAGTGAGCCAAGATCACACCACTGCACTCCAGCTTGGACGACAGAGCAAGACTCTGTCTCCAAAGAAAGAAAAAAAGAAAAAGGAAAAAAAAAATTGATTCTGGATTCATCTACTCTAGTCAACCTGTTAATTCTTCCTTCAAAAGGTCTTTTGGCCAGGGAGGGGGCATGGAGATAAAGAGAGAGAGACTTTACAGAGATACTGTTGCATTAGCTACAAAACTCTCACAGCTCTTTCATCACTATCCACTGGAGTCTGCAAAGGTCCTGGCCCCCATTTCTGGATTTGTCATTATGTAGAACAATGCTCCTTTTTTAATAAAGGAATATTTAGGAGAGAAGCATCATAATGCCTACATCTTACATTCAAGTGGTCTGACAAAAACATTGACATTAATTCTTCAAGTAGATATTTTCCTTGTTCTGTGATAGAGTTTTCCAACCTTAACACTATTGACATTTTGGGCTGAATAAAATCTTTGCTGTGGGACTACTCTATGAATTGTAGGATGTTTAGTAGTTTTCCTGGTCTCTATCCACTAGATTCAGTAGACCCTCACCGTACCCCACCCCCCAGGTCACAACAACTAAAAATGTCTTCAGATATTGCTGAACATCCCCTGGGAGGTAAAATGTCCCATGTTGAGGACTATTGTTCTATGTTAATAATTTGATAACCAAGAAAAAAAAATTATACACACGTTTCTTTTTTATAAAAGCACTGGCTATTAATTCTGAAACAACCTTCTGGGTATTCTAAAAATGCTCAAATAAATATATTGTAGATAAAGGAAGCCACTTTTCTCGCTGTTGAAGAAGAGAATTACAGATATGAAAATAGGTAAGATAGAATTAATCCTCTGGGCTGTGCACAGTGGCTTACACCTATAATCCCAGTACCTTGGGAAACCAATGCAGGCGAATCACTTAAGGTAAGGAATTTGAAACCAGCCTGGGCAACATGGTAAAACTTTGTCTCTACTAAAAATACAAAAATTAACTGGATTTGGTGACGCACACCTGTAGTACCAGCTACTCGGGAGGCTGAGGCAGGAGAATCGCTTGAATTTGGGAGGCGGAGGTTGCAGTGAGGCGAGATCATGCCACTGCACTCCAGCCTGGGCAACAGAGTGAGACTCTGTTTCAAAAAAAAAAAAAAAGGAAAAAAGAAAAGAAAAAAAAGGATTAATCATTAATCCTCTGGTGTAGGGTATGAACTTGAATAAATCTGAAGTTATACATATAGAAATATAGATATGTGTCCAACTGTACACACACAAACATGCACAGACACTAACACTTCTTAAGTCTGTCCACTGAGTGGGGCTAGAAGCAATTATACACCAGTAGCAATGAGAACACCAAACATTTAGATCTTGGTTTCTCTTTTTTTGAGACAGGGTCTTGCTCTGTTGTACAATCTAGAGTATAGTGGTGCCATCACACTTCACTGCAGCCTCAACTTGACCTCCTGGGCTCAAGCTATCCCCCTTCCTCAGCCTCCTGAGTAGCTGGGACCACAGGCATGTGCTACCATGCCCAGCCAAAATTTTTAATTTTTTTGTAGAGATGGGGTCTTGCTATGTTGCAACAGGCTGATCTCAAACCCCTGGGCTTAAGTGATCCTTGGCCTCATAAAGTGCTGGGATTACAGGCATGAGCTACCATGCTGGGCCATGTCATAAAGAACATTACTGAGAAAACTGTCAAAATGTGAACAAGGTATATGGATTTGGGAATAGTAATGTACCCATGTTAATTTCTTAATTTTGAGAATTGTATGGTGGTTACATAAGAGAAATAAGAAATGCGCACTGAGGTATTTAAGCATAAAGGCCATCATGTCTGTAACTGATTCTTTGTTTTGTTTTCTTTCGATTCGAGACAGGGTCTGCTGTTGGCCAGGCTAGATCAGTGTCACAATGTCTACTCACTGTAGGCTCTACCTTCTGGGCTCAAGCAATTCTCATACTTCAGCCTCAAGAATAGCTGGCACTTAGCCAGACATGTACCACTGTGCCTGGCTAAGTTTTGTTGTTTTTTGGTAGAGACAGGGTCTCACTACGTTGCCCAGGCTGGTCTTGAACGCTATATACTGTTTGATCACAGAAGTGGAGATGCCAAAAATCTTTACAAATTAAGCTTAATAAACAGAGAGAGGCTGGGCGTGGTGGCTCATGCCTATAATCCAAGCACTTTGGAGGCCAAGGCAGGCAGATCACCTGAGGTCGGGAGTTCAAGACCAGCCTGACCAACATGGTGAAACTCTGTCTTAAAAAAAATAATAATAATAATAAACACAGACATAATAATCTAACTATATTCAAACTAATTGAGTACTTAGTGTGCAGATCCTCTTTCTAGAAAACCAAGTACCTTATTATTTTTTTTTAAATCAAAGATTAATGAGCAATTCTTTCTGTGTAAACGTTGATCAAGGTCTCATTGTAATCGTATAGTTGTGTGGGAAAATGCATTATTAGCTTATTGTGGCTTGGGTCCAAAGTCATTTTATCTAAATACGTAAGTCACATGGAAATAAATGTTATTTAAGAGTAACTAATATAAGTTGTAAAGATTAACAGAATCTGTTTTTTCCTTAACACGAATTATGTATCTTTAGGACTGCCTGGTATACAGTCTGGGCCAGGGGCCAGTTTTTCTCAGACCAAAGCTAAATCCTGTAAATTCATACTATAAATGAACTGACTAAATTAACCAGCCCTGGCCCACAGAATACCTACCTACATAATATCCTAAAATTAAATTTAGTGTTACAAAATATCTTTAAAAGAGTGACTGGAGATTCAACTTAAACTCTGACCTTTGCTCTAAATATATTTAAGACACACTGAACCACTTGGTAAAGGGCCATATCAAAGAATTTTTTTTCTCAAATTCTATTTTGCAGGTGCATGCTTGCGAAAGGCTGATCTAGCCAAAACATAGGTCATGCCATCAACTGATAAAAGTAACCTGGCAAGTGGATGTGTCCTCTTTCCATTATTATCACTCTTCCCTTTAGTTGCAGGCTTGGTTGATGAGAATAACCTTTGCAATGCAGGAAAATCATCTTTCCATTGTGGATATGTGTGGCCATGTGAAACAGTCTCAGGTGGCAGTCTCTTATTGTCAATTCTTACCCCTTTGCCACTCTTTCTGAACTGCCAGGTTCGTCTCAATAGCTGGATCTTTTACTTTCCCTATTATTCTCTTTCACTAGAAATTCCCTCTGCTACCACTGATCACCCCTGTGCAGAGAATTTCCAAACCTGGTTCCTGTTTTCTGTCTATAGCCTCCTTGTGTATTTTATCTTTGTACCTCTCAGGTCAATAAAACATCAGAGAAATAAAAGAAAATGACTTGTTGGTTCTAGTTTCTGTTCTGCACATCCAGCTTCACCTCTAGTTTCTAGGGTGACCATACAAAACTGGGACATCTTTGAATATGAAAGAGAGCACTTTTGATGATAATTATGCTAGGACAATAGGCATAGATGGTTCCAGGCAAACTCATAGTCACCCTTCCTGTTTAGCGTGTGCCAAATTAAAACCACTACAGCCGCCACCAGGACACTTTTTCTTCCAGAAACAAATATTTGTTAATTTTCAGTCACTCAGGGTCAAATCCTGGAGTTACGGCTGACTTTCATCTCTTTCCCATATATAGTGTCTCAGGCCAATGGATTCTAGATAAGATTACCAAGGGAGAGATAAAAGATAAGAATAACAGGGCCTCAGGTGGGTTTTGTTCTCTTAAATTTCCACAGTAATTACCCTAGTTCAGACTCTCAAATGATTAAGCCTCCTGATGGCTCTACTTGTAGCCTCTATCTACACCGTTTCATTCAATAAACCTCCCCCAAGTACAGATCTGATCATATCATTGCTGTGCTCAGAAGCCACTGAATTGTCATAATGATCACTCCACCTTACAAAACAAAGGATTATGTGAACAAACTTTAATTATATTTAGCAATCCTCAAACCCAACCAGTATGATCTAGCTTGTGATTTTTAATATTTCCTTTTTCTAAGAAGGAAATATTCTTTTATCTACTCTTCTTGTAATCCTACTCATTTAAAAATATTTTACAGATGTAAATTTAAAAAAATCTATAACATCTTTAGACAATACTAAAAAGAAATAATACCTATAATACTATAATCACATTGGAAAAAAATGAGCAATTTCTTAATTGCTTGATATCCAGTCAGTATTAACATTTTCCATTGTCCCAAATTTATTTTACAGTTGAATTGTTGGAATGAAGATTCATACAAGGTTCATGCATTGTAGTTAGTTGACATATCTCTTAAATCTCTCTTAATTTATAGGATTTCCCCAATCCCCTTTCCTTTTTTTCCCCTTCTAATTTAATTGCTAAAGAAGCTGGGTTGTGTGTCCTGTAGAATCTTCCACATTCTGGATTTTGCTGGTTGTCCTACAAATTGGCAATCATACAGAAATGCAAGGGAAGTCTTAGAAGTTCTTTCACCTTAACTTTAATCAAGGTTAGGGAAACTCTGACCCATCTTCATCAATGGCCCCTGAAGCAATTACTAACAGCATCTTCCCACAGCAACCCCCACTCCATGCATCTTATATTTTCCAGTCTTTTTCCTGCATCTTCTCCCTTCATTACCTCTTCCTTGAGTCTGACTTCCTAGGCTATATTGTGAATGCTTTTATAGATACTGTTTAGTGGTACTCATGGATTAAAAGTATTTGTTCCTGATATCTGCCAAAGTGACAAACAAATAAATGCATTACTAATTAGCAAAAATCCATCACCAACAGCTCCTTGTTCCTAAATAATGCAGGAAATAATTTTAAAACCCTACAATCTTATTTAATTAATAAGGAGTTACTCAGAGTGCTTCAAGACATAGGTCCGATTTTATCAGTCACCATCATTATCATGATCACTGTCTTCATTATGGTGGTTAACACTTTAGTTCCCAACACCATGGTAAATGGTCCATGCACACTCTCTCACTCAATCTTCACAATAATCCTACAGATTTCTCCAATCTAATACATGAAAAAGCCCTGAGTCACAGAGGGGTTAAGCAATTTGCCAAGGACATATTACAAACAAATGGCAAAGCCATGACTGAACCCAGAGTTCTTTGACTCTCAGCTTTGTGGCTAGTGTTACTTTCCTAATGCTCTTGTGGTTTTATAATTTTAATGTAAGAAGACTATTATTCATTCATTCATTGAATACCTGAGTTTTACTAAATACCTGCATTGTGGTAGGTAATGAGATAAAAATCAAATTTAAAACAGACTTACAAAAATCAGAAAAGCACTAATAATAGTTGAATACAATTAACACAATCATAAACACTATAAATCAATCTTAAATTGGCAGTTAAAAAGATTTCTGGGAACACTGCATGCCTATACCAAAACATCTCATGTACCCCATAAATGTATATACCTACTATGTACCTACAAAAATAAAAACCAAAATACAACAACAACAAAAAAAGAAAAAAATAATTTCTGGGAGAGTTCTGCAGTATGAAAGACCATAAAGAGGGCTACTTTTGTACGGGTATGTTCATTACTCATTTACCTCCCTTCTTTTGTTTCCACGTTCCCATAAAGGCCCACAGAGTCTGACATTGATTCTTTCAGTACCAGTAACTACACTTTATACCATAATGGTACTGTATTTCCGAGATGAGATTTCTGGACCATACTAACATTAACTTATATTTTATTATGACATTAGAAAAAAATCATGCCTTATCAATACCAAAGATCACCTAAGAAGAGTACAACTCAGGGCCAGCACAGTGGCTCATGCCTGTAATCCCAGCACTTTGGGAGGCTGAAGCGGGAGGATCATGAGGTCAGGAGTTCAAGAACAGCCTGGCCAACATGGTGAAACCCCATCTCTACTAAACATACAAGAAATTAGCCGGGCGTAGTGGTGTGTGCCTGTAATCCCAGCTATTCAGGGGGCTGAGGCAGAAGAATCACTTGAACCCAGGTGGCAGAGGTTGGAGTGAGCAGTGACTGGGCCACTATACTCCAGCCTGGGGAACAGACTGAGACTTTGTCTCATAAAAAAAAAAAAGTATAAATCGGTAACAGTGCTCCTTCTTATATAATCCCAAAGCTCGGGGCCTGGACAAGGAGATTCACTATTACTCCAGCCATAACAACTGGCACTTCCACAAAGAGAAATTTCCATAGGCTGCTACTGATCCCAGAGAGTTGTCTGGTGTTAGTACACCACTACCACCATTTTTAATTAATCCATTGGGCTGAACTTAACAATATATGTCAACTTTTCTTGTGTACAATAAGGCAACATAAAAGAGACTGAATGTTGGCAATTTTCCAGTAAACCATCCCCAAGAAACTTTATTTTAAAAACATTTTTATAAATGCTGATTATTTTCTACCTACTTCATTCTAAACAAGTAAATATCAAGAAATACATGTACTTCCTATTTAGAGGTGAGACAAAGAGTTCATTATATGTACTGCTTATCACCATCTAAAATTTCTTAGTCCAAAATTTCTAGAAGAGTGTCATAAGACTCTGGGGATATTTACTAGAAGATGAAGACGACAGGAAATACGGAAATTTACAACTGCTACCATATGATAATAGAGCAAACTGGTGAACCTTTCAAGAAAGAATTCCACCTTATCCTAATTATGTTAAAAGTGCTAATAAATTCCTATTAGAGACACAAGGGTAAACAAAAAACACAGAATTTCACATTCTACCACTTAATACTTTGTCCCTCATAATCTTGACTGATTCAAAATTATTCTACAATTGTTTGAAATATTGGGCATGAGCACCAAAATTTTAAATTTTGGTTCCTGCTACTTTACAGAACCTATCTTAATCTCTTAACTAAAAATTAAAACTTTACATAATATATAGAACAGATTTTATGGCAAAGGGCGATTTTATGCCCTGGTTTACAATGTCATAAAAACATGTTAACGTACCTTTTAAAAGGGACACTTTGGCAAGAGGTTCATTTAGGTCTTGGTCATCCATTTGTGCGTCTAGAGAGAGGAAAAAAAAAAAAATATATATATATATATATATATATATATATAATTACAGGCAGTATTCAGATCTATCAGCAAGCTATCATTATCAAAATAAACAATCGGAATTGATACTTCTATTACATTTGGATAGTTGAAAGTAGTTTTAACAAAATATCCAAGATTCAAAGGGAATGACCTGGTGAAGCATTTTTTTCCCCCAAACACAAACTTTGAAATCTCCACTCATGTTAACCTATATACCTAAACTGCCATTAACAGCTGCAGGTCCATAAACATTAGGTTAAAACTCACCTGTAGTGTCGTCACTGCTTTTTTCCTTGCTTGGACTCAGAGTGTCTGATAAATCAGATTCCTTTGCTCTTGTCTGGTTTTCTACCAAGAAAAAAATAAAAGTAAAATCTTATTACAGTTAAATATCTTCTATCAATAAAACTGCTTCAGGCTACGAATGCTCAAAATCTACAGGTACGTAAAGTACTTTTAAAATAGGTCAGGTCATTGAATCTCTTACTTCTTCACCACCCTTGTCCAAAATGGAATGCTGGTTATTACACGTAGCTCATATTAAATTATAATGTGGATCATGTCTGCTTTGCTGAGGGCTGGGGCTTTTGTTCAAGGCTGTCCACTTGCCAACTAGAAACACAAACGAAGCAAGCTTTGCTAAAGTATTCAGAGAACTGCAACAAATACAGTAAAATTCCCAGGACAATGTGGACACTGTATAAAGATAATTAAAGGAAAAGGCTCTGTTACATAAAACACTAGTAAGAAGGCCGCCTTAGTAAGATGTGTACTCAAATAATAAAACTCTTAAAAAAAATCATGTTAGTTCTTATAAAGAAAGTAAATTAACAGCCTTTTATTTCTAAAGATAACTGTCCCTGAATCACAGTAAGAAAAAACTTTTTTTTTTTTTTTTTTTTTTTTTTGAGACAGGGTCTTGCTCTGTTGCCTAGGCTGGAATGCAGTGGCAGGAATACAGCTCACTACAACCCCGACCTCCTGGGCTCAAGAGATCCCCCTGCCTCAAGCTTCCAGAGCAAGCTGGGACTTCAAGCTCATGCCACCATACCCAGCTATCTCTTTAATTTTTGGTAGAGATGAGGTCTTGCTATGTTGCCTAGGCTGGTCTCAAACTCCTGGCTCAAGTGATTCTCCAGTCTCAGTCTCCCAAGCACCAGAATTACAGGCATGAGCCATTGCACCTGGCCAAGAAAAAAACTTTTTTTTTTTTTTGAGACGGAGTTTCGCTCTTGTTACCCAGGCTGGAGTGCAATGGCACGATCTCGGCTCACCGCAACCTCCGCCTCCTGGGTTCAGGCAATTCTCCTGCCTCAGCCTCCTGAGTAGCTGGGATTACAGGCACGCACCACCATGCCCAGCTAATTTTTTTGTATTTGTAGTAGAGACGGGGTTTCACCATGTTGACCAGGATGGTCTCGATCTCTTGACCTCGTGATCCACCCGCCTCGGCCTCCCAAAGTGCTGGGATTACAGGCTTGAGCCACCGCGCCCGGCCGAAAAAAACTTTTAAAAAAGTTTTGAAGTTATTTACAAGAGGTCTTCTACCTGGTCCAATGAAGACATCTTAGGCCTAATTTTCAAAGAATTGTCCTCAGAAATCCTAACTATAGGCCCAACAGTTTATTAACGATAACTGGCAATTAATTAGGCCCCAGATCCTCATCTGTAATGGCACATTTGTATATACAATGGGATTCCTTTTTTTCTTTTTGAGGGGGGGGTGTCACTACGTTGCCCAGGCTAGTCTTGAACTCCTGGGCTCAAGTAATCCTCCCGCCTCAGCCTCCCAAGTGCTGGGATTACAGGTGTGAGTCATCACACCTAGCCTATGGCATTCTTTAGGGTAGCATTTGCAGAGAATGTCATTTCTCTGAATAAAATTCTATAGCATCTTCCCGTTCTCCACAAGGTCTCAGTCAAGCTTTACATGGCAGAATTTAGCCATAATCTGGTCCCCGCATTAATTCCCACAGGAGCTCTGCTTTGGTCATGTTAGCTTCCTTATAGGGCTGATACATGCCACCTTATTATGTCCTGCAATTATTTGTTTCATCTGATATTTCCCTAACCTCAAAACAGCCATTCTCTCTACTTGGCCTATTCATTCTGTAATACACAGTTTAAGCTCCATCAACTCTAAGGAAGTCTTCATTTCTCCATCATGGTGCTCCTTTTAATTGTATCTTCTCTGTGTCTTTTGTTTCCCCAATTAATCATATTCTATTTTATATTATTCTGTGTATGTGTATATAGCTTCTTTCCTTAATAAGATTATACATTTATAAAGCATATAATTATTTTTATAATGCTATGCACCTGATTTCATTGTTTGTATGTGCATGTCCACTTCTAGTAGTTTTCCTAAACGAAATAACACAGCACATATGGGATAATAATGCTCATTGTATTGTTCATTATGGGAAAATGAAATACATCTATTATGGAATGAAAACTATTCAAGATATATTTACTACTAAGTAAAAATTAAGCCTAATAAAGAGCAGTATGTATAATATAACTCCACGTAGATTAAAAATAGTTATACATTTATAGCTATGAATTTTTAATTGCATATATTTATTCAAGGTCTGGAAGGATCTACAACAGAGATATCATGAGTTATTTTTGGAGGTGGGACACGGTGGACATTTACTTTTTAACTTCACATAGTCATACATGGTTTGAAAATTTGTAGAAATTTGTAGAAATATATATAGTTTTATAAGCAAGGAAATTAAAATATATTCTCCATTTTGAAATAAATTAGAAACACGTCTAAAACCATTACTGTCAAAATATTAAATACAACATTAAAATATAACTTGCTATGGCTATTTCATATAAGAATACCCCCAGAATTTGTGGCTTAACTTGTGAAATGGTAATGAATTGCAAGAAGACTTTGCTTCTTTTCTCAATGCCATTTGTAGTCAAAGGTCAACTGCTGAGAGGGAACTTAGATTAGAATTGAAGTCACTGGTCATTGAGGCCCATGGGAATCTAATCTGTGACTGCTGCTGCATTCATAGTATGCTAATATCAGACGTTTCTGAATGTTCTAGTTTTGATCACAAAGTTACATTCTCAAACAAAAGAGGCTGCTACATCTAATCTCCATATATGGTTAGAAAAGGAACCACGCTGGAAGAACAAAAAGGAAACAGGAAAATGACTCTCCCTGAGTTTAATATTTTTGGCAATTTTAGGATCAAAATATTAGGTAAAGCAAGGAGTATATTTTCAAAAATATTCTTCTAGCTTACAAGGAACTCTTCCTCTATATTTAGAGTATTAGCTGGGAAGGTAAAGTTGCCTTAAAGATAGGGCCAAATTTTTCATTAGATCTCACTGGAAAAAACAAAAACAACAACAACAACAAAAAGATCTCACTGGAATGTAACTCCTGATAGCAGAGATTTTTGCCTGCTTCTCTCTCTTTTTTTTTTTTTTTTGGTTGGAGACAGGGTCTTACTCTGTTGCCCAGACTGGAGTGTAGTGGCACAATCATAGCTGACTGCAGCCTTAGCTTCCCAGGCTCAAGCCATCCTCCCACCTGAGCCTGCTGAGTAGTTAGGATCACAGGTGTGCACCACTACATCTGGCTAATTTTTTATTTTATTTTGTAGAGATAGGGCCTCCCTATGTTGCCCAGCCTGGAATGTCTGTTTCATTAACTGCTATATTCCCAGTGCATATAACAGTATTTTAAATACCTAGTATATAGTAGGTATTAAAAAAAAAAAAAAAAGGGTGTGGCCAGGGACAGTGGCTCACGCCTATAATCCCAACACTTTGGGAGCCGATATGGACAGATCACCTGAGGTCAGGAGTTCAAGACCAGCCTGGCCAACATGGAGAAACCCCGTCTCTACTAAAAATACAAAATTAGCCGGGCATGGTGGCACATGACTGTAATCCCAGCTACTGTGGAGTCTGAGGCAGGAGAATCCCTTGAACCCAGGAGGCGGAGGCTGCAGTGAGCAGAGACTGTGCCATTGCATTCTAGCCTGGGCAACAAGAGCAAAACTCCAACTCAAAAAAAAAAAAAAAAAAAGATGATTGAAAGCATATATCTACCCTGAATAAGAAAAAAAGTTTTTTTTGTGTGTGTGTATGTGCGTGTGTTTTCTAAAAGACAATGTCTCACTATGTTGCCCAGGCTGGTCAAGAAAACAAGAGAGAGACAGAAAGAGAAAGAGAAAGAGAAAGAGAGAGAGAGAGAGAGAGAGAGAGAGAGAGCGCGAGCGCGAGCATGTGCATTTTCTAAGAGACAGTGTCTCACTATGTTGCCCGGGTTGGTCTTGAACTGCTGGGCTCAAGTGATCCTCTTATCTTGGCCTCCCAAAGTGCTGGGGTTACAGGTATGAGCCACTGAGCCTGGCCAGAAAGCAAGTTTTTAGCAAGTCAAGTCATAGTCCCTCAATGTTGTATCCTGCTACTATAGTTATACAGAGGCAAATCAAATCGATTTAAGAATGAAACACAAGGCCATGAGTGGTGGCTCACATTTTGTCAACCTAACTTTATAAATGAAGAATCTGAGGTTTAAATAACTGAAATTGCCTGAGAGCGTACAGCTGGTTAGTGGCAGAATTATCTACGCATATTCTTTCTACTTCCACCTCCAAAGCTATATATAGACATGTAGTGACTGCAAGTTGAGTTAGAAATTAAACAGAAAGCACATTTTGCATTAGGTGATACCTCTTCTAGAGGTAACAAAAGAGGTAAGACTGCTAACAGTTGGTAATTGTTTATTTATAGCAACTGATATTTTCAATCCAAAAAAGAAAATTCCACCAAAGTATCGCCAATTAAAGAATATTTAGCCAAATCCAAAACAAAACAAAAAAAATACTTTTTAGCTCGATTTAAAATGTAACTGATTTCAGCCATCTAGTTTGTTACAAGGATCAGCGTATCTTTGCATATTAACTGTGAAAGGTGCTAGTAAAGTGTTCACTCACTACTGATAGAAAAATCCAGCCGAGCATGGTGGCTCATGCCAGTGATTTCGGCACTTTGGGAGGCTGAGGCGGGTGCACCTGAGGTGGGGAGTTCAAAACCAGCCTGACCAACATGGAGAGACTCTGTCTCTACTAAAAAATATAAAATGAGCCGGGTGTGTTGGTGCATGCCTGTAATCCTAGCTGATTGGGAGGCTGAGGCAGGAGAATCATCTGAACCTGGGAGGTAGAGTTCTGGTGAGCCGAGATCGCACCATTGCACTTCAGCCTGGGCAACAAGAGTGAAACTCCGTTGAAAAGAAGAAAAGTAAAGAGAAGAGGAAAGAAGAAAAGAAAGAGAATCCCCGAGTATAGAAAACTTATATTTATATTATGATTCTTTTTCTTTTTGTTTTTCTTTGCCATATCTTTTTTTGTATTATCATTCTTAAATAATATATTCTATTCATTTACATGGACTTATCTGCCATAATTTACTTAATAAATACCCTTATTAATGGACACAAACGCTTTCTTCTTGTTGCTTTTAAACAACACTGAAACAAACATTCTTGCTCATTTATCCAATTTGTTCCTTAAGATTAAAAACCCAGGCTGGGCGTGGTGGCTCAGGCCTATAATCCCAGCACTCTGGGTGATTGAGGCAGTCAGATCACCTGAGGTCAGGAGCTTGAGACCAGCCTGCCAACATGGTGAAACCCCAGTCTCTACTAAAAATACAAAATTAGCTGGGCATGGTGGCATGTGCCTGTAATCCCAGCTACTCAGGAGGCTGAGGCAGGAGAATCACTTGAATTCAGAAAGTGGAAGTTGCAGTGAGCTGAGATCATGCCACTGCACACCAGCCTGGGCAACAAGAGTGACACTCAAAAAAGAAAAAAAAAAAAAAAGAAAAATAGGTTAAAAATATAGAAATGGAATTGCTGGATCAAAAAGTATGTTCTTTAAGACTTCCAATAAACAATTCATAGCCAGGTTTAAAAGGAAATCAGACAAAGATAAATATTTAAAGTGATGATATTCTAATTACCCTGATTTGCTCTTTACACATTAAATGAATGTAATGAATTATAAAACATATCCTGAAAATATGTGCATCTATTATGTTATCAATAAGATAAAAATAATAAATTATTAAATGGGAAATCAGTAATGCCCAAAACTTCCAATAATGACAACACAATTTCAAGCAAATATATTCTAATTTAGAATGCTTAAATATAAGTGCTAAGATAGCAAGATACTTTAATTAAAGAAGCATTGATTTTTTTTTTCCTAAGGCTCTACTTCAAAGTGCTGGCTATTCAACCAACTAATCTGTATAGGTATTTGGATGGTGAGGTAAAAGCTATTTTAAGGTCTGTTCTCATCTCACTTTAATAAGGTGAAATAAAGTGCCATATGTACTAAAAATAGTTCACTGTTCTGAAACTCAGTGCCTGATTGTCAGAACAATATTAATGATGCATATTCTATGCATTTTTTCCCCAAATATGGTATCTGCCGTGTACAAAATTCAGAATAGAAACCACGAGATATCTGAAATAACAACATTCCCTTAAATAGTTAAAAAAACCAAATGAATCCAGTTACTTTAATAAAATAGAATGTACTAAAACTAAGTATCTCAAACTTTTATAACTCATTGTTTTAATAGACCAAAAGCACTGTGAATCTAGTTTTAAATTTTATACTGGTATAGTCTAATGAAAGTTTTACTATGATAAACACATGCCACCAAATTTATTTGCCTAATTTCCCTATGTATAAAAGTGACTTGACAATATGGTACTTTAAAACTCACTTTTCTTCTCTGACAACTGTAACAGAATTAACACAATAAACTACTTCGGGCAATTACTAGGCTATTCATTATAAAACATAAGAAGATTCTATATTCACAAAGTCATTAATTTTGTTTAAATCAAACTGAGATGCCATAAGTTAAGAAAATATTAAATATCATAAGAGATTTTAAAGGTACAGTAACCCCCCAAATGGAACTACAAGCAGGTTTCACTTAAGTTGTATCACAAAAGATTTACATTGTGTTTGATTAAAATTTGAGCTCAAGGCTGAAATTAATGCTGGAAGTGAGACTGCAACAAATCTTTAATACCTAAAGAAACCTATACCAATTACTAACATTCAAAAAACCACAAATATACAACCACTTAGAAAGAAACATTCCAGTTAAGATACCCTTCTTAAAACAGAAGTCTAATTATTTTATACATTATCTGATACTGTTATTGGCTTGCCATTTTGTGAGCTGTAACAAGTAAACTGATGGTTAAAATACTATAACCTTGAAACTATATACTAACCTTCATTATCCAAAAGAACTGTCAAAAAACAGAAAAAACAAAAAACAAACCTTTTGAAAGCTTTGTTTCTTCTACCGCTTTGGTTAGATGCCCTTCGACGATCAGCTTCTCTGCCAAGGAAAACAAACGTTACTATCCAAGCCCAAACTAAGCAGCATTTCCCTGAGCTAGGCAGTGTAACACATTCCATGACCAAATTTAAAGATGATAACATTACTCCTATGACCAAGCTTGAATAAAAACTTGAATCTGGAAGGGGAACTAGGAGAACTGGAACTATGACGGAGCAATCAGGTTAATGCAGAAAACTGGCGGCAGGCAGACAATTTGCCTTTTATTTTCACCTTTTTTTTAAAAGCCTAGATCTTTTTATAAACTGGACTCAGAAGAAATAATCAAAGCAATTCTCTTTAGATCAAGAATATTTGAATTCCAGGATACTACAAAAACAAATAAACAAACAAAAAAGAATATTAAGTTGAAATAAAATATTTATGAAAAGGCATTTATTCAAATGAATAAAAATTAAGTTATATGGATAGCTTATCGTTCTCTGCTGGCATAACTCAGCAGAGACGGCTAAATAACACATTTCAGTAAAATGAATTATTTTAGAAGAGCTAATCAAAGAAATAAAAAAATTTTTGGTTTGTTTTATGGGGGATTCTCTGTAAATGTATAATGTTACTTCCTTGTAACTTACTTAGTCATATTTTCATATTCTACATTTCACTGAGGAGGATATCTCTATTGGGTCCTTTACTTATTGCTGTATGTCATTTGGTCTCCTTCAATTTATTCATTAGCAGTATGTGCGAATAAATTTTCTATTCTCTTACTCTACAACCTACTGCAACTTGGTCTACACCCACCACTCAACCACTGAAACTGCTCCAATATCATTATAGCCTCTTGTCTGCCAATGCCCATAGCTCTTTTTCTTTTTTTTTTTTTTTTTCAATTTTTAATTTTATTTATTTATTTAGTTTTTTTTTTTTTTTTTTTGAGACGGAGTTTCGCTCTTGTTACCCAGGCTGGAGTGCAATGGCGCGATCTCGGCTCACCGCAACCTCCGCCTCCTGGGTTCAGGCAATTCTCCTGACTCAGCCTCCTGAGTAGCTGGGATTACAGGCATGCGCCACCATGCCCAGCTGATTTTTTTTTTTTTGTATTTTTAGTAGAGACGGGGTTTCACCATGTTGACCAGGATGGTCTCAATCTCTTGACCTCGTGATCCACCCGTCTCAGCCTCCCAAAGTGCTGGGATTACAGGCGTGAGCCACCGCGCCCGGCAGCTCTTTTTCTTAATTTTCATTTCTCATAGGCTTTTTGCAGTATGTGGCACTTTGTCTCTGCCTTTTTAAAAACAGAAAGATAAAGTAACAGATTTTGATTAAGATGTATAAAGTAAGCTGTCCTACCTGTCCTCTGTCCTACTTCATTCCTAAAATTCACTTCCTACAACTTTTAGCCATTTCTATTTTTTTTTTTTTTTATTTATTTTTTTGAGATGGAGTCTCATTCTGTCACCCAGGCTAGAGTGCAGTGGAGCGATCTCAGCTCACTGCAATCTCCACCTCCCGGGTTCAAGTGATTCTCCTGCCTCAGAGTCCCAAGTAGCTGGGATTACAGGTGCCCACCACCACGCCCAGCTAATTTTGGTATTTTTAGTAGAGACGAGGTTTCACCATGTTGGCCAGGCTGGTCTCGAACTCCTGACCTCATGATCCACCTGCCTCAGCCTCCCAAAGTGCTGGGATTACAGGCGTGAGCAACCGCGCCCGGCCTAGCCATTTCTTCTGATACTTAACATTTATATTTCTAAATATATATTGATTTTTATTTTTTCCACTTTAGATATTTATTGACAAGGTATTTTACATGATTAAGCTCTATCATCCTCAAGAATTGCATTTTGTCAATCTATAATCGGTATTTATATTGACAAATTATTTTATATAGTCATATAGTAGACTACAATTACATTTCCTTTCTTGTATGGCATTCAATATACTCAGAATTTATAATGCTTCAGTTTTTTGTTTTATTAATTTTTTATATATCTCAAAAATAGCCCAAGTTCTCACAGAACCATGCAACTTTCAATACTGTCAAACACACCAAGTAATTTATCACATTATATATCCCCATCTTCCTCTTCCTGTTTTATTCCTTTGTTATAATTTCCTGAAAAGGGGTGGACAGAAGGTAAATACTTTGTGATTTTGCTTCTCTGAAAAGGTTAGCATTCTACCTTCACATTTGATTGATGGTTTGGCTAGATACACAAATCTACAGAAAATACTTTTGCATCAGAATTCTGAAAGCATTGTTCCATTGTCTTTTAGTTTCCAACTAGAAGATGAGTCTAATACAGCCTGAATCCTGTCCCTCAGTACACATAGTAGAGATTTCTTACAGTCAGCAATGCCTAGTTTGCTTGTCCTGTTTGAGCATCAGGGAGGACTGCACATCCCAACTCCCTAGCACCGAAGAAGGTTCATAGGACTGATGCTCACCAGGGCTAAAGCATTTAAAAGAAAGTGTAAGTTTTTTACACCTTATGCCACTACAGGAACTCTAGAGTTTCTAGAGTTTGTGTGCTCAGGAAAGGGATGCCTTTGAGTCCCTCTTCCAGAGCTCCGAGACCTGGTGTCGGGGAGATGCTCTTTCTTGCTTGGATACCTTGGAAACTAGTAAGAGGAAATCCCTATAGTTACTGACTAAAGATTCAGATAAAGTGAAACAATTTTTTGAAAAGTTACAACACACGTTGGATCAAAAGAAGAATGAAATTTTGTCTGACTTTGAGACCATGAAACTTGCTGTTATGCAAGCATATGGCCCAGAGATCAACAAACTCAACACCATCTTGCAGGAGCAACGGATGGCCTTTAACATTGCTGAGGCTTTCAAAGATGTGTCAGAACACATTGTATTTCTGCAACAGATGCAGGAGTTCAGGGAGAAAATCAAAGTAATCAAGGAAACTCATTTACCTCCCTCTAATTTGCCTGCAAGCCCTTTAATGAAGAACTTTGACACCAGTCAGTGGGAAGACATAAAAGAGTCAATGTGGATAAACTTTCTTTGCCTCAAGACACTGGCACACTCTTGGCAAGGTTCCCTAAAACTTTACTATCTTATGATGATAGTTAAGACTCCATCTGCCTAGATCCCTGAGTGACAATGTGGAGCAGAGTGGTCTTCCTCACCATGGACATGTAGCATGAATGAGAAATGTTTGTTGAGTTGAGCCATCAAAGATTTCATGGCTTGGCTGGGCACAGTGGCTCACGCCTGCAATCCCAACACTTTGGGAGGCCAAGGCGGGCCGATCACCTGAGGTTGGGAGTTTGAGACCAGCCTGGCCAACAGGGAGAAACCCGTTACTACTAAAAATACAAAATTAGCCAGGCATGGTGGTGCATGCCTGTAATCCCAGCTACTCGGGAGGCTGAGGCAGGAGAATCACTTGAACCCGGGAGGCAGAGGTTGCTGTGATTGTGCCATTACACTCCAGCCTGGGCAACAAGAGCAAACCTCCAAAAAAAAAAAAAAAAAAGAAAGATTTCATGGCTTATTTATTACTATATGATAAATTTAGCTTATTATGACTATATGATACCCTTGTTTCTCTCTGGGTTTCAGAGTCTTCTCTTTATCCCTGGTGTTCTTAAATTTCATATTCCTCAGTGTGTGGTCTCTTTTTTCTTAAACGAGGTGAAATTCACATAACATAAAATAACCATTTTAAAGTAAACAAAGCCGTAGAATTTAGTATATTCACTGTTGTGCCTAGTTCCAAAACATTTCATTACCCAAACAAAAACCCTATACCCATTAAGCATTTACTCCCCACCTCCACTTCACCAGTCCCTGGTGATCACACATCTGCTTGCTATCTCTATGGATTTACCTGTTCTGGGTATAAATAAAACAATATAACATATGACACTCTGTGTCTAGCTTAGTGTGTGGTCTTATATATTGTGCTAAGTACTCAGTAATTTTTTCAGTTTACAAGCTCATTGTCCTTCATTTCTGGGGAATTATCTTGTATTCTATCTATTTAATTGATAACTTATTCCATTCTCTCTCTCTCCCCTTCTCCCCCTCTAGAATTCACTATTAAGATGTTAGAGCTCTAGGATTAGCCCCCAAATTTTCTTTAATTTTCTCTCTTAAAAAAAAAAAATCTCTTGCCTTTTTGTTATATTTTCTGGGATATTTCCTCTACTTTCTCCTCAAGCCTCCTATAGTTCTTAAAAATCTGGTATCATTATTTTTAGTTTTCAAAAATTCTATCTGCACTCTGTTCCTTTAAAAAAATATCATCTTGGGCCGGGCACGGTGGCTCAAGCCTGTAATCCCAGCACTTTGGGAGGCCGAGGCGGGTGGATCACGAAGTCAAGAGATCGAGACCATCCTGGTCAACATGGTGAAACCCCATCTCTACTAAAAATACAAAAAAAAAAAATCAGCTGGGCATGGTGGTGCATGCCTGTAATCCCAGCTACTCAGGAGGCTGAGGCAGGAGAATTGCCTAAACCCAGGAGGCGGAGGTTGCGGTGAGCCGAGATCGTGCCATTGCACTCCAGCCTGGGCAACAAGAGCGAAACTCCGTCTCCAAAAAAAAAAAAAAAAAAAAGAAAAATCATCTTTACCTCTTTTCATCCATGAAACTTTAAAAATCATACTTTTAAGTGGCATATAGTGACTCACACCTATAATCCTAGCACTCTGGGAGGCCAAGGTGGGTGGATCACCAGAGGTCAGGAGTTTGAGACCGGCCTGGTCAACATGGTGAAATACCACCTCTACTAAAAATACAAAACTTAGCTAGGCGGCGTAGCAGGTGACAGTAATCCCAGCTACCGAGGAGGCTGAGGCAGGAGAACTGCTTGAACTCAGAAGGTGGAGGCTGCAGTGAGCCGAGATCACACCACTGCACTCCAGTCTGGGTGACAGAGCAAGATACTGTCTCAAAAAAAAAAAAATTATATTTAAAAAAAAGTTTCTGCTTTTTATTTTTTTTCTATTTCTTCCCTAGTCACATTTTTGTTTGTGTTTTAATTTGTTTTGATCTTTGTCTTTGTTAAGAAAGAATTTCCTCAAAAGTCTGATCTTGGCTTTCCCTTCATATTCAAGGATGAGGCAACAAGAAGCTGACAAAGTCCTATATGCATGTGCAGGGCTTATTACACCCACTGGGCTACAAAGTGGCAGTTTGTTTGGAGACTTCTATTTTTTTATTTTCATTTTTTTGAGACAATGTCCGGCTCTATCACCCAAGCTGGAGTGCAGTGGTGTGATCTCCGCCCACTGCAATCTCCACCTCCCAGGCTCAAGCTATCCTCCCACCTCAGCCTCCTAAGTAGCAGTGTCCACAGGTACACACCACCATGCCTGGCTGATTTTCTGCATTTTCTGTAGAGACAGGGTATCGCCATGTTGTCCAGGCTGGTCTTGAACTCCTGAGCTCAAGCAATCTGCCCACTTTGGCCTCGCAAAGTGCTTTAAATAGCACCTTGGGACAGTTTAAATATCAGTATCGACAGGTATTTCTTTTTATCTCATCAGTTTCTATGGAGTAGAACCCTGTTAACCGCCTTTCTGGGGAGTATAAGCATGTTGACCAGCATTCTGATTCGGTATACAGACTTTCATTTAACTCTCCCACTTTTCCCCCCAGTGAGATGCTCATACCTACCCTGAGCCATATCTGAAACACCCCTCTACTGACTCTCCATTTCAGCCTCCAGAGAGCAAACCTTCAGTCATTCTGAACAAGGAAAGAGATACTTGTCTGTCTGCGTGGATAAGAATATGAAAAATGAGCCTGGTGTGGTGGATCACACCTATAATCCCAGCACTTTGGGAAGCAGAGGCAGATAGATTACTTAAGCCCAGGAGCTAGAGACCAGCTGGGCAGCATGGCAAAACTCTGCCTCTACTAAAAATAGAAAAATTAACTGGGTGTGATGGTGCATGCCCTTAGTACCAACTACTTGGGAGACTGAGGTGGGAGGATCGGTAACTGTGTGGTTGTGGCTGCAGTGAGCCAAGATCATGCCACTGTACTACAGTCCAGACGATAGAGTCTCTGTCGAAGAAGAAGAAAGAAGAAAGAAGAAAGAAGGAAGAAGGAAGAAGGAAGATGGGGAGGAGGAGAAACAGGAGGAGGAGGAGGAAGAAGAAAGTTCAAACTTCCTTATATAAACTTTCAATCCTGTTTTTAGCAACCATGCATTCCTGCCCTACCTGACAGGTATTAAGTGCCTCTTAGCCACAGTTTTAACTTGGTTTTCTGAGGTTTCCTTTAACCCATAGCAGGCCTGAAAAGAAAAAGTGGAGACCCAAATCTCTTACCACTCAATTGTATGTTACACATCTTCTAAAATTTTGTTGACATCTATTATCTGCTGTAGTCTTCTCTTCCATTCTCTTGTCCTTGTGACTTATGCTTTTTTATTTATTTATTTATTTTGACATGGAGTTTCACTCTTGTTGCCCAGGCTGGGGTGCAATGGTGCAATCTCAGCTCACCGCAACCTCCGCCTCCTGGGTTCAAGCAATTCTCCTGCCTCAGTCTCCCGAGTAGCTGGGATTACAGGCATGTGCCACTATGCACAGTTAATTTTTGTATTTTTAGTAGAGGCGGAGTTTCTCCATGTGGGTCAGGCTGGTCTTGAACTTCTGACCTCAGGTGATCCGCCTGCTTCGGCCTCCCAAAATGCTGGGATTACAGGCATGAGCCACTGCACCCGGCCAACTTAGGCTTTTTACAATATTTTACTATGAATGGGTCCATTCACCATATTTAATCAAGTTTACTGCCTCCCTTTGGAAACTCTACTCCTTTAACTTCTAGGATATCACTCACTCCAACTTTTATGTGCTTGCTCATTCCTTCCTTCTTAAGCTTTTATTGCCTTCCCCTTTCTCTGATTATAATCTAAATATATGTGTGTTAGTCTTCAAGATTTCTGTCAACAACATTTTTTAGGGGCTTTAACTACCTTGAGTAATTTCTAAATGTTGATGTCAAGTCTAGCATTCTTTGGCCCCAGAACCCTACTGTCCATTGTCCAACTATTTTCCAAACATCTTTAACCAGAAATTCCACAGGGACTTTCTGGGTAAAGAAATCTCACCATGTCTAAAACTTAAATCTCACCATGTCTAAAACTGAAATTATCTTCTCTTCCTTTCTCCTAAATGTGTTATCTCTCCTCTCTAAGCTTCCATTCCCTCATTCACATCTCTCATAAGGTATATTGTGACTACTCATTATGTCTACCTTGCCCAACTTACTATGAATTCCTTGAGGGAATATATTCATTCTTTCAAATATTTACTATGCACCAGGCACTCACAATGGATTACCAAGATAAATGAGAGAAATATAGGAATTTAGAATCTGGTGAAAGTAGAGAAATGTTTTATTAATAATTTAATTCCTAACACACTTTCGAAACACATGTAATAGTTGTTTGCAAATGCCTGTTACATGAACATAGCAGATAATAAAATAGTATAAACACAGATTTTGAAAGCTATTCCAGTCTTTCTCTAGTATGTTGAAGATCTACATACCTACCTGTTTAAAAATTATAAACACATATCAGAAGATTGTAATTTATTGCTCAAAACTCACTCTTAGAACAAAATTTGAAGTTCCTATCATGACCTACAAGGTTCCTTGTGATCTACCCCAGGGGTCAGCCAACTATACCCCCATGGGGTCAAATCCAACCTGCTGTCTGTTTAGCAAATAAAGTTTTATGGGAACACAGTCAGGTCCATTCATTTGCATATTTTCCATGGCTACTTTCCCCTACAATGACAGAACTGAGTAGTTGCAAGAGACCTTACAGCCTGCAAAGCCTAAAATATTTACTACCTGGCCTTTTATTTTAAAAAGGTGCTTGAGTTCTTCTAAAATTCCAATCTCGGTCTTGGGGTTTCATATGGTTTTTATTTCACACACTTTTTCCAGACACACATACTACTCAGCTTAGTTCCATCTCCGTTCAGCCACGTACTACCTTTGTTGTTCCCTATCCCCTTACAGTCTTTGTTTTCTTCAGTGGACTCATCACTTCCTAACATATTAGTTTTTTAGTTTATTAGTATTTGTCTCCTCAAGAGAATGTAAACTCCATGAAGGCAAAGCTTTCTTTGTCTTACTCACTTCTAATAACCCAACAGTTAAAATAATGTCTGGTACATACATATTTAATTAATCTTTGTGGAATAAATTAATTGAGCATCTATGTTTAAAGGAATCAAAAGAAAAAATTATTTGAATGTTTCTTCATCCTAAAAAAAGGATTAAATTAAATAAGTTAATATATATTAGAAGTATGTACAGTACTGGTTTATAAGTACTAAATAATGATTAGCTGCTTTTATTTATTTATTTAAGAGATGGCATCTTGCTACATTGCCCAGGCTGGAGTACTATGGTTTTTCACACCATGATCATTATGAACTGCAGCCTCCAACTCCTGGGCTCAAGGGATCCTCTGGCCTCAGCTTCCCAAGTGGTTGGGACTACAGGGCATGTATTAAATGCTCCTGGCTAATTTGCTGCTACTATCACCATTGAAATTATTTAAAGTTGTATTTTCAAATTTTGTGAATCACTAGAGGTCCGTAAATAAAGAAAAAATATATTTTAAAAAAGTCTATAACCACTGAGTCTCAAACTTGGTATAGAGACCTCAATGCTTTGGGAGTCACTAGTGTAATACATACAATCAAGGTGAGATCAGAGATCTCTGCCTCTCACTTTACCCCTTCAGAGACTTAAGAGAGAACTTTCCTGTCATTATAACTGCAGGTCTTGAAAGAGCTATCTAACTTGGTATAAATGAAAGAGAGATAGAGTAGAAGGCTTTCTTTCTTTTTTAAAACTCTGTTTTTTCTTTTTGAGATAAGGTCTCACTCTGTCACCCAGACTGGAGTGCAGTGGTGCAATCATGGCTTACTGCAGCCTCCCGCTCTAAGGCTGAAGTGATCCTCCCACCTCAGCCTTCAGGCAGCTACAACTAAAGGCATGTGTCACCATGCCCAGATAATTTATTTTTATTTTTGTAGAGACATGGTCTCACTATGTTGCTCAGGCTGGTCTCAAGCTCCTGGACTCAAGTGATCCTCCCACCTTGGCCTCTCAAAGTACTAGGATTACAGGCATAAGCCACTGCATGTGCCCTTAAAACTCTCTTTATTGAGGGATACTCTAGAGAAGTGATTATTCATTTTCCACTACTTTTAAATGATATTTATTATTTAAAAAAATGATATACAAACAGGAATATAAAACACAAAGGCAGGCCAGGCACGTTGGCTCATACCTGTAATCCCAGAACTTTGCGAGGCCAAGTGGGGGCGGATCACCTGAGGTCAGGAGTTCAAGAGCAGCCTGACCAACATAGAGAAACCCCATCTCTACTAAAAATACAGAATTAGCTGGGCGTGGTAGCGCATGCCTGTAAACTCAGGAGGCCGAGGCAGAAGAATTGCTTGAACCCGGGAGGCAGCGGTTGCAGTGAGTTGAGACAGATCCATTGCATTTCAGCCTGGGCAACAAGAACAAACCTCTATCTCAAAAAAACAAAAACAAAAACAAAAAAACAAAAAACCCCACAAAGGTAGAGGTTAATACATTTTCATAAAGCAAATGTCTATATGACCACAGCTCAAGTCAGGAATAGAACAATCCCACCAATCCCTATAGCCCTCCACTTTCTCCCCTCCAATAAAAACCCCTTCATGTCCCATAAAGGTAACTAACTATCCTTTTATGGTATTTAATTTCTTCTATTTCTTTATAGTCATACTACCCAATATACTTGACCAAATAATATAATTTTAGTGGTTTTGAACTTTATATAAATGGAATACTATATAGTATATATTCTTTTGTGTCAGGCTCTTTTTCCACCCAATATGCCCCAGTGTATTTATCCATTTAACTACTGAGGATCTTTTTGGCTGTTTCCAGTTTGGATCTAATGTGAATAATGCGGCTATGAATATTCGTGAATTTGTACCTGATATATATGTGCAGGCATTTCTGTAGGGAACCTACCAAGGAGTAGAACTGGCGGTATAATATGTTTGACATTTATGTACCATCATCTAAGAATTTAGTTTAGTCAGAAGACTGTCAAATCTTGTCAAAGACTGAGCAGAGAGAACCAAATTTACTTCTTGGTTGACAGAAATAAATTATGTACTACCATATTACTATGTGGCATAAAATAAAAAATGAGAAACAATGCAAACAATACATTCAAAAGAAGTTCAAAGGAGGCTGAGCATGTGGCTCATGCCTGTAATCCCAATGCTTTGAAAGGCCAAATGAGGAGGATCATTTGAGCCCAGAAGTTTGAGATAGCTGTGCCAAGATTGAATTGAGTCCTTAAAGCCAAAGAGTCATTTTCTGTACTTGACAGCTACAACTAATTGAAACACTAAAGCAGAGATAGACTCAAATAGCACAGACTTATCTGATACCGATGTCAGTTGCCTATGGATACGAGACAAATTGACTGGAAGAGAGGAAGGAGTGAATATAAAAGAATGAGACAATCTGCTGCTGTAACTGCCAACCTGGAAAATATTTCTAAGTCTCAAAATCAGGTTTCACTAAGAAAATGTTACTACTAGGACATCAAAATAATGTGCTTGACATGAAATTTTTAAAATGGCATGCATACTGGTAATTATGTACAGCTTCTATACCTCCTCAACATGTTTTCTGTCTGCTAACTAATGTACCTTTCAGTGTGCCATGTATTACTTACAGCACTTAATAAATACTATCTCAATTAATTTTCATAATTCTATAAAATAGATACTACCATCCCCCTTTATAAATGAGGAAATCAAGGTTTAAAGAGGTCAATTTGCCCAGTATCATACTGCCAATGAGAGTGAACCAGAATTGACATCAAGATCCCTCTGACTGAATTCTAAACATTATAAATAGAAATGAGCTAATGTTACCTGAAAGATCACCAAGGGCAAATATGATGAAAAAACTGAGATTAGAATTAATATCAAGACACAAATTAAGTTACAATTCGCATTCAAACCAGAAAATTATTTCCCTTCTAAAATAATTAATGAAGCAGAAATAGAGACATAGAACCTCACAGGAGAGGCTCTGATGAGATTCCCAATTTTAATAATACAGGCTTTCATAAGGTTACTCATTACTGCAGCAAAATTAAATCAGTTAAAGTAACTCTTTTTTTTTTTTTAGAGGAAGAAAGAGAGAAATAATTAAAAAAAAAAAAAAAAAAAAAATGAAGGAGAGGAAGAAGGAGGAATAAAGTAACTCTTGCTATAAAAGATGTTGTGCCTTTTCATAAAAACAGCTCCAGAAGCTATTTGTCCTAAAACTTATGAAGGAAGAGGCTCAGTGCAGTGGCTCACGCCTGTAACCCCAGCATTTTGGGAGGCCAAGATGGGTGGATCACCTGAGTTTGAGACCAGCCTGGCCAAGATGGCAAAACCCTGTCTCTATTAAAAAAACAAAAACAAACAACAACGAAAAAATTAGCCGGGTATGGTGGCGGGCACCTGTAATCCCAGCTACTTGGGAGGCTGAGGCAGGAGAATTGCTGGAACCCAGGAGGCAGAGGTTGCAGTGAGCTGAGATTGCGCCATTGCACTCCAGCCAGGGTGACCATGCACGACTCTGTTTAAAAAAAAAAAAAGAAAAAGAAAAGAAAAAATGGGGAAAAAGGATTTAGAATTCAAGGATAGGCTGAAAATAAAATGAAAGGGACCAATTTTAAGAATATGGAAACATGTTTTTTAAGAAGCAACATTATACATACAAAAACACTGCTGGCATGAATTTAGGACTGTCAACTGGGAAGTTATACTAGGAGAAAATCTGGTAGATATGTTAGAAAATGGACTGACTAGGGAAATGATGAGTACAAACAACTCTCCAATACAGCCTAGACTGGACAAACCACTCTGAGAATAAAAAAAATAAAATTAGCATCTAGCTCACTCTCAGAGTTTTCCTGTTACAGGGACATAGCCTATTATGAGCAGGGAAACACACCAAATGTTTTCTATTATTTGCCATAAACTGCTTTGGCTTAGAGAAATAAAAGTTTACAAAACGAAAATATAAAAATCTGTTTCAAGTAGAATATGTAATCAGAATAATGAGATTGTTCAGAGAGGTTGACCTCACAGAGTGATGAAAAATAAATATGTGGTCACATGAGCAACATCGATTCAATGCATTACTCCAAATAAGGCAATTTCTATGTGAGAGCAAAGCCCTAAGAGAAAAGAGGGAATGAGAAAAGCATATACAGATAGTGATTAAAATTTTTCCTAGTTATGGGGGTGGGAGGCAGAGAGAGAAATTTTTTTTTTGGAAATCAGGAAAAAAAACAGTAAGACATGAAATATTAAGAAAATTTAATAATAACAAAAAGTTAAGTCTCATAATCATAATAAACATGGATTAAGAATACATTCTCAGATCTCAGGTGTTCAAGGAAAGAACACAAGGCATGAGGTTTACTTTAGGGCACTGACTAACTCTATCATTAAAAGAGAAATGCCCTTGGGGAGTGGGCAATCTGTTTCTACAAAGCAGACCTCAGAGAAAAATTTCTCTGGCATTCAGTAGTGATGCCTCTCTTCTCATGAGGACAGACAGTAGCAAAAGAAATCAGAGAGGCAGGCAGCAGTCCAGAGAAGGCTGTCTCTTGCTCTATGCCAAAGTCATGGCAGTTCTCCGTGTCCTTTCACCCTTCATCTTTCCACTAAGCATACAAGTTAATCAAGTGACAGAGTTCATAGATATGTATGAGACAGATTTAGCAATATATGATTTGTACTCAGAAAGCATCTTTAGCAGAACACAAAAGTCTCAATGTATCCATTAAGTTTATATGGTAAACTTTAAGAAACTAAAATTTGCAGAGAACACTGAATGTCAAGTTTTGCCTAAACCAAGCTCATGTCTGAATTCCTGAAGAGGAAAATATTGCTGAAGCTTTTTTAGCAAGTTTTACCGGAGTGACTTGCTAATTCTAGATTGCATGCGGTAAAGATCTTTTAATAAAGAATATTTACTTTACAGTTCTGAAATTATGCACAACACTATTTAAATTTCTGTTCAAAGTCCAATTTTTTTTGTCTGGAATTTAAAGGTTTTCTCCAAAAAGATAATTTTTTCTTTAAAAAGTCTGTTTTACCATAAAAGGAAAACAAATTGAAATGTGTTCCAACTCACTTATTTTCTACAATTTGTAAATGGAGAGAGCCAACAACCAACTTGTTCTCTTATAGATTCATACACATAAACTAAAAAGTCTGTCATTATATTAAAGACAGACTTGAAAACCCCTATTGAAATAAACTATCTGCTAATTTTTTTTTTTTGAGAGAGAGTCTTGCACTTTCACCCAGGTTGTAGTGCAGTGGCGCAATCTCGGCTCACTGCAATCTCTGCCTCCTGGGTTCAAGCAATTCTCCTGCCTCAGCCTCCTGAGTAGCTGGGACTACAGGTATGAGCCACTAGGTCCAGCTAATTTTTTTTATTTTTAGTAGAGACATGTTTTCACCGCGCTGGCCCAGATGGGTCTTGATCTCCTGACCTTGTGATTGGCCTGCCTCGGCCTCCCGAAGTGCTGGGATTACAAGTGTGAGCCACCACACCTGGCCCTGCTTTCTAATTTTTAAAACACACGGTGAATTTTACACTATAAAAGCACTAATAAATAATGGAAGCTAGGTATTTAACATGTGCTTTTTAAAAGATATGAAACATGAAGTGGCACTGTACACAAATATATATTTTATATTCAAAATTATAAATCAGTTCAAGGTACCTATCAATGAAAATAATAGCTAAAAAACCTTGTGTGCTTGTTCATATGTAATCCAAAATTGCTTTAAAAGTGCCTGAGGCCGGGCGCAGTGGCTCACGCCTGTAATCCCAGCACTTTGGGAGGCCGAGGCGGGTGGATCACGAGGTCAAGAGATCGAGACCATCCTGGTCAACATGGTGAAACCCCGTCTCTACTAAAAAAAATACAAAAAATTAGCTGGGCATGGTGGTGCGTGCCTGTAATCCCAGCTACTTAGGAGGCTGAGGCAGGAGAATTGCCTGAACCCAGGAGGCGGAGGTTGCGGTGAGCTGAGATCGCGCCATTGCACTCCAGCCTGGGCAACAAGAGCGAAACTCCGTCTCAAAAAAAAAAAAAAAAAAAAAAAGTGCCTGAGTGGCCGGGCGCGGTGGCTCACATCTGTAATCCAAGCACTTTGGAGGCCAAGGCGGGTGGATCACCTGAGGTCTGAAGTTCAAGACCAGCCTGACCAACACGGTGAAACCCCATCTTTAAAAAAAAAAAAGTGCTTGAGTATAAATTTACTTAAGATATTTGCTGAATTTGTCTTGCTTATAATATTAAGAATAAAAACGCAACAATTTTTACAATGACAGCATATCATAAAATGACAAAATGTCCCTTCTGACAACAAGTCAAACCAGAGGCAACCCTTTTTCCCAATTCTGGTTACCCAAATTTATGGAAACAAACAGATTTGGAAAATTTTGAAATACCTCTGGAAACACCAATAACCAAATGCTTACTACTTGTTACCTGAAACTCAGAACCAGATTCCAATAGCAGGCCTCTCCTTAGCTACTAGAACTTAAAGTCTAAACTTTCTCTGTTTGCATTTAAAGACCCAAAGGATTCAGATGTCTGGCAATACTAATTTTCTGTTGTTTTGTTGTTGTTGTTTTGAGACAGGTTCTTGGTCTATAGCCCAGGCTGGAGTGCAATGGTATGATCACGATTTATTGCTGCCTTGACCTCATGAATTAGGGTAATCCTCCTGCTTCAGACTCCCGAGTAGCTGGGATACAGGTGTGTCATCACCATGGACAACTAATTTTTTTGTACAGATGGGGTGTCACTATGTTGCCCAGGCTGGTTGCAAACTCCTGGGCTCAAGCAATTCTCCCACCTTGGCTTCCCAAAGTGCTGAGATTACAGGCATGAGCCACTACACCTGGCTTTTTCACTGTTCTTTGGTCCACCAAAGGGTGGACAAAAATGGAATTTTATATTTTGACTTTTTTCTTTTATGTATGTACTACCTGTTTAGTATTTTCCCATGCTATTACATAGTCCTCATAAACATCATTTTATTAGCTGTCTAACATTCCCATTGAAGGGATTTGGTGTAATTTGTATAAATTCTGTGCTATTTCTGCATGTTTATTTGGTCCATTTTCCTTCATAACTATGATGCAACAAAAATCTTAAAACAGCTTTTATATATTTAAAGCAAACTTTATTCTGTGTTATAAACACAGCTAAGTATTTTATACTATTTTAAGTGAAATGTTCAATAATAAAATAGACATTAAAAAGTAAAAAGGTTTTCTTTCTTTTTTTGGTTTTGTTTTGAATTGAGACAGAGTTTCACTCTTGTTGCCCAGGCTGGAGAGCAATGGCATGATCTTGGCTCACTGCAACTTCTATCTCCTAGGTTCAAGTGATCCTCCTGCCTCAGCCTCCTGAGTAGCTGAGGTGGGACTACAGATGCCCACCACCATGCCCAGCTAATTTTTTTTTTTTTTTGAGACGGAGTTTCACTCTTGTTACCCAGGCTGGAGTGCAATGGCGCGATCTCGGCTCACCGCACCCTCGCCTCCCGGGTTCAGGCAATTCTCCTGCCCCAGCCTCCTGAGTTGCTGGGATTACAGGCATGCGCCACCATGCCCAGCTAATTTTTTGTATTTTTAGTAGAGACGGGGTTTCACCATGTTGACCAGGTTGGTCTCGATCTCTTGACCTCGTGATCCACCCGCCTCGGCCTCCCAAAGTGCTGGGATTACAGGCTTGAGCCACTGCGCCCGGCCCTAATTTTTTTTTTTTTAAGATAGGGTCTCTCTCTGTTGCCCGGCTGGTCTTGAACTCAAGCAATCCCCCTGCCTTGGCCTCCCAAAGTGCTGGGATTACAGACATGAGTGACAATGCCTGGCCTCTCTCACCTTCATCTTAATCTGCCTAAATAGCACCACATCTTTTTTTTGTTTTTGAGACAGAGTCTCGCTCTGTTGCCCAGGCTGGAGTGCAGTGGTGCCATCTCGGCTCACTGCCACCTCCGCCTCCCAGGTTCAAGCAATTCTCCTGCCTCAGCCTCCCGAGTAGCTGGGATTACAGGTGCCTGCCACCATGCCTGGATAATTTTTTGTATTTTTAGTAGATGCAGGGTTTTACCATCTTGGCCAGGCTGGTCTTGAACTCCTGACCTCGTGATCCACCCGCCTCGGCCTCCCAAAATGCTGGGATTACAAGCGTGAGCCACCACGCCCAGCTGGAATGCGGTGGTGTGATCTTGGCTCACTGCAACCTCCACCACCCAGGTTCAAGCAATTTCCCTGCCTCAGCCTCCCAAACAGCTGGGACTACAGGCACGCACCACCATGCCCAGCTAATCTTTTGTAAGATTTTAGTAAAAATGGCGTTTTGCCATTTTGGCCAGGATGGTCTCCATCTCCTTACCTTGTGATCCACCCACCTGGGCTTTCCAAAATGCTGGGATGTTGTATTTTGTATTTTTAGTAGAGATGGGGTTTCATCATGTTGGTCAGGCTCACCTTGAACTCCTGTCCTCAAGTGATCCACCTTACTCGGCCTCCCAAAGTGCTGGGATTATAGAGGTGAGCCAGCTCGCCCAACTCTTTTTTTTCTTACAAAGAGATAGAGTCTCACTATGCCTTAGGCTTGAGTGATCTTCCCACCTCAGCCTCCTGAGTAGCTGGAACTACTGGCAAAAAGTTTTAAGTAAGCCAGTAATAACAACAAAACAAAACAAGGATTTTTGCAAATTATAACCAAGTAAACATTCTTTTGATAATTACTTGCTCTCATTTCTTAGGATTCAAAATATAAATATTAGAAATTCAAAATAAAAATCTTTCTTCTAAAAATGTGTATTTTTGCTTTTTTTGAGATGGAGTCTCGCTCTGTCACCAGGCTGGTTTGCAGTGGCACAATCTTGGCTCACTGCAACTTCCACCTCCCGGGTTCAAGCGATTCTCCTGCCTCAGCCTCCTGAGTATCTGGGTTACAGACGCGTGCCACCACCCCCAGCTAATTTTTGTATTTTTAGTAGAGACAAGATTTCACCATATTGGCCGGGATGGTCTTGATCTCTTGACCCTTGTGATCCACCCACCTTAGCCTCCCAAAGTGCTGGGATTACAGGCATGTGCCACAGCGCCTGGCCAAGATTTGTATTTTACTTTTTTAGAGACAGGGACTTGATCTGTTGCCTCGGTTAGAGTGCAGTAGCATGACCATAGCTCACTGCAGCACTGAGCTCCTGGGCTCAAGGGGTCCTCCCACCTCAGCTTTTTGAGTACCTAGGGCTGCATACATGTGCCATCACTCCTGGATAATCTTGTTGTTGTTGAGACGGAGTCTCGCTCTGTCGCCCATGCTGGAATGCAGTGGCACAATCTCAGCTCACTGCAACCTCCATCTCCCGGGTTCAAGTGATTCTCTTGCCTCAGCCTCCTGAGTAGCTGGGACTACAGACGTGCATCACCACGCCTAGCTAATTTTCTGTATTTTTAGTAGAGATGGGGTTTCTCCATGTTGGTCTCAAACTCCTGACTCAAGTGATCAACCCGCCTCAGCCACCTAAAGTGCTGGGATTACAGGCATGAGCCATAGCACTCGGCCCCTCCTGGATAATTTTTTAAAGTTTTTTTTTTTGTAGGGACGAGGTCTCACTATTTTGCCCAAGCTCATCTCAATCTCCTGGCTTCAAGGGATCCTCCTGCCTGGGCCCATCAAAGTGTTGGATTACAGATGTGAGCCACAGCACCTGGCCTAAAGATTTGCATTTTAGATTATATATTCTTTTAGTTGATTATCAGTGGACACCAATTATTTTGCCCCAGATCCCTGTGCCAATTTCCCATAACAATGAGATTTAGTAATTAGAAGGTAACAAAAAGATGTGCTAATCTTTGCTTTATAAATATTGTTTTAAAAGAACAAAGGAATATGACACATTAAATAAATTGCCTCAAAATAATATTAAACTTATACTTAATACTGTAGTATCAAAAACTGCAAAAACAGAAGCTCAGCAAAAACCATTAAATGAAATTCTCAGTTTCCTTGAAGGATCTCTAAGGAATATAACACTTGATGTGTTGAATTTGTGTCTGTTGTAATTAAGAGGTATGACCCTTACAATCCCCAAGTGATCCTGAAGTAGTGGGGCAGGGTGGCAGGGAGCACATATGCATGAATATCTACAAAATGAAATTATGGGCATAAAAACTTGGGACCCACATTTCAAATAAAGGGAGAGCAGAATGAGAAGAATGCCTGAGAAAGTATTTGCTTTACAGGAAAAAGCACAGACATTATTAACAAATCTTTACTACACAAGACGACCTTTACTTAATAAAACCAAGAGAATATGATAACTTCACAATTGTTAATAGATATAAGCAGCTTTTGTGACTTTCAGGTAAAAAGGAATTCATTATACCTTTCTTCAGAATTCAGCAGAGGTCTAAATCACTTCAAAAGCCAATCTATCATCTTTTTTTTTTTGAGATAGAGCTTCATCTTGTTGCCCAGGCTGGAGTGCAATGGTGCAATCTTGGCTTACTGCAACCTCTGCCTCCCGGGTTCAAGTGATTCTCCTGCCTCAGCCTCCTGAGTAGCTGGGATTACAGGTACCCACCACCATGCCCAGATAATTGTTTGTATTTTTAGTAGAGATGGGGTTTCATCATGTTGGTCAGGCTGGTCTTGAACTCCTGACCTGACCTCAGGTGATCCACCCACCTCAGGTTCCCAAAGTGCTGGGATTACAGGCATGAGCAAATGCCACCATGGCTAGCCTTTTTTTTTTTTTTTTTTGAGACACAGTCTTGCTATTTTTACCCCAGGCTGGAGTGCAATGATGCAATCTCAGCTCACTGCAACCTCTGCCTCCTGAGTTCAAGCAATTCTCTTACCTCAGCCTCCCACGTAGCTGGGATTACAGCTGCCTGCCACCATGCCCTGTGAATTTTTATATTTTTGGTAGAGATGGGGTTTCACCATGTTGGCCAGGCTGGTCTCAAACTCCTGACCTCAGGTGATCCACCTGCCTTGGCCTCCCAAAGTGCTAGGATTTACAGGCATGAACCACTGTGCCCAGCCAAGCCACTCTATCTTTAAAATATTTTATTTATTTAGTTAGTTATTTATTTTGAGACAGTCTTGCTCTGTTGCCCAGACTGGAGTGCAATGGTGTGATCTCAGCTCACTGCAATCTCTGCCTACTAGGTTCAAGCGATTCTCCCACCTCAGCCTCCCATGCAGCTGGGATTATAGGCATGCGCCACCATGCCTGGCTAATTTTTGTATTTTTAGTAAAAATGGGTTTCACCATGTTGGCCAGGCTGGTCTCAAACTCCTGACCTTCAGTTATCCACCTGGCTTGGCCTCCCAAACTGCTGGGATTACAGGCTTGAGCCACCACACCTGGCCTCTTTAAAATATTCTTAATGATAGCCTTGTAAAACTTCCCAAGGCTTTGTAGTTGAGGTTAGACTGTGGGACAATGTAATGCTACTACCTCTCAAGAAAGCTCCTGCTACTCTGAGAGCCATCTTCAGAATGGAACACCCAAACTAAATAATTATTTTTGTGGCTTCATTTACTCTTAAGAAATTTATTAAGGAATCTGAAAATTAATAAGCTTGAAAGTTTCTCCCCTTTTTATGGTGGCTAATATGAAATGCTCAGCTCTGTGAAGGCAAATCCAACAGAAATATTTTTCTCAAAAGAGAGAAACAGAAACAGTATGAAAAGGTTTGCTGCTGTCTGAAGATGGCCTTTTAAGTATGTCTGCTATAACAAACACATTGACATCCTCATTTTACCTCTCACTTTTCAGTTTTAGCCCCTAATTTCATCAAAATTAATGTGAAAAATATTCTGTACTCACTCTGGCATTCTATGAATTGATGAATAAAAGTGCAGTCCCCGCCACTCTTTGAAAGCAAGTGCTCTAATAAAGAAAGAAACACCTTTAAGGATATAGTTTGTTGCTGTCTTTGAAAACCAACAGCAAAGGTAGGAAAACTGATATGTATAAACCTGGGTACTACTAGACTAATAAAGGCTCAATATATTTTGTTACTAAAAGCAGACATATTTTGGAGTCAAATGACTTAAAATTATTATTAATTTGTACACTGAATGGTTAGCTTTTAAAGGTGTAGTTTTTAATCCAAAGAGCTCAAGAAAATCACACAAATATATTGCTTTAAAATGGTTCCACTTTAATGGTTCTTCCACCTTTTGTCCATTAGAGTTCAAAGAATACCCTTAAATAATTTAACTTTGTCATTATTAAATTAATTTTCAAGTGCTTGTTCTATAACACTTCCTCTTCAAAGCTATTCACAGTTAAGAGGCAAAAGGTAAATACTTTAAGAATATCATAATGCCATAAAAATTTTAAGAAACTGATGTAATATTTTAAGTTTTACATATTCATTTCACAATATTCCCTTATGAGTCACCTTAATCTGTACCTCATACAGTATTAAAACATTAAATTGTTTATCTCTGCCCAAATGATCAAAATCAGTGTCTATCCATTTCAAAATAAGAGCTTGGTAAATGGTCTTGCCCAAGTCAAACAGAATTTATTTTTCATTTAAAAACATGGATAGAGACAATACAAATCTAACAGAATAGTTAAATTAAAGTTTCAGCCCTTTTCTTATAATAATCTTTATTTGTTGTGATTTAAAGAGTTACTTCTGAATCTGGATAATGTCCTCGACACATATTTATACTTGATCTTAGCCAAAAGGCCGAGAAGCGATCAACATGTATTTATATCGTTCAAAGCTACCAAATCGATTTTGGAAGTTAAAGTGTTAAAAACATATTCTGACATGATGACTACCTGGAAAGTGTGAAAGCACCAGCATCTGTCAAAGGGGACACGAGTTGGCACCACTCTCCCTATAAAAGCTTCCTTCCCCTCTCCTCCAGCTCAAGCCATGTTACTCCTCAATCGTCTTAACTTTGCATGAGAGGCAGACACCACCTACTCTGATCACACCTCACCTCTCTTTACATACTTCCTGTTAGTTATCTTCTTTAACTCTACACTAAAATCTATCATTATGCTTTATGTAGTTACATGGTGAGCAGAGCCTCCTGTCTATCATCACAACACCATCAGTATAAGACAAAAACATGAGGGAAAAGGGTCGATAAAACTTGTGTTTTGGAGAGACCAATGCATTACATACCTAGAATACTATACAGAGATACAATATAGTCTCAAAAAGAAAAAAATACTAACTGCAACAGAAATTTGAAATAAAAAAGAAATCTAATAAATAAGAATTTGATAACTGGAACTAGGAAAAGCAAAACAGGAGCCCTCAGTAGAATAGTAACTGCTCAATAAAAAGTTGTTCTTCATAATCCTATTTTGGCTATGGTAACACTTTCAAAACTCAAACTATATCATCATATTAGATGAATAAACTCATTTGGAACCAAATTTTAACTAAAGGACTTTAAAAAACATATTTGAAACACATTTCAGACCAACATCAAAGGACTTAAGATATTTATTAAAAAGGGACAGCCCACCATTACTTACAAAGCTAACAATCACACTTTCATCTGAACTCTATATTAAAATATTTACTAAACTGGTTTAAATGAAACCCAAGATTAATATAAAAAGAGAGAGAACCACTGTACTAAAAATACATTTTATTTATATATATGAGTTTCCTATGGATTTTTATTTATATACCTGTGCTGTCCAATACTATAGCCATTAGCTACTATAGCTACTGAACCCTTCAAATGCAGCTAGTTCTAACTGAGATGTCCTAAATATAAAACAAATGTACAATGATTTAAATGACTTAGTAAGAAAAAAGTAGTATAAAATATTTCATTAATAGTTAATCTATTAATAATTTTAATATTTATTAATATTTACATATTTTAGATACTGTAGACAAAATATATCATTAGAATTTGTTTTATTTGTTTATATATACATTACAGAGATGGGATTTTGCTATGTTGTCTAGGATCAAGTGCAGTAGTTATTCACAGGTGTGACCATGGTGCACTACAGCCACAAACTCCTTGCCTCAAGGGATCTTCACACCTTAGCCTCCCAAGTAACTAGGACAACAGGCATGTACCACTGCACCCAGCTTTGTATATTTTTAATGTATGTGATGGTAATTACTGAGTGTCAACTTGAATGAATTGAAAGATACAAAGCATTAATTCTGGGTATGTCTGTGAGGGTGTTGTCAAAGGAGATTAACATTTGAGTCAGTGGGCTGGGAAAGGCAGACTCACCCTTAATCTGGGTAAGCACAATGTAATCAGCTGCCAGTATGGCTGGAATATAAGCAGGCAGAAAAATGTTAAAAGAGAGACTGGCCTACCTCCCAGCCTACATACTTCTCCTATGCTGGATGCTTCCTGTCCTCAAACACTGGACGCCAAGTTCTTCAGTTTTAGAACTTGGGCTGGCTTTCCTTGTTCCTCAGCCTGCAGATGGCCTATGTGGGACCTTGTGATTATGTAAATTAATACTTAATGAACTCCCCTGTAATGAGTTAATACTTAATGAACTCCCCTTTATGTGTGTGTGTGTGTGTACACGCGTGTGTGTGTACACACGTGTGTGCATGCGTGTGTGTATATATATACACACACACATATATATACACATATATATACACACACACATATATATATACACATAGAGACACACACACACACACACACACACACACACACACACACACACACACACATATTAAAAATTGAATTCCTGGGCTCAAGGGATCCTCCAGATGTATACCACCACACTTGGTTAATTTTTAAATTGTGTGTAGAGACACAGGCCTCACTATGTTGCCCAGGCTGGTCTCAAACTCATGGCCTCAAGCAGTCTTCCCTTCTTAGCCTCTCAAAGTGCTAGGATTATAGGCACATGCCACCACGCCTCACTAATTTTTTTTTTTTAATTTTTTTCTTTTTACAGATGGTATCTCACTGTGTTGCCCAGGTTAGTTTTGAGCTTTTGGGCACAAAAATCCTCCTTCACTGGGATTACAGGCACAAGCTACTTTGCCCAGAAGAAAATTTTAAACTATGTATGTAGATCTCATTATATTTACTTTTTATTTTTTTGAGACAGGCTCTCACTCTGTCACCCAGGCTGAGTACAGTGGTGTGACCATGACTCATTGCAGCCTTGACCTCCTGGGCTCAAGTGATTCTCCCAACTAGCCTCCTGAGGAGCTGGAACTACAGGCGCACACTACTACGCCTGGTTAATTTTTTTTTTTAATAGAGATGAGGTCTCACTATGTTGCTCAGGCTAGTGTTGAACTCCTAGACAAAAGCAATCCTTCTGCCTTGGTCTCTCAAAGGGCTGGGATTATAGGTGTGAGCCACCACACCCAGCCTTATGTTTATTTCAGACAGCACTGCCCTTTACTCTCTAAGACATATTCAAATTATGCTTATTAGATTAAGACACACAAAAAATTTACAGTACAAAACTTGGGCTTTTAGTAGCTACATTATATTTAAGTAATTTTAAAAATGTGATTCACTGAACGTATTATTAATTTTAACTTCTTCAGATATTTAAAAATATTCTCACAACTATAGTTGGCCCTCTCTCTACTATTTAAATAGCAATTTAGTTAAAATTATATAATATGGGTATGGACATTGGTAATATTGGGATACTTGCTAATTTGTTCATTATTATACTACAAGTGATTCAAAATGGAATTACGTGACCTATCTTATTCCAAAGTCCATTTTTAACTAAGTGTTGGTGTATGTCCAGAAATTTATTACTCAGTTTCTTTTAAAATATTCTGTTAGTCACTATCATACCACTCAATATATCACCACCAAAAAGCAAGCACACAAATAAGGGAAAAATAATTATATCAAGGAGTTGCCTTTAAATATCTAAAATATTTATTCTTAAAATCAAGGAGACTTTTAATAATTATATTAATGCAATATGAAAACAGTCTATTATTATTCTCATCTAAATCAATTGGAACTGGAAAAAAATTGAAGTAATAATTTCACAACTCTAAATAGTATAAAGATGGTTCCATGTACATAAAAGGATTCTCTTAACTGAAGGAATGAATAGAAGGTTCTCAGCCTGGGTTAATACTAACATTATTAATAAATCTAAAATCAAGAGAGTGATAACTACTTGATTTTTTTTTTTTTTTTTTTGAGACAGAGTTTCACTCTATTGCTTAAGTTGGAGTACAGTGGCATGATCTTGGCCCACTGATTGCAACCTCTGCCTCCCAGGTTCTAGGGATTCTCCTGCCTTAGCCTCCTGAGTAGCTGGGATTTCAGGTGTGCACCACCACGCCTGGCTAATTTTTGTATTTTTTATAGAGACAGGGTTTCACCAAGTTGTGCAGACCGTGGTGGTCTCAAACTCCTGACCTCAAGTGATCCACCTGCCTCAGCCTTGCAAAGTGCTGGGATTACAGGCACGAGCCACTGCACCTGGCATGAATTTGTTTTTTTTTTTTTTCAGACACGGTCTTACTCCCATTGCTCAGGCAGGGGTGCAGTGGTGTGATTTCAGCTCACGGCAGCCTCATCATCCTGGCCTCAAGTGATCCTCCCATCTCTGCTTTCTGAGTAGCTGGGATTACAGGCATGTGCCACCATGCATGGCTATTTTTGTAGTTCTTGTAGAGACAAATGTTTTGCCATGATGCCCAGGCTGTTCTGGAACTCTTGAGATCAAGTGATCTGCTTGATCCTAATGAATATAAACTACACCTTTAAAAATTCTCAAATTGATATTCCATCAAATTGGAATTTTAAAAAGTCAATGTATTTTACACAATATACATAGAATAGTCAAACACCAATGATTAATGAACATTTTTCTTGAGAGTTTCAAAATTCATTATATATGCAATATGAGGTTTTGACCTTGCAGCTAACTTATACACAATTACCTGAGTCTATACTGCCAGTTCTTGATTAAAAACCAATCAAACAAAACAGAACCAAAAAACCCACCTAACTTTATCAGTTTGATTGCTGCTCAAAGACTTATGATATCCCCTGATACATGGAAAAAATATTTCTCTCTCTCTCTCTCTCTCTCTCTCTCTCTCTCTCTCTCTCTCAGACAGGGTCTCACTCTGTCACCTAGGCTGGAGTGCAGTGGCACAATTATAGCTCACTGCAGCCTCAACCTCCTGGGCTCAGTTAACCCTCCCACTTCAGCCTCCCAGGTAGTTGGGACTACAAGCACATGCCATAACGCCTGGCTAAGGAAAAAATATTCAAGTTCTGAGTGTCAGCTCTGATATCTACCATTAATTTCTGTAGAAAACTGAGATGATAGGCAAGCAGATTGGTAAACACAGAAAAGACTTTTATTTCAACTGTACTCCAAGCACCTAGTACAGGGTCTGGCACACAGTGCTCAATTAATGTTGGATGGAAGGGGAGAGGAGGAGGATGACTAGGGATCTTCAAGACCGAAGGATAATAGAGGTCACTGGGTAAAAAGTACCCCATGTAGTGACAGGAAAACCAATGGCTATATGTTTTTGGCAAGAGAGTACCCATGCTGTCCTGAACGAAGGGTCACAGAACCAACAACTAATAAAAGATTTTTCTGGTGGCAGAAAAAACTGATCCTGTTCTCTCTGATCAGTGAAACAGATGGATAAAGCAGTTTCTTTCAAAGTGAGATTTGAGTAGGGAAAATAAAAAATAAAAAAAAGTGAAAAATAAAAAGAAAGCAGTTTCTATGACACATCCAAGGGCTCACTCAATAAGCTGTTAAATAAACTTGAATGTTTTAAATGGGGGTCAAGTATCACTGGAAGCAGAACTTGATGAAACAAAATAGTACCACAGCTCTTTGAAAAACAGAGTGGGGAAAAAGAGCTATATTATATATTGCTAAAGTTGAACTTTATCATTTTCTTATTATTTAATTGAAATTTGCACATAAAAAGAGATATCTAAGAAGAGATCACAGAATCAACTCTTACAAAATAAAGGAACGCCTGATTTTTAAATGATGGGGTTCAATGATCTGTGAAAGCATGCTTTTCATTCCAAACACTTTAAAGCCTGAACAATTTATCCTGCTTAGCTACTAAAATGATATCATAAAAGAAAAATATTTAAGTTTTTTACACTACCTTTTTCTGTGCTCCCATTTATTTTAGGTAAGAAGTCATCAACTTGTATCCCTAGGATTAAGACAGTATATCATTGCCTGATCAAAGAAAGTATTACTTTAAATGTGGTCTCAAGTGTAACCATGGCATTCTGTATTTCTAAGATTAAGATTATAGAGGACACTTTAAGTTTATTTTTACTAGAAGGATTCAATTTGCCATTTTCTATTAATTCTGGGAAAAGGCTATAACTGCTTAGTGGCCTTCCAAAGAACCTTAAAAGAAAAAGGATCCTGCTGTTCATATGCTTTTCTTATTTAAATATCTCTAGGTAGAACATCTCAGATGCAGAAAGTTCACTCATCTCAAGGAAAACGATGATGCCCACTGGTGGTGATCAAGCGTATTTTTAAAGAAAATTTTCTAAAAGAGTACAGATACTTTATACCTAATATGTAAAACACACCTTAAAATATTCAGTGTGAGACAGTAAACAAGGTCAAAAGTTTAAGGATAAAATTCAGGTTTAAGAAAGAAATTTAGATAACACCTACCTAAGCTGCTGCATTCTTTAAGAGTTTTCTCCTGAAGATGTTCTAACCGTACTGTAAATAAAAGTCCAAAAAAAAAAAGGTATTTCACAGATAAAATGAAAAAGTAAAATAAAATCAATTTCTGGATTAGCTAACTTACCTTGTAAAGCTGTTAGCCTTTCATTGGTGAAATCATTATCAGCTTGCAAAGCTTCTATTTTTGCCTGGAGCTCCTGTTCTTTTTCTTCCATTTCATCTATTTTATGTTGTAATTCTTTTTTCTCAGCCTGTCCTTTCTGTTGGATTTCCTCTTGTTTTCCCTCTGCTACCTAGAGAAATAAGAAAATTCAGTTATTTAATAAACCTAATGTTGTTTCAAGAGCCCTAAGCCAGGAATGCCTTTATTCACTTAAACTTCTAAGAAAAGTGTTCAATATTACAGAACATTATCTGTAAACCTGACATTTCTAAACCAGTAAAGATTATAAAGACAAAGGCTTGATGTCAGAAATTACCTGCATTGGGTTATTCCTCCATAACACCCAGGAGAGAGAAACTTGGGAGGAAGCAAGCAGGCTCAGTACACATAGAGGCGAAACGACAATGTGGGAAAAAAAATCATACTTTTGAAGAGGGAAGTGAGATTTTTCCCTAAAATTACTATTATTTCCATTTTTAAGTTCTAAAATGTTAACATTCTGAAATTTCAAACAAATTGTTTAGCTAAAGAGATGACAGTACAATCATTATTCAAAAAGACCTCTGCCTATAGTTTGGATGTTTGTCCCCCCAAGGCTTATGTTGAAATCTGATCCTCAATGTTGGAGGTGGGGTTTATAAGAGGTGTTTGGGTTATTGGGAGCAGGTCCCTCATGGCTTGGTGCTGTCCTCATGGTAATGAGTGAATTTTCACTCTATTAGTCCCATGAGAGCTGGTTGTTCAAAAGAGCCTGGCACTTCTCCCAGACACTCTCTCTTGCTTCCTCTCTCACCATGGACACATGCCAGCTCCACTTTGCCTTCTGCCATGAGTGGAAGCAGCCTGAAGCTTCACCCAGCAGAACTGTGAGCCAAATAAGCCTCCTATCTTTATAAATTACCCTGCCTCAGCTATTCCTTTATAGCAACACAAATGGACTACGACAATCTCCTTTTAATAAGACCAACCTTTAAAACTATCATAGGTTAACCAATGGAGGTATGCTCTGGTCTTCTCAACAAACACTTATCTTCTAGGCACTCAATCCATGGTTTGAATTAAATCAAGAAGGATCTTCAGAAAAAGTTATAAGATTTTTTTTTTCATTTTTTTTTTCTCAGTTGTAAGATTTCAAAGGATCAACCAGACATTACCCTATCATTACCCTATGATCTGATCTATCCTTGTCCTAAATGTCTCATAGATAGAGGGAATGGCAGTAAAGCAGAGTTAACAGCATCCCTGAAAGCTAAAAGGGAGCAGATAATTCCCAGATTCTCTCTGGGCTTATTCCAGTACAGCACTAAATAGGGCGCTCTGCCTTTTTGATGGCCTAAGGATAAGCAGTTTTAAGTTTTAAAACATCTGAATATCATGGGTTTTTCCGATTCTCATCTACTTCCTCTTAAATATTAAAAAATATCTATTGTGAAGCACTGGCTACATATGCATCCAGAGGAACTATGTCAGCATTTACAGGCTTTCATTTATCTATAATAATGGAGGTTGGGCTAAATGGAATATAGACACCTTATTTTCACTATAAATTTTAACTGTTATCAAATTTTCACATCAATAACTATTCAGCAATATCTAAAATCTTAAGCTATCCAGTGTGTTAGGGATTATTAGCTTAACATACTTTTAGGCAGAGTAAATACATACCTTTAATTTATCAGATAAATCTTTAATCTCATTAACTGCTCCATTGTACTTATTGGCTAATTCTCTTAATTCTTCCTGAGTCCTTTCATTCATTTCTTTCAGATGGGTACATTCATCTTCAGTATTACTCAGACTTCGCTGCGATTCAAGTTTGCAGGTGATTTAATTAGAATAAATGTACATTTGTTATTTAGAATTCCTCCTAAAATCAATTTTTAAAAAGTATAATTCTACGGACTATTCTAAATCAACATCTGCACTGGACTTTATATAAAACTGAGTTAAATAACATTAAGAATGTCAATTTACTTCAGGTATACACTAAAACAGAAAACATAACTAAGAATTAACAACAAAAAAAAAGAAAAGTAGAGGGAGAGTAGGGGCAGGAAAAGGATGTTTGCTGCCTTTATATAATCACTTTTTTTTTTTTTGAGATGGAGTTTCGCTCTTGCTGTCCAGGCGGGAATGCAATGGCATGATCTTGGCTCACCACAACTCCCACCTCCCGGGTTCAAACGATTCTTCTGCCTCAGCCTCCCGAGTAGCTGATATTGATTACAGGCATGCACTACCACGCCTGGCTAATTTTGTATTTTTAGTAGAGTCGGTGTTTCTCCATGTTGGTCAGGCTGGTGTCAAACTCCCAACCTCAGGTGGTCCTCCCACCTCAGCCTCCCAAAGTGCTGGGATTACAGGCGTGAGCTGTTTTGCCCAGCCTATAATTATGTTTTTGAAAGGTCAATGGGTATGGCTTTTAGCAGTGAAACTATTTTAAGCCTATCAATCCTTGAAAGCAAGTTTAATAATGTGCAACAACTAATTTAATAAAAAATTAAAAGACAACTAGCAACTTTCTTTCTTGATATATCAAATTAATCACACGACAGTCGACAGTGAATCAGGCACTATGGGATGGGGTAGCAATACAAACTATACCTGTAGTATGGAAAGGTATGTTTACCATTTAGTTTCTGATGAGTATTTTAACTAATTCTAGTAGTACATTATTTCTGTGGTAATTCTGCAGTGGTTCAAAGAAGTGATCTATATTATGAATTAGAGTTTTTTTTCCCCAAAGCAATGGAAATTGCATTTTGATTGTTCCTTAAAGACCTAGAAAGGACCTTGGAGATCATTTCCTCTTTGAACCTCCTAAATATAAGACACAGCTTTCCTCTCTGGCGGGTGAATTGAAAAAGAATAAGTAGTGTAGGCGCTTGGCCTTACAGTGACCACCCTCAAATAGAAGCAAAGCAAAACCAAGTGACAGAAAATCAATTCCCTGGCACATATCATGGTCTGCTGTATGGAGGGTGAATCCTAAGCAGAATGCAAACAATAAGATTCCCTGGTTACGCTTTTATTTCCTCAGCCATTGACTAGGGAGCATAGGTACCAAAACTTACATGGTTATGTGGAGAATTCCTGTCAATGAAAGCAGCATAACTGTTCCTTCCTGTCTGACAGACAGAAAATATTTCCTAACTATCTAATAACACCCAAGTTTAAAGTGTCCTGGAATGCTTGAGAGTTTTTTAAACACTCACAATACTATTTAGTATTTCTTTTTTTATTGAAATACCTCAACTTCTGAAAGTTTTCTAACCACTTCAATTTTTTCCTGAAGAACCCGCCTCAGGGACTCTTTGGCTGTTGTCTCATAGTTATGTTTATCCTCTTGTAATGCGATAAGTTCCTTTCGTAAACTATCTTCTGTTTGATTCTAGAATAAAAGATATTTATAATTATAGACAAGTTATTTTTAAAAAGCATTTAGTGTTTGAAAAAAATGAACACATTATGAGACACTTTAAATTGTATATTAAGGTACCTCCAAACACAAATGATGCTGGCCCTGTATTAACTAAAGATGCATGTAAAAGTTGTATAAGTAAATTATGCCTTCACAAACATATTAATTTCCACTTCCCATAGAAAAAAAGTTAAAGGCAATTGAGAATTTCTCTAAAATATACAAAAATAATTACTCTTATATTTATCCTATTTTCTGCAATCCACCATATTTATATTTGTGGGCAAAAATAATCAATTACCTTCAAAGGCATCAAGCATTTTAAAACAATGGTTAAAACAAAAGGAATAAGAGTACCATGGCGGAAAAGCAGACTTCGTATCTGGGGCAGGAAATGTACAAAATTAGACTGAAACATCTTTTCTGAAATGACAGCAGGAAGCTATCAAAGTCGGCTAAGGTTCTGTCTATCAAAAGGACTCAGGAGCCAATCTGAAGGCATTTACATAGACCAAAGACGAGATACTTTGAACTTTTATCAATTAGAAAAATAGGCTGGCCGCAGTGGCCCACACCTGTAATCCCAGCACTTTGGGAGGCCAAGATGGGAGGACTGTATGAGCCCAGGAGTTCAAGACCAGCCTGGAAAACATAGCAAGACCCTACCTCTAAAAGAAGAAAAACAACTGCATCAGATTTAAATACATCAAATATGTTTAAATCTAAGTGGAGGGAGAAAACATTTCATGGCCAGTCTTTGGTAGATGAAAAAGAACCCATTCATTATTTTTAAATCTAGTAAAAAAGGGAGAAAAATCACTTATCTTGCTTTCCCCATAGAAAATGTACCTCAGGGTCACCACATGGTTGATATGGGGAAACTTCTCATTTTATTTAAATTTTTTTATTTCAGTAGCTTTAGGGATAAAAGTGACTTTTGGTTACACGGATGAATTATATAGTGGTGATGTCTGGGATTTTAGTATTGAATATACTGTACCTATATTCAATAGGTAGTTTTTCATCCCTTACTCCCCTCTCACTTTCCCAACTTCTGAGTCTCCAATGTCCATTATACTACTTACTCTGTATGTCTTTGCATACCTATAGCTTAGCTTCCACTTATAAATGACCACATGTGGTATTTGGCTTTTGATGCCAGAGTTACTTAGAATAATGGCCATTATTTTCCTTTTTTCTTTACAGACAGGGTCTCTCTTTGTCACCAAGGCTGGAGTGCAGTTTTGCAATCACAACTCACTGTAATCACAAACTCCTGGGCTCAAGTGATCCCCCTAAGCCTCCCCAGTAGCTAGGATTATAGGGGTGCAGCACCCTCCTAAGCAGCTTAAATTTTTGGTAGAGACTGGGTTTTGCCATGTTGCCCATACCGGTCTCAAACTGCCTCCCATAGTTTTTTCTTAGAGACAGAGTCTCAAAGACTGTTGCCCAGGCTGGAGTGCAGTTGTGCAATCTTGGCTCACTGCAACCTCCATCCCCAGGGTTTAAGCAATTCTCCTGTCTCAGCCTCCTGAGTAGCTGGGATTACAGGCACACGCCACCACATCTGGCTAATTTTTGTATTTTTAGTAGAGACAGGGTTTCACCATGTTGGCCAGGCTGGTTTTGAACTCTTGACTTCAAGTGATCCACCAGCCTCAGCCTCCCAAAGTGCTGGGATTACAGGCATGAGCCTCCGTGTCTGGAAGGAAACTTCTCTTTATAGAAGTGATCCAGCTAAATAAGTGAAGGAATAATAGAATTATATCACTAATTTTGTAACCTTGATGAAATAATGAATCTAGGCAGGGATCGTCAATGATTGATAAAATCTCTAAAAGAACGACAACTAGACATTATGTTGTCTCTTGGTGGAAGAACACAATACCATCCAGAAAGTGTTGTTGACAGAAAAAAAAAAAACCCGAACCTAAATCAGATCAATTCACTAGATTGAACTACTAATTTATGGAGTGGTAAGGGGAGCTAAAAGAATGTTTAAATAACAATGCAGACTTAGGGAAATTATCTAGAGGATAAATCACGCAGTTTTTTCAGGAAATATTAATTGCAATAGAAAAAAGACTTGTATATGACTTGTACATGGGTATTTATTACATAATTATTTCTATTTACATGGATGTCTGCAATTTCTCATGATAAAAGATTTGAAAAAATTGTGGAAATGTATAAAATTTTTACCATATACTCAAAATGATAAAGAAATGATGTTACACAAAAAACTATGCATTTCATTTTATATATTTGAGATTAATACCTACTTTGGAGCATGCCTGTAATTGGTTTCCCATAACTTCTAACCGTGATAAGAGTCTATCTTCATCTATTAAAGCCTATTGAAGAAAAATTAAATGTAAGTAAAACCCGAGTAATCACAAAGTAACACGTATATAAAAAAAGGTTGCTACTGACAACAAAAGACATGAAAGCATAGAACTGACCAGCATCCACTGTAAAATGCTGAATTTTCAACACTTATTCATTAGTTAGGAATTAACTTTGCTTTTGTTTGCCACAACGTTTTTGTTTATTTAACATGTATGAAATATTAAACTATGTTTAAATGTTTCTTAAATACAAAACAACTGGAATACCTGCCAACTGGTATCTGAAGCCTCTTGGGTGATGGCTAGTAGCCGCTGAAGCGTGGCTAACTTCTGTTCCAACATTTGTTCCCGATGTAAGGCCTCCTAATATTATAAATCACAAAAAAGATTCTGATAAACTCATCATGATTCTTTTGAGAAGTAACCAATTTTCAACACATTCTAAAATATTTTCATATTACATCCCACTTGATGTATTTTGAAGTATGTGAAACTTGATAGTACTTTGTAAAATATACAACAGTCTCCGCTTATCTCTGGTTTCCCTTTCCACAGCTTCAGTTATAGTGCAGTACAAGATATTTTGAGAAAGACAGAACGTTGACATTCACATAACAGTATACTGGTATAATTGTTATATTTTACTATTGGTAATTTCTTACTATGCTTAATTTATAAGTTAAACCTATAGGTATATATAAATATAGGAAAAAATATAGTAGATACAGGGTTTGGTACTATCTGTGATTTCAGGCATCTATTGGGGGTTTTGGAACATATCCCCTGCAGATAAGAAATGACTACGGTATGTATGCGGGCCACATCGTTTTAGTCTCATTTGCTGGGCTGAAAGTACTGCTATTAGAGGTTCTCTAACTGCAACTTCCCCCATAACAGAAGACAAATCATCTGTTATTGTTATTATTTTATTCATAATTTGGAAGAGCAAGTTTTTAAAAAACCTACAACAGAAAAAGCTAACAAAATTCAGGCTTGCATTTTACACACACACACACACACACACACACACACACACACACACACACACACAGTGTGTGTATATAGACAGATACCTATACATACACAGTCATGTACCACAAAACAACATTTCAGTCAACTATAGATTGCATATACACAGTGGTCCCATAAAATTACAATGAAGCTGAAAAATTCCTATCACTAAGTGACATCATAGCCATCCTAACATTGTAACACAAGGCGGTATTACTCATGTGTTTGAGGAGGTGTTGGTGTAAACAAACCTACTGTGCTGCCAGTTATATAAAAGTATAGCACATATAATTATATATAGTATATAATACTTGATAATAGTAATGTATGACTGTTATTAGTTTATGCATGTACTGTACTTTTTATTTTTAATTATAGAGTATATTCCTTCTGCATATTAAAAAGAAAAAAAGGCTAACTGCAAAATACCTTCAGAGAGGTCCTTCAGGAGGTATCCAGAAGAAGATACTATTATCATAGGAGATGACAGCTCCATGTGTCTTACTGCCCCTGAAGACCTTTAAGTGGGATAGGATGTGGAGGTGGAAGACAGTGATACTGATGGATCTTGATACTGCATAGGCCTAGGCTAATGTGTGTATTTATGTATTCATTTGTAACAAAAAGTTTAAAAAGTAAAAACAAGTTTAAAAAAATTTTAATAATAAAAAGCTTATAAATTAAAAATGGAAACAAAATACTTCAGAACAGCTGTACCATGTGTTTATTTTAAGCTAAGTGTGAATATAAGAGTTAAAGAGTTTTTAAAACTTAAAAGTATATAGAGTAAAAAAAGCTAAGTTTAGCTTATTATTGAAGAAAGAAAAACTTTTTTTTTTTCTTTTTTTGAGAGAGGAGTTTAGCTCTGTCACCCAGGCTGGAGTGTAGCTGCATGCCAATGGCTCACTGTAATCTCAGACTCCTGAGCTTGTGATCCCTCCTGCCTCAGCCCCCCGAATAGCTAGGACTGCAGGTTATACACCACCATGCCCAGGGAATTTTATTTTTTTCTGAGACAGAGTCTTGCTCTGTCACCCAGGCTGGAGTGCAATGGCGCAATCTTGGCTCACTGCAATCACTATCTCCCAGGTTCAAGCAATTCTCTCATCTCTGCCTCCTGAGTAGCTGGGACTACTAGCAGTGCCACCACTCCCAGCTCATTTTTGCATTTTTAGTAGAGATGGGGTTTCACCATGTTGGCCAGGCTTGTCTCGAACTCCTGATCTCAAGTGATCCGCCCACCTTGGCCTCCCAAAGTGCTGGTATTACAGGTGTGAGCCACCACGCCCAGCCTTCAGCTAATACTTTTATTATTATCTTATTTATTTGTTTTCCTACAGATGGGGCCTTCTTACGTTGCCCAGGATGATCTTGAACTCCTAGTCTCTAGTGATCATCCCACCTCAGCCTTCCAAAGTGCTGGAATTTCGAGCATGAACCACCACCGCACCTGCCTGAAAAACTTTTTAAATATATATTTAAAGTACCCTAAGTGTACAGTGTTTATAAAGTCTACAGTAGTATATAGTAATGTCTTAGGCCTTCACATTCACTTACCACTCACTCGCTGACTCAACCAGAGCAGCTTCCAGTCCTGCAAGCTCTATTCACGGTAAGCATTGTACAGGTATATCATTTTCTATCTTTTTCTTTTCTTTGCTTTTGAGACAGAGTCTCGCTGTCATCCAGGCTGGAGTGCAGTGCTGCGATCTTGGTTCACTGCAACCTCTGCCTCCTGAGTAGCTGGGACTACAGCCATGTGCCACTATGCCCAGTTAATTTTTGTATTTTTAGTAGAGACAGGGTTTTGCCATGTTGGTCAGGCTGGTCTTGAACTCCTAGCCTCAAATGTTTCTCCTGCCTCAGCTGCCCAAAGTGCTGGGATTACACTGCATCTGGCCTTTTTCTATCTTTTATACTGTATTTTTACTGTACCTTTTCTATGTTTAGATATGTTTCTATACACGAATATTATTGTGTTGCAACTGCCTTCAGAATGCAGTACAGTAACATGCTATATGGGTTTGTAGCCTAGAAGCAACAGGCTACAGTATATAACCTAGGCGAGTAATAGCCTATACCATCTAGGCTATGTAAGTACAATCTGTAATGTTCACACAATAACAAAATCACCTAATGAGATCGTATGCTTGTTTTTAAGCGATGCATAATTGTATATATATGTATACATGTGTATACATACACACATACACATATATGTGAAATATATACATCTCAGAACAAACTCATTCCAGTGAAGCCAAGATAATCTGGTCATCAGCAAAGATACTTTATAATGGCTTAACTGCAAAAGTATGACATCTAAAACAGCAATAGCTTTTAATTTTTCCTTTAAAAAATGTTGTTTAGGCCGGGCATGGTGGCTCATGCCTGTAATCCCAGCACTTTGGGAGGCCGAGGCGGGCGGATCACAAGGTCAAGAGATCGAGACCATCCTGGCCAACATGGTGAAACCCTGTCTCTACTAAAAATACAAAAAAAAAAAAAAAAAAAAAAAAAGCCAGGCATGGTGGCATGTGCCTGTGGTCCCAGCTACTCGGGAGGTTGAGGCAGAAGAATCGCTTGAACCCAGGAGGCGGAGGTTGCAGTGAGCCGAGATTGCGCCACTGTACTCTAGCCTGGCGACAGAGCAAGACTCCATCTTAAAAAAAAAAAAAAAATGTTGTTTATATAAACGTATACTTTTTTTTTTTTTTTATTTCTGAGACAATGTCTCACTCTGCAGCCCAGGTTGGAGTGCAGTGGTGTGATCTTGGCTCACTGCAACCTCCACCTTCCAGGGTCAAGCAATTCTCATGCCTCAGCCTCCTGAGTAATTGGGACTACAGGTATGCACCACCATGCCCAGCTAATTTTTGTATTTTTTGTGGAGATGAGCTTTTGCCATGTTGGCCAGACTGGTCTTGAACTCCTGGTCTCATGATCTACCTGCCTCAGCCTCCCAAAGTGTTGGGATTACAGGCAAGAGCCACTTTGCCCAGCCAATATATACATTTAAAAAGAGAGACTGCTTCACTCGCACGCACAGCCTATTGCATTTTCAGGTGTTCTAACAGCCCATAATTTAGCAGCAATTAATATGCCAAAAATAGGTAAGAGTCCACTGAATACTTGTTCAATGTAATTAAGGGATTTATAATGGGAGACTCAAATAACTATTTGGCACCTCCAAAGATATATTTTACAGAAAAAGACACTGATGGAGAAAGTCTAAACTTTAGGTGGCTTGTTAACAGTTAATAGCTGTTAAGAGACTCTCCTTCACTGGGAATCAAGGTGAAATGCTCACAGCACTTAGCTGTGGTTTTGGCATACCTTCTTCACCTTGTTCTATTCCTGTCATTATCCAGAGGAACACTTATGACCCTAATGCCTATGAGACATCTCAACAGAGAAGTATATGCTTCAAACATAGTACTTGAGGTTTAAAGCATGAATTTATTGCTCCCCACATCCTTTATAAATAATGTCTATGGAAAATCTTGTCTATCTAGAGTTAGATTACATTTTAATTAACTCTAAAGCTATATGTTAAAGAATCCAATAAAAAGCCACACCATCTTAGAATCCAAATTAAAACACAGCTTTACTTAAAATAGACTATTTGCCAAGTTTAAGTTCCTAAAACATTCCTAATATCCAGGAAATTACTCAGATGCTGCAAAAAGTTTTACTGAAAAACAAAACCATCAACCCACCATATCTCTAGAATCTACTTCCACTAGATGGTGTAATTTCACCTTTTTAATTCAATTCCATTTAGAGTTTAACTCCATGAACTATTTCCTAACGGAAATCTAACATGTCCAGGAATAGTCTTTTAGTTAGTTCTAGGGTATGAAATGCATCTATTCCAGTTTTTATTCAAAATGTTTACAATTTACATCAGAACTTTGGCAGTTCAATAAGGATGTATACAGAAAAGACTGTGGTATAATTTTCTTTCAAAGAGCTAGAAAAGGAACAGTAGAGGATTAGGACATTAGGAATATTCAGAACTAACAAGAAGGTTGGAAAGAGTGGAGAGTGAGAGAGTGGGATTTGCTATTCATGATGACTAGTCACAACAGTATACAACCTTGGGCAAATCATTTAACCTATATGAGCCCCACATTTCTCATTTTAAAAAATGAGGTTTAGACTACATTAATCTCAAAGTTTTCTTCCACCTCTTAAAATAAGCAGCTTAATTAATGTGCCTTCCTATTGAATGGTAAAAAACTACTATCATTTATGGCATACATTCTATGTGCCAGGAACTGTTCTAAGTGCTTTATATATACTAATTTTTAAAATTCTTCACAATTCTGTGAGGTTAAGGGCTATTACTATATTCATTTCATAGATGAGGAAAACGAGGCACAAAAAAGTTAAACAACTTTCCCAGCAGGTCAGAAATCAAAGCCAAGGATTAAATCAAGGGAATTTTGGCTTAGAATACTCTTTAATACTCTATTAAAATCCAAATGTGTAATGTTTTTCTATCTATACATTATACATGGTGGAATGTAAGATCGGATTAATACATTGATAACTTTCTGTTCATTTTCATAGATGTGTACATTCTTAACAAAGATGAAACTATTCTCACTGATTGATTCCTATAAAAGAATGTAGGGACCCAGAATCATGGGTTTGGTTCTATTATTTGAAACAAAAGACAACTGAAGGCCTATCCACAGAAAATGACTCACTCAAGGTCACAAAAGCGGATTAAGTAGCAGAACTAAGATAAAGGCCTCAATCTTGCCCAGTGCGGTGGCTCACCTCTGTAAATCCCAGCAGTCTGGGAGGCTGAGGTGGGCAGATCACTTCAGGTCAGGAGTTTGAGACCAGCCTGGCCAACATGGTGAAACCTAAAAATCTACTCCACTCTACTAAAAATACAAAAAATTAGCTAGGTGTGTTGATTCATGCCTTTAATCACAGCTACTTGGGAGGCTGGGGCAGGAGAGTCGCTTGAACCATAAGATGGAGGTTGCAATGAGCAGAGATTTCACCACTGCACTCCAGTGTGGGTGACAGACTCCATTTCAAAAAAAAAAAAAAAAAAAAAAAAAAAGGACCTCAATTTCTAATCTCCTGATCCAGGGTTTTTCTTAACCATGCTCCCCCACCAGAATAAGAAACATAATCTAGCCCAAACCTACAAAAAGCAAACAACAACAACAACAAAACCCAAAAACACTTGTTTGCTTTTTAGAGATTATACGGCTCTTTAAATACAGTATTTACTTGAAGAAGTATGTGCTCTACACCAAAAATTTTTCTGTGAATCTGGCAGCACAGCACAGTGGTTAAGAGCAGGAAATCTGGCAGAACACAGTGGTTCGTGCCTGTAATCCCAGCGCTTGGGAAGGCCAAGGTGGGCAGATCACCTCAGATCAGGAGTTCAAGACCAGCCTGACCAACATGGAGAAACCCCATCTCTATTAAAAATACAAAAAATTAGCTGGGTGTGGTGGCACATGCCTGTGATCCCAGCTACTTGGGAGGCTGAGGTAGGAGAATCACTTGGAACTGGGAGGCAGATGTTGCGGTGAGCCAAGATCACGCCATTGCACTCCAGTCTGCGCAACAAGAGGGAAACCGTCCCAAAAGAAAAAAAAGGCTGAAAATCTGAGTTTTGGCTGTCCAGGTTCAAATCCAAGCTCTAACATATACTTGATGTGTGATGTTGTATAAATTATTAAATCTACCTTCCTCTCAGTTACTCTATTGGTAAAAACAGGAATAAAATATGTATCTTGTAAGATTGTTGTGAGAATTAAATAAATTAATATAGGAAAAGTGCTAGAATGAAGTTTGACATATAATATGTGGTATATAATTATTTCCTATTAATATTATTAAGCAATCAAAATCTCTCCCAGTTTTAATTTTATTTAAAAGTCACCTATGGGCCAGGTGTGGCTCATGCTGTAATCCCAACACTTTGGGAGGCCAAGGCGGGCAGATTACCTGAGCTCAGGAGTTTAAGACAACCCTGGGCAACACGGTAAAACCCCTTCTCTACTAAAATACAAAAAAAATTAGCGGGGCATGGTAGTGGACGCCTGTAGTCCCAGCTACTCGGGAGGCTGAGGCGGGAGAATCACTTGAGCCCAGGAGGCAGAGGTTGCAGTAAGCTGAGATTGTGCCACTGCACTCCAGCTTGGGCTACAGAGTGAGAATAAAATAAAAGTCATCTATGGATAAATAATTGTTTTGGGGCTCGGTGTGGCAGCTCACACCTACAATTCCAGTGCTTTGGGAGGAGGCTGAGGCAGGAGAAAGACTTGGGCCCAGGAGTTGCAGGCTGTAGTGAGTTCTGATCATGACACTGCACTTCAGCCTGGGAGACAGAATAAGACTCTGTCCCCAAAACAATTTAAAAATAAATTAAAAAGAAAAAACAAAATTGTTTTGGAATCCCCTCATACTTGAAGCAAAAAAAATTCCTCTCGTACAAAGGCTTATCTTTTCTAGATTTAACCCACAAAGGTTTATATTTTCTAGATTTCACCCTTTTTCCTTTTTTCATACATTCTATTTTTAATCCTTTATTCTTTTTTGCAAAGATAGTACTTCTTTTGTATTTGTATCCAGTTCATTTTTTAAAATCCTATATTTGTGAATTGGCAAAATAAACTTTTTTTTAAAAAAAAAAACATAAATAAGGCTTTAATTTGGCAAAATATAATACAATGCCTTTTTTATCCTCAAATGAACAGTTTCCCAATTACTTCACTCTAACACCTCGTAGTACTCTTTCTCCTTTGTGAGCTGTTGGTTTACTGCCTGAAGGAACTGCTGTAACTGTGTTACAGTCTGATTTAGACTTCCAGACATTGTCTCCTTCTCAGAAGACTCCGTTTCTGGGGAAACATCACTATTCTCAATAACAGTAGTGTCTCCGGCAGCTTTTACTATTTTTGACTGGATAAGCTCCAGTGATTGTTGAGCCTTATGTAAATCACCAGCTACCTTCTGTCTTTCATTTTGTTCAGTTGTAAGTTTTTTGAGTGTTTCATTTAACTGTGCCTTCAACTCTCTGACTTCTGTAACATAGATAGATCGTTCCATCTCTGCCTTCTCTAGTTCCATCTCCAAATGTTCTCGTTCTCTTCTCAAATTTTCAATATCCTTATTTTCTCTTCTTAATCACTCTAGCTCTTGTTCTGAAGATGTAAATGATGACTGCCTCTGTTTAATAGTCTTGTGTGATTCATCAACCTTAACTTTCCATTTATTTTCTTCTTGCTCAACACTTCTCTGTACCTTCTGTAAAATTCCTTCTGTTTCTGCAAGGATGGATTTGTATTTTTCACACTCAGTTGTTTAATTCTGCCCTTCTTTTCTTGAGACAGGGTCTTGCTCTGTTGCCTAGGATGGAGTGCTGTGGTGCCACAGCCTTGACCCTCAGGGTTCAAGCGATCTCACCTCAGCCTCCCGAGTAGCTGGGACTACAGATGCACACCATCACACCTGGTTAATTTTAAAACTTTTTTGTAGAGACAAGGTCTCACTTCATTGCCCAGGTTGGCCTCAAACTCCTAGCCTCAAACAATCCTTCTGCCTTGGCCTCTCAAAGTGCTAGGATTACAGGCATTAGCCACCATGGCTGGCCCTAACTCTGCGTTTAAGAACTTTTAAAAATTTAGAAGAAATTCTGTTTTTAAGAATTCTCAACATTTAGTTTTACCTGTAGATACTGAGAAAGCTGGAATAGTTCCTGAGAGTACATACTTGGAGTGTTAGCAGCAACCTAGAAACAAATGACACAGTATCAACAGAAAACGCTTCATAAAAAACATTAAGACAAACTAATTCCTTGAAATGTCTACTTACTTACATATGCAAAATAACTATTCTTTTAAAAATTAACCAGTTTCCCTTGTTCTTAAAATATTTCTGCTTGACGTCCAGAATTTGTAAATGGTATTACATGCTGATCAGCTTGAAATTTATAAGCAGCGTGGTGGAACAAGAGCTACACATGAAAACATTTGATAAACCAAATCACAAATTTATAGTGCAAAGGCAATATAGCTTTTTACTTGTTTTTCCCTTTTCTGATGGAAATATAGCCTTTTCTTAATCTAGAAATAAAACCTCCTAAATCAATAGATCCACATATTTTCCCTTTAAAATTCATCATTAAATAGTTCTTTGATATGTTAACAAGCCTCATTCATTTAGAAGTAGCCATCTTCAAAATTATTTGTATGTAGTGTAGGAAGGGCAAGGACATGAAATATAACAATTTGTCCAATAGCCTGAAGTAATGTTTCTTTAAATCCATAGGTAGGTTTTAAGGAAAAAGATGGGAAGTAATGGTGTTTAAACACTATACATCATAGTCAAACTATTTAGAACTCAAGAGTATTATGAGGAACATCTTCTGATAAGGTTTTTTCAAGGCTATGGAATATAGAACCATGGCATTATTTAAAAACAAAAAAAGAAGGGCTGGGTGCGGTGGCTCACACCTATGATCCCAGCACTTTGGGAGGCCGAGGTAGTAGGGGGATCACCTCAGGTCAGGAGTTCGAGACCAGCCTGACCAACATGAAGAAACCCCCCTCTACTAAAAATACAAAATTAGTCTGGTGTGGTGGCACATACATGTAATCCCAGCTACTTGGGAGGCTGAGACAGGAGAATCACTTGAACCTGGGAGGCGGAGACTGTGGTAAACTGAGATTGTGCCATTGCACTCCAGCCTAGGCAACAAGAGTAAAACTCCATCTCCAAAAAAAAAAAAAAAAAAAAAGGAGGAAGAGGAGAGAAGGAGGAGGAAGAAGAGGGAGGGGGAAGAGGAAGAAGGAAGAGGAGGAAGGAAGAAGGAAGGAATAAGAAAGAAGGAAGAAGGAGGAGGAGGAGGGAAGAAGAAAAAAAGAAGAAGAAGAAAGAAGGAAGGAAGGAGGAGGAGGAGGAAGAGGGAGGAAGAAAAAAGGAAGAAGAAGAAGGAAGAAGTAGAAGGAGGAGGGAGGAAGAAGAAAGAAGGATGAAGAAGGAAGAAGGAAAGAGGGAGAAGGAAGAAGGAAACAGGAAGAGGAAACAAAGAAGAGGAGGAGGAGAAGAGGGAGAAGCAGGAAGAAGAGGAGAAGGAGGAGGAGGAGCAAAGAACAAGACAGAGGAAAAGGAGGAGGAAAAAAGAAGAAGGAGGAGGGGGAGAAGGGGAGGAGGAGGAAGGGAAGAGGAGGAAGTGAAAAGAACAAGATGGAGGAAAAGTAGGAAAGGAGGAGGAGAAGGGGGAAAGGGGGAGAAGGAGGGGGAGAAGAGAGAGGAAGGGGAGAAGGAGGAGAAGGAGAAGAAGGAAGGAGTATTGGGTTGCTGTAATATTTACCCTTATGTGTTAGCTTATTAATGATGTTATAGCACCAGTCCTTACTAAGCTCGGTAGGTATACTTTGATTAGTATGCTAACTAGAAGGCAGAAAGTTGGCATTATTTTTTAAAGTTAGGTCTAAATCAGCAGGATCATTATTTACTTCTGAATAATACTTCGGTATTGCAGAAGTTGATGATTAACTACTTGTACTTCTGAAAAAGGAACCTAACAGAGAATTTTAGTTTCAAGCAGGCTTTCATTATTCATTCAAATGGAAGAAAAATGTAAAATAATATTTTTTCCACTAGTTTAGTTACTACACTAAGAGAACTCAACTCCCACATTAATGTCAAAAGACGTATTTTGGAGGGTTAATTAGCAATGATATCTATAATTGAATACACCATTATTTCTGAACAAAAGAAAAATGTTTTCTAGCAAACAATTATTGCAAAGTTTCTGATCAGATCAGGTAAAAAGTAACCTTCAAAGACAATAAAAGAACAATTTTGTAAGCCTGTGTTTCTGTGCTACTTCTCTGTATTGGTAAATGTTGAGTGAACTCTTTAAGTAGAAAGCTTTAACAAATTTCTAGACGGAATTGTATCTCAGAATAAAAAGTTACAGTGAATACTCCTTATCCCTGGCTAGATACAAAACAGGTATTCCTAGTTTACATAGTGAACAATTTAATTGAGATAACAAAGGTTTTTTTCGTGAAGAAAAGTCCATCCTAGATTCTCCAGATATTGAAGACCAGATTATAATAACCATACAGCTATATGCATTCTACATAATTTGTTACACAAGAGAAATAAATTTCTAGGTAAAGGATACTAAAAACAAACATTTTCAAAGCAACATAGCTGAGTCAGTTTGGAAAAAATAATCATTAGCAACTTACTTTGTCAACAGGACTTGGTAATGGTGCATGGATGACACTGAAAAGTAAAATTTAGAAGTTTTATCTAATATCCGGACAATAGAGGAAACAGAGTATGAGAGTACCAGAATATCTTACACCACAAAGATTATACATTTGCCTTCAAATAATTAAAAGAATGTGAACTATTTTTCAATCCTTCATAAATGTATACAGCTCTTAGAAAACAAAAATAAATATATAAACTTATCTTACACATCAATATATTCCTAAAAACAAATTCCAAATCCAAAATGTATTAAATGCTCTTTGAAGACCCACTACTTTTTGAGGGCTGTGATGAATTACCTGATTATAAGAATTTCTATACAGAAAAGGAGTACTCTTTATCCATTTTTGGATAGGTGCAGTGGCTCATGCCTGTGATACCAGCACTTTGGGAGGCTGAGGCAGGAGGATCACCTGCACCTGAGGTCAGCAGTTTGAGACGAGCCTGACCAACACAATGAAACCCTGTTTCTACTAAAAATACAAAAAAATTAGGTGGGTATGGTGGCACACGCCTTTAGTCCCAGTTCCTTGGGAGGCTGAAGCACAAGAATCACTTGAACCTGGGAGGTGGAGGTTGCAGTGAGCCAAGATCGTGCCACTGCACTCCAGCCTAGGCAACCAAGTGAGAGACTCTGTCTCAAAAAAAAAAAAAAAAAATTATCCATTTTCAATTTTGAAATATGTAAGCTACATTCTTCTAAAATTAAACATTCCTATATAGAAAGTTTTAAAAAGCAAAGTTCTGGAAAGCAAGGTTATAATTTGGAAACTTGTACCAGTGAAGAACAACTTTAATCAAAACACTACCACGCCTCTTCTCCACCCAGCCACCTCAGAAACTAACTGAAAACTTAGATGTATGTATGAAACTGAACTCAGTAAACACTTTAAAACAAAACATTAAATAGATATCTTTAATTGGTACTAGTTGTCTTGTTAGCCTGATTAACTACTGCTGACAAAAAGGTAGTATAGCAGCTCAAGAAACTATACTGTGTCCAAATTCTAGCTCTACTCACCAGCTGAAAGGCAAATTGCTAATCAATATAGGTCTCAGCTTCCTCATGCATAAAATGGGAGGTAATCACACAACAAATTCCATGGAGTTATTGGGAGTATTAAACGTGTTGATATGAATAAAGAGCTTAAAATAGTACTTTGGACATAGGACTTGATCACTACTATTACTCTCATGAGAATATAGTAGATAAGGAAGCCAGAGTCCCTATTTTACAAGGCCCTGTAAGATACCATTATGTGTGTTGGGGTTGAGTATAGGGGACTCAAAGCAAGGCTACCACGCATGACCTCACTAGCTGCTAATCATTCCACATCCTAGAGGCCAATCTTGCAATGGCTAGCTTGAAGGTTGACTGGGTAAAGTTCTTAAATTGAATAGATTAATCATGTGTAAGCTGCTGAAAAACTGGCCAGACGTGAGTTAAAATAGGAATAATTTTGATTCCACCCTAATAACTGCAAACACTGTAAGAAGTGGTCTAATTCAAATAGTCACAAATACACTAAAATGCTGAATAAAATGGAACATTAAGTATCAACACCCACCTCCCTTCTGAGCACCCATGATACAGACTTCATTGAGTCTATATACACTTTGCTGTTCTTTTTGATTATACATCTGTGTTCTCAGGAACTATGACCTATTCAACTCTACATCCCCAAAGCCCATCACAAGGCCCTAACAAAGTTGGTGGCTAGTAAAGATTTTTTTTTTAAATTACATACAACTTTAGTTTTCCTTCTCTACTCCAGAAAATTGAAACAGGCATTTTAAACATGAATTTATTTTTTACTATAATAATTATTGATTATGGAAAATGTGTGAAGTAAATCATGAGGAAATAAAAATTACTCAATGCCAGCACTTAGAAATAACCATTGTAGAGTTACAATGATATATTATTTTCTCTGCAGATACACACATACAGTGAAATGAACTTAAGAATGTCTAAATGCGGGAGGTTAGGAGTTTGAGACCAGCCTGGCCAACATGGTGAAATCTATTTCTACTAAAAATACAAAAATTAGCCAGGTGTGGTGGTGGGCACCTGCAATCCCAGCTACTCAGGAGGCTGAGGCAGGAGAATTGCTTGAACCTGGGAGGCAGAGGTTGCAGTGAGCCAAGATCACACCACTGCACACCAGCCTGGGCAACACAGTAAGACTCTATCTCCCCCCAAAAAAAAGTCTAAATAGAAACAAATGGTATAACAAAGATTTCTTTTTTTTGTAAAAATTCACCTTTCTTAGTGACCCAAGTATAAAATCTTCTGTTCTTCTAACAATCTCATTAATAAACAAAGGGCTAAAAATCCAGCAACACATTCCATAAGTGATATACATTTGTATTTTATAAAAAGTGCCCTGGATATAGGTATATTTTGCTATGAAAAAAGTTCATGTGCATATAAAAACCATAACAAAGAAATGTGAAAAACGAAAATAGTTATTTAGTGTTACAGAAGGGGGATTATATGCAATTTCTCTGTTTCTTTTTATAAAAGTTTTTATTTTGGAGACAGTCTCACTCTGTCACCCAGGCTGGAGTGAAGTGGTCTGATTTCGGCTCACTGCAACCTCCGACTCCCAGGTTCAAGATGTTCTTGTGCCTCAGCCTCCCGAGCAGGTGGGACTACAGGCTCTCACCACCATGCCTGGCTAATTTTTTGTATTTTTAGTAGAGACGGGTTTTAGCCCTGTTGCCCAGGCTGGTCTCAAACTCCTGAACTCAGGCAATCTGTCTGCCTTGGAGTCCCAAAGTGCTGGGATTACAGGCACAAGCCACCTACACCAGGCTTCTCTGTTTCTAATCATTAGAAAATTATTAGCCCAGGCACGGCAGCTCACGCCTGTAATCTCAGCACTTTGGGAGGCTGACGAGGGTCACCTGAGGTCAGGAGTTCAAGACCAGCCTGGCCAACATGGAAAAACCCCATCTCTACTAAAAATACAAAATTAGTAGAGCATGGTGGCACATGCCTGTAATCACAGCTACTTTGGAGGCTTAGGTAGGAGAATCACTTGAACCTGGGAGGCAGAGGTTGCAGTGAGCGGAGATCGTGCCATTGCACTCCAGCCTTGGCAACAAAAGTAAAACTCTGTCTCAAAAAAAAAAAAAAAAAAATTAGCTGGGCGTGGTGGTGCCTCCCTGCAATCCCAAATACTCGGGAGGTTGAGCTAGAAGAATCACTAAAACCTGGGAGGTGGAGGCTACAGTGAGCTGAAATCATGACACTGCACTCCAGCCTGGATGACAAAAGCAAGATTGTCGAAAAGAAAAGAAAGAGAAAAGAAGAAAAGAGTTATTTGCTGCCCTCCCCCCCAATCCTTTCTTTCTTTTTTTCTTTTTAAAAAAAAATTTTTTTTTTAATACGGGGTTTCACCATGTTGGTCAGGCTGGTTTTGAACTCCCGACCTCAGGTGATCTGCCCGCCTTGGCCTCCAAAGTGCTTGGATTATAGGCGTGAGCCACCACGCCCAGCCTCTTTCTTTCTTTTTTTGAGATGGAGTCTTGCTCTGTCGCCAGGCTGAAGTGCAGTGGTACAATCTCAGCTCACTGCAGCCTCTGCCTCCAGGGTTCAAGCGATTCTCCTTCCTCAGCCCCCTGAGGAGCTGGGATTACAGGCACACACCATCATGCTCAGCTAATTTTTGTACTTTTAGTAGAGATGGAGTTTCACCACGTTGGCCAGGATGGTCTTGCTCTCCTGACCTGGTGATCCACCCACCTCGGTCTCCCAAAGTGCTGGGATCACAGGCATGACCCACTGCATGTGTTTCTAATCATTAAAAAACTATTGGCCAGGCACAGTGACTCAGGCCTGTAATCCTAGCACTTTGGAATGCTAAGGTGGGCGGACTGTCTGAGCTCAGGAGTTTGAGACCAGCATGGGCAACATGGTGAAACCCCGTATCTACTAAAAGTACAAAAAATTACCCGGGCGTGGTGGTGTGCACCTGTAGTCCCAGCTGCTCAGGAGGCTGAGACACGAGAATTGCTTGAACCCGGGAGGTGGGAGTTGCAGTGAGTCCAGATTGCAGGACTGCACTCCAACCTGGGCAACAGAACTAGACTGTCTTCAAAAAGAAAAAGAAAATTATTTGTATAATGTAATAAAAATCAAGGAAGAGTGCCGGCCGTGGTGGTTCATGCCTGTAATCCCAGAACTTAGGGAGGCCAAGATGGGTGGAACACCTGAGGTTAGGAGTTCGAGACCAGTCTGACCAACATGAAGAAACCCCATCTCTACTAAAAGTACAAAATTAGCCAGGTGTTTCAGCACGTGCCTATAATCCCAACTACTCAGGAGGCTGAGGCAGGAGAATCACTTGAACCTGGGAAGTAGAGGCTATGGTAAGCTGAGATAGTGCCATTGCACTCTGGCCTGGGCAACAAGAGTGAAACTTTTGTCTAAGGAAAAAAAAAAAAAAAAAAAAAAAAGGCTCTCTCTTCCCGCCGCCCAAGATGCCGAAAGGAAAGAAAGCCAAGGGGAAGAAGGTGGCTCCAGCCCCTGCTGTCGTGAAGAAGCAGGAGGCTAAGAAAGTAGTGAATCCCCTGTTTGAGAAAAGGCCTAAGAATTTTGGCATCAGACAGGACATCCAGCCCAAAAGAGGCCTCACCCGCTTTGTGAAATGGCCCCACTATATATCAGGTTGTAGCAGCAGAGAGCCATCCTCTATAATAGGCTGAAAGTGCCTCCTGCAATTAACCAGTTCACCCAGGCCCTGGACCACCAAACAGCTACTCAGCTGCTTAAGCTGGCCCACAAGTATAGACCAGAGACAAAGCAAGAGAAAAAGTAGAGGCTGTTGGCCTGGGCCGAGAAGAAAGCGGCTGGCAAAGGGGACGTCCCCACTAAGAGACCACCTGTCCTTCAAGCAGGAGTTAACACCATCACTACCTGGGTGGAAAACAAGAAAGCTCAGCTGGTGGTGATTGCACACGACGTGGATCCCATTGAGCTGGTTGTCTTCTTGCCTGCCCTGTGTCGTAAAATGGGAGTCCCCTACTGCATTATCATGGGGAAGGCAAGACTGGGACGTCCAGTCCACAGGAAGACCTGCACCACTGTCACCTTCACACAGGTTAACTCGGAAGACAAAGGTCCTTTGGCTAAGCTGGTGGAAGCTATCCGCACCAGTTACAATGACAGATATGATGAGATCCATCGTCACTGGTGAGGCAATGTCCTGGATCCCAAGTCTGTGGCTCGCATCGCCAAGCTCGAAAAAGCAAAGGCTAAAGAACTTGCCATGAAACTGGGTTAAATGTGCACTGTTGAGTTTTTCTGTACATAAAAATAATTAAAACAATACAAATTTTCCTTCAAAAAAAAAAAAAAAAGAAGAAAGAAAAAATCAAGGAAAAAAAATCAATTTGTTGAGTACCACCTTTTAAAGTTCTTAAAAGCACTAAATGCTATATACATAAGGGACCTTAAACTCTAGGCTTTCTGGCACACCCAAAAGCATCTTAATTGCTTTTAAAAATTAGTTTACAGTGATAAACAGCTGATGTTTATCGTGTGCTTATTATATATCAAGTACTATGCCAACTTCTTTAAGTACTAAATCTTGTTTAATTCTCATAAAATTACTGCTCAGTAAGTACTATCATTTTCATATTTCAAATAAGAAAAATGTGGCCTGATCAAGTCACAGAACAAGTGGAGTCAGGCTTTAAACTGGACTACCCACTTGCAAAGGCCATTCTGATCTTCTTCCATCACTGGAGAATTGCTTGTTCAACATTCATTTTCTCCAGAAAGTTAGATTATGTACAACTAAATTGGCAGCAAAAATTTAAGTGATACTAATATTCAACCATATAAGAAAGGCCAAACAATGAGAAGGAAATGGGCAAAGATGAAAAGAATTAGATAAACAAGAAGGGTAGAGACATGATACATTGCAACCAACTTTGAAAAAATTCACAAGTTCTGTTAGATGGAACCTGAGAACACAGATGATTCCTTATGTAACTCTTCGAAGTTTTCAACTGCATGGAAGAAAAATCTCATTATCAAATACAAACATCAAAGTCTTTAAGAAGCAATATTTCATTAGTTGATTAAGTTACTCACTTATAAAACCTTAACTCTTGATTTTAAAAGCTATGTTATATTAAACGTCCTAAGGTTTATTTTAATTTTAATAATTAAGCTGTAGTTGAAAACAGAAAATAGATTAATGCTTTAAATTTAAAATATTACTTCATATGCCAAGTACCAAAAAAAAAAAAAAAGGAAAAATAAAAATGAATTAAAATATTTTAAAATCTCTGCTATTTTGCTTCATATACCCATAAAAGTAAACAAACAAAAGTAAGGGGCTTCTAACAAGCATAAAATAAATGATTCTAATGAAGGCACAGACTAACACAGCAATGGGAGGGCCTCTCTCTGCTTAATCTTTCCTTCTCGATTTCCTATTCAATGCTCTACTTTTCCTTCAATTTATTACTTCTCTTAACCTCCTACCCTCTGATCATTGCCTCTGTTTCTAAAAGAGAGGAAAATATTATGTTGAGTATAAAAACAAGCTTCTACCATATTCAAGGCTTTCCCCACAGATAAAAAATGTTGAAGTTTAAAGATTGCTCAACTCCCTTCAACACTTCATAATACTAATCTCTAAAAAGCCCAAGATCAAAATGTACTTCTGTATGCTTTTAAAATTTAGATTTTATGGTTAATTTTTCCCTTTCAAGTATCTGCCTCTAAATGATTTTTACAGTACTTCATACAAAAAATAAACATGACATTGGAAAAAATCTTCAAAAAACTCCCACCAAAATAAGCTGCTAACTATATTTATATCTTCAAGGTCTTATAAGACTGTGAGATTGTGACACTGGCATTAATACCAGAAGTGATCACAGTTTAAGAAGTCCTATAGTAAACGAAAATAAAAAGGAATGAAGCTATCACTTACCAGTAACTTATAGACTTGAAACATTGTAAAAAAACTATCCATCAAAATATAAATTAAATTTGGAAACAAAATAATCTTTCGCCTCTGATACATTATTATTTACTAGAATTGCAACTAAAACAATTTAAACTTAAGTGTATTATATTCCAAAAAGTACTAATCAATTTTCTAACATAACTTAAATAATCCTGAAGCATGTATTAGCAGTATGCCGTCATCTAGAATATTATTAACCAAGGGAATTAATCCAAAAACTTCACAGTACTAAATTATACTCACTCTGAGCGGAGCCGGGCTTCCATACCATCCGGTAGAAAAAGTTTTATTGTAGAAACAATACACCCATGGGTAACTGGTTGAAACAAACAAATAACATGGATATAATAATTGTTTAAAAATATAAAACTTCATACCTCTCATTTTCCAGGATTCAAATAATTATTTATTTCACTAATACATTATTAGTGAAATATTACATTTTCCAGAACTCAAAGAATTATTTATTTCACTAAGTTCTGATTAAAGGCTAATACAGACTGATGAAAATACACTACATAATGATTAGAGGAGTAGTGGTTATGAGACTGTACATATGTGTCAAAACTCACTGAACTGTACATGTAAATTTGGTATTATAAGTAAATTACACTTGAGCAAAACTGAATTTTAATAATAGAGCTAATGATGGCCAGGCATGGTGGCTCACGCCTGTAATTCCAGTACTATAGGAGGCTGGGGTGGGTGGGTCATCTGAGGTCAGGAGTTCGAGACCAGCCTGGCCAACAAAACTAAAACCCCTCTACTAAAAATAAAAAACTTAGGTCGGGCATGGTTGCTCACGCCTGTAATCCCAGCATTTTGGTAGGCCGAGGCAGGCGATCACCTGAGGTCAGGAGTTGGGGACCAACCTCTCCACTTAAAATGCAAAAATTAGGCAAGTCACAGTGGCTCACACCTCTAATTCTAGCACTTGGGAAGGCTGAGGTGGGCAGGTCACCTGAGGTCAGGAGTTTGAAACCAGCCTGACCAACATGGTGAAACCCCATCTCTATTAAAAATATAAAAATTAGTCGGGGATGGTGGTGGGTGCCTGTAATCCCAGCTATCCAGAAGGCTGAGGTGGGAGAATCACTTAAGCCGGGGAGGCAGAGGTTGCCATGAGACAAGATCATGCCACTGTATTCCAGCCCACTCCGGCCTGGGCAACAGAGCGAGATTCTGTCCCAGAAAAAACAAAAACATTAGCTGGGTGTGGTGGTGGGTGCCTGTAATCCCAGCTACTCAGGAGGCTGAGGCAGGCAGAATTGCTTGAACCTGGGATGTAGAAGTTGCAGTAAGCTGAGATCATGCCACTGTACTCCAACCTGGGTGACAGAGCGAGATTCCGTCCCAAGGAAAAAAAAAAAGAACAGGGCTAATGCATTTTGGGGTAACTTATTAACTGATCACACTCACGAATCATCAAGATATTATAAACATGGAGTAATATGATTGTCATCTGGAAATGCACGTTAAAATTAAGGAATTTAACACCATGTATTCAATACTGATTTTCATTACTAATTGATTATATAAAAAGTGCTAACACAGATCAAGAACCATCAATTTGGCAGGGCACAGTGGCTCACACCTGTAATCCCTGTACTTTGGGAGACTGAGGTGGGAGGATCACTTGAACGCAGCTTGGGCAACATAGCAAGACCCTGCGTCTACAAAAAAAATTTCAAAATTAGCTGGGTGGGGGTGGTGCACACCTGTACCCAGCTACTTGGGGACTAAGGTTGGGGGATGGCTTGAGCCCAGGAGTTCAAGGTTGCAGTGACTCATCATCATGCTACAGCACTTCAGCCTGGGCAAGACACTGTCTCAAAAAGAAAAACAAACAAACAACAATAAAAAACAGAACCATCTATTGGCAATCTTCTAAACTCTGCCTAGAACAATAACCATGGCCTCCTTCATTCTTGTCTGACCTCATTCTCTATCCTGTTACCACAGATATCCTAAGCCAAGCTACCTGCAATCTCCAAGCACTTTACCTTTCACAGCCCCCTGCTTTTCACACAGTCTGTCCTTTCTGTAAGCAATGTTTTTATCCTCTTGCCTGCATGACCATGTGCTACTTAGTCTCCAGGCTCAGATTTTCTAATTTCTTCACCAAAGCTCAATCTAAGTAAGATGTCCCAGAGCCTCCTGTATCTATTTCTTAAAACATGAAACACATTGCATTGTGAATATTTATCATTTACAGAAGCTGTTGTCTCACCAATTAGTTTCAACTCTTTGAGGGCAGTAAGGATTATCTGCTTCTCAATTTAAAAACCTGTATACGCAGCAGAGTCATCTGGTACAGAAAGTATTTTACTGAAGACGTTGAGGAACATGCCTGCTTAGTATTTTGTAGCTCCCATTACTCCTGTGCAAAGATGTTTCTTACTTTAAGACATTAGGGTTCATCTCTATTTGTAGGAACCACCTAACTTTCTCCTTTCCCAGGCAAAAGACAGAAGAGACAGATTTATCTCTTATGATAAATGAATTTCTAGGGGATACCTCCCCGAGAGATTCACTACGAATAGCCTATAATAAATACTGGAGCACAACACAATATGAAGATCCAGCAATACATACACTTTAATTTGGTAATAAAGTTGTTTTTTAAAAAGAAATATAGGTAGAACAAGTTATAGAATAAAACTATTGCCAGGGGTGACAACCAGTGATATACTACATCAGTAATTCTGTAGTATATATTATTAATATATACTACATCAGTAATTCTGTTGTTCAGACACATTACACTGAAGTTCAGCAAATGAGCTGATGCACAAATCTAAGAGATAATAGGGCTACTACTGACTGGGCAGTACAGAGTTACTGCACAGTTGAAGGCAGTTTAAAAAACAAAAACAACTCATGTCTAACAAAGCTGACTAGGTTGACAACCTAGTCAGTCAATCAAGACTTTGAAGTGATTCTCGTGACAACTACATATAAACATGCATAGACATGTTATCTTTTTGATTTGCAACAGGCAAGTAATTAAAGCAACCTGATGAAAATGTTTTGTTCTAACACTCATATTAATCAACTATACACAGCAGCATTTCCCAAAATGCTAGCAAGTGTTACAGAAAAGGATCTGAGGGTCTGATGAGTTTGGGGAATCTTTAATTTTAAAGAGATTTAAAGAGTTGTTTGTTTTTTAAACCATGGGCTTTCTAGGAGCCTAAAGAGTTTTGTTTTTCATGAAGCTCTGAAAGCAAGATGCATTTTCCAAACTTACAAGCCTCCTGCTTCCACCTTTATAGAAACACATAGGAACTAGTATTATAAAGAAAATACTTTGGAAAATTCTGCTCTAAAGGATTCTATGAAACACTTTTAAGACATATTTTGCAAAAAAATCATCCAGGAAGATTATTTATTACCATATTCCAAGATTTGAAGACAAAATTGATTGTAAAACACACAATTTAAATAGCTTCTCAGGGATGACAGGGGACCCTGGGAACATTGCCCCATTAAATACATACATGTATTACAAGCCACATGCAAATTTCAGAAATGTTAAAACATGAAAATCAGGTGTGTCTGAATCAAGGAAGCAAGGTAGAAGAACAATCCATAATTACCTGCTCTAAATATGAGACTTTAAAAATCAGAGTTAAGACTACATAAGCTGACTCCCATTTGTCTGTTTTATTTTTCCTCTATAATCTATATTCCTCTATAATCTTTTTGTTTGTTTGTTTGTTTTTGAGATCGAGTCTCGCTCTGTCACCCAGGTTGGAGTGCAGTAGTGGTGTGATCTCAGTTCACTGCAACTTCCACCTCCTGAGTAGCTGGGACTACAGGGGCTTGCCACGTTGCTGGACTAATGTTTTGTATTTCTGTAGAGATGGGGTTTCACCATGTTGGCCAAGTTGGTCTTGAACTCCTGACCTCAGATGATCCGCCTGCCTCGGCCTCCCAAAGTGCTGCCATTACAGACATAAGCCACATGAGCCTATATTCCTCTATAATTCACACAAATACCACTTAAAGGACCCAGGTTCATGCTGGTAAGTTTAAAACCTGTTTGAGGCTCTGGACTGGTAGACTGAAAGTTTTAAGGTATGGTATAGTTTGGTTCTATCTCCATTCTTACAATGAGTAGGAAGGTCAATACTACTGTACACTTAAGAGTAGTTTGAAAGATCTCTTGAAATGATTGGCAGCAACAGGAAGAACAATGAATAAAACTATAAAAACCCAAGAAATGTCATAATCAAAGCCTAAAGGAGAGGTGTTAACATTTCTACACTTGGAGATTATTTGCTTTAATTGCTTTTTGGTTGCCATCTAAGGTACAAGTTGAGTGTCCCTCATCCAAAAATCCAAAATCTGAAATGTGCCAAAATTTGAAATTTTATGAGCACCAACAAGCAGAAAATTCCACACTAGATATGTTACAGGTAGTAGTCAAAACTTTGTTTCATGCACAAAATTATTTCAAAATGTATAAAATTACCTTCAGGCTATGTGTATAACATTAATGAATTTGTTTAGACATGGGTCACCCAGCTCCCATTAGGTATATACAAATATTCTAAAATCCAAAAAAAGTCCAAAATATTTCTTGTCCAAGCATTTCAGATAAGGGACACCACTGCAAAACAGTTGCAAGAACTTTCAATCCCTAATTTTTTGCTTCATAAAGCTTTTAATTCTCATTGGCTTTTTTTTAAGTCACAAAAGAGGCAGGAAAGTTAGCTGAATACACAAGTATTCTTAATTCTAATCTTTTAAAAATTGATATTCTACATCATTCTGTCTTCATTTGTGAGCTGTAGTTCAGTTATCAAAAAACTTTTCCTCTTCAACTATTTGTTTACCTCAGGTATAATTATAACAGGAAAGGTGGGATTTTTTTTTTTTCTTTATTTACCTGTTTTCAGAATGACGAACTGATTTCCTAAATTCTTCCAAATGGAATCAAATCTTTTTCTTTTTTAAAAAAACTTTTATTTTTAATATGATTATAAGCATGTAGATTTGAATATTTCATATATTTCAATCCACTGCTGTCATTATTATTATTTGATGTTCAAGTTGTTCATCTTTGACCCGTGGGCACTCATCCACATTAACTCCTAGGAGTTCTTTTGACAGAATGCCAGCCTGAGTTAGCTTCATTGCTTTTAGGCATGACAAAATCTTCTACGCCCAGTTTTTACATTTATTGCCCTAGACTCTGAGTCAGCTATTTCTCCAAGGGGTCTACCTACTTATTTGGTGAGAGAAATCCTTTCTCTGGTTACGGAGATTCATTGACTACTTTACTTCTCTAGCATACTATGCAGTAATATTGCTCACTGCCTTATTTTTTGTCTCTCCCATGAGAAGTAGTGGTATTCTGATTCTACCTGTTTGTTCAATAAATACTGACTGAGAACCCACTGGGTACAAAGCAGTAGGCTGAAAATTCTGGGGAAAACCAAGATGATTATGACAAGGTCCCTATTTTTGAAGAGATTTCAATGTAGGGAGAACAAACCAAAAATACCTAACATAACAACAAAGGGCAAAAAAAAAAAAAAAAAAAAGCCACAAATGCTACAAGAGGTACAAAACACTACTATGGGAACTTGGAATAGGCAAGGGCAGGAGAAGACTTTGTGAAAAAAGTTCCAAATTTTTTTTAAAAAAGAATAGGATTCTAAAGCTGGAAATGGAAGGGCAAGCAGAGAGAATGGTATGAACAACAACAACAACAAAAAAACAGAAGAAGAAAAGGAAGCGAGAGAATGCATAGGTAAAGAGGACAACTGGAGAAAATAGAATGTAAAGAACCTACATTGCAAGGTCCTTTGGGTGCCAGGGACTTGAAAGGAGTTTGAGATCAGACCAGCCAACATGGTGAAACCCCAACTCTACTAAAAATACAAAAATTAGCTGGGCATGGTGACGCATGCCTGCAATCCCAGCTACTTGGGAGGCCGAGGCAGGAGAATGACTTCGACCTGGGAAGCAGAGGTTGTAGTGAGCCAAGATCACCCCACTACACTCTAGACTGAGAGACAGAGCAAGACTCTGTCAAAAAAAAAAAAAAAGAATAATATTCTGGAGGCAGTGGGTTGGCAGAGTATGATGACCAGTATGATGTATTTTACTGGAGTAAGCAGAACTACTGTAGAGTAGCAACAGGAAAAAACAGGAAATAACAAGAAAAGGAGGTAAATGGGTAAGGAAGACACAGGATTCAGAAAATACACCAAGATTCTGAGCTAGAGGGTTGGGGAAAATGATGGAGCAATAAAAGAAGTTGGGAAGTCAGCAAAATAGTTTGAAGGAGAATTAAGATTTGTACAGAGTATTTGTAAGGCAAGAGCAGAACATTCAAGTGGGAATAACCAGAAGTAGCTGAAAACACAGGTATAGAATTAGTAGGAATGGATTAATAGCAGATAAAGCTAGAAGGGAAACTTGGGATTTAGGGACCAGGGAAGGCATATAAAACAGTTGCTGCTAGAAGCATAACTGGGCAGGGTTCTTAAATCTGAATCACAGGCCCCATACCTAGCTAGCAGTGTTCCTTTTTAGGACTAAAGGGTAGAACTCAAGCATCTGCAGTTTTATAAAGCTCTGCAGATAATTCCAATGAATAGCCTGGGTTGAGAATCCATTTTTAAAATGAACAAAAGAAGACTGCCATGCCATCAGGAAGATTCCCTTAGTTAATCCGATAATTTTGGCACAGTCTGTGCTGAATCAACTTTGTGATTTTCCCTAGGAGCTGGCAAAGTGAAGTTGGTGAGAGTACCTTTGAAATGGCCAGTGATGAGTTCCAAAGGACAGGTAAAGGAGCCTAGGGCTAAAGCTACTGAGAAAGAGGGACAAATTTAATGCAAACAAAGACTATACAAATGGTTACCAAGAGCTTAGTAATAACAGTAGTATCTGGTCTTGAACTGAGCACCTTATATATAAGCTTTCAATGTTGACATTGAACATTGTGACACATAGTATACATTCAACATTGTACCATAATCCTTTGAAGTAGTTAGTAGGATCATGATTCCCATTTTATAGAATGAAAAAATTAAAGACAGGTTAAGGAGGGGTAGTAGGTAACAAACAAGATGGTTGCTGATTCCCAATTCTCATGTTGAGCCTCTGGAAATTAGGAGGAAGTTTGTAAATATCTTGAGATAAGGTGGTAGAAACACTTTGGTAAAATGATGGATGGTCCAGGCATGGTGGCTCATGCTTGTAATCCCAGTACTTTGGGAGGCTGGGGCGGGCTGATCACCTTCGGTCAGGAGTTCAAGACCAGCCTGGCCAACATGGTGAAACCCCGTCTCTCCTAAAAATACAAAAATTAGCCAGGTGTAGTGGTGTGCACCTATAATCCCAGCTACTCAGAAGGCTGATGCAGGAGAATTGTTTGAACCCGGGAGGTGAAGGTTGCAGTGAGCGGAGATTGTACCATTGCACTCCCAGCTTGGGAAACATGAACAAAACTCTGTCTCAAAGCAAAAAAAAAAAATGATGGATGAAGATTCATGGGACATTTTAAAATTTACTCAACCAATATGTTCCAGGTTGTGTGTGGAGATTCTACAATGAAGACAGACACACTTCCTACTCTTTCACAGCTTACAGTTTAGTGAGGGAGGTAAACACATAAAAGGGATGAATGCAGGGTACAACAGGGGCATGGAGTGGGCACCTCGTCCAACCCTGAGGATCAAGAAAGGTTTCTAGGCACAGGAAACAGCATGTGCAAGGGCCTGAACGCCAGGTCTGTTATGGGGTGTAAAAGTAACTCAGTGCAGTTGGAGCACAAAGCCAAAGGAAGATACACCATTGACTTGTTCTTAATAGCTCCTTTGTTCACAGGGGCTTAACTAAGGAAAAGATATTGGTGACAAAGACCTGAAGTTATAGGCAGACTGAATTTACATATGTTCACAGAACTAACTGGCCCCAAGCTTTGTAACAGAGGATTACTGTAATGATGTGTGACCCAGAAAACTCATTGTTTGAGCAGTTTGTGGATCCAGAAAAAGAGGAGTGGCCAGTGGTTAGGTTGCTAAACCTTGGCTTTCTCACTTCCTTCCTTCCTTTCTTTCAAAAAATCTATTAGAATGTCAGCTCTTTGTTTACAATCATATTTTATAAATATAGAGCAGCTTATGTGTATATGCCGATCACTGAGTTTTCTCTTTGAAGCCATATACAAGGAAAGTCAAACATCAAAATCAGATTGTTGGTGGGGTACAATGACTCAAGCCTTTAATCCCACCACTTTGGGAGGCTGAGGCAGGAGGATCACTTGAGGCCAGGAGTTCAAGACCAGCCTGGGTAACACGGTGAGGCCCTACCTTTGTAAGTTAAAAAAAATTTAAAAAGCAGATCGTTTTAAATTGCTAAGAATATAAGTGACACTAACATGAACTACGTTCAGTGGCATTAGGCTCATGTTACCTTTTTAACAAAATCCTGATACACAAACACAGTTTCTTAAATATTTCTTTTTTCTGAAATTTTTTACATATATACAAATTAGTTTATATAAATACATAAACTAACAAAAAATCCTACATACTGGGTGATTTTTTAATTACAGTTCTAGTAACCTTTCCCTTTTAATTTGGCTCCCTTTTCTCCTCTATTCCTTCCTCCATCCCACCCACATTCCTGGATGACTCACATTAAAGACCTAGATATATTTCTAATATATATATATTTATAGGGATTGGTGAGACTATTTTAAATAATGAAATTATTTAAAACAATTGATTCTATTTTTACTCAACAATATATCTTATAGAAATCCCTGCAATTCACATAATTCTAATTTATTCTTTTTAATACCTACAAAATGGGGAGTTTTAAAATTATGCTTCCATTGTTTTTAGTATGATACACACTGATGCCAAAAAACATCCTTTCATAAATCCTCACAATCTATTTATCATTCACATGTATACAAATATACTTTATTATAAATATATTCAAAAGCAGTATATAGGCTGGGCGTGGTGGCTCATGCCTGTAATCCCAGCACTTTGGGAGGCCAAAGTGGGCGGATCACCAGAGGTCAGGAGTTTGAGACCAGCCTGACCAATATGGTGAAATCCCGGCTCTACTAATAATACAAAAATTAGCTGGGCATGGTGGCGGGCACCTATAGTCCCAGCTACTAGGGAGGCTGAGACAGGAGAATTGCTTGAACCCGGGAGGTGGAGGCTGCCACAAGCCAAGATGGTGCCACTATACTCCATCTCAAAAAAAAAAAAAAAAAAAAAAGCACACAAATCCTTCCATAATTTGCTTGAGATAAGGTTTAAAATTTATCTTTGTTTATATATGCAAATCTAGTCCATATATTTTCACAGCTGTATAGTATTTTGTTATTTTTATTCTATTTTACTTAACATTTTTATTTTACTTAGTTTTCTTTTCATCCTGTTTATTTAGAGTTTTTACTAGGGGTAACTCCTAAATTTGAACAAATGCCTTTTCAACATCTCTGGTTATTCGGTGACACAACTATGGTTTCCTACTTTACATGGTCTTCCTACATTAGTTTGTGGATTATGTTGACAGATTGCCTGATGATATTGAATCATCTTGGCATTTCTGGAATAAACCCTACTTTGTTGTTTATTCTAGTTTTATTTCTGAATTTAATTTACTAATATTTTTGTTGGTTTTTTGAGACAATGGCACAATCAGGGCTCACTGCAGCCTCAACTTCCTGGGTTCAAGTGAAGTGATCCTTCCATCTCAGCCTCTGGAGTAGATGAGACAAGTGCATGCCACCATGCCCACAGCTAATTTAAAAAAAATTGGGTGGCAGGTTGGGGGTAGAGACAGGGTCTCCCTATATTGCCCAGGCTGGTTTGAACTCCTGGGCTCAAGGGATCCTTCCACTTCAGCCTCCCAAAGAGCTGGAATTACAGGTGTGAGCCACTATGTCTGACCTAATAGCATTTTTTTTTTTTTTTTTAAAGACAAGGTCTGGTTCTGTTGCTTAGGCTAGAATGCAGTGGTGTGGTCATGGCTCACTACAACCTCTGCCTCCCAGGCTCAAGCCATCCTCTAACCCCAGTCTCCCGAACAGCTGGGACTACAGGTGTGTGCCACCATACCCAGCTGATTCTTGCATTTTTGGTAGAGGTGGGGTTTCACCATGTTGCCCAGGCTGGATTCAACCTACTGGGCTCAAGCAATCTGTCCGCCTCAGATTCCCAAAGTGTTAGGATTATAGGTATAAGCCACTGTGTCAAGTCCTGGTCTAGTATCTTAATTGAAATTTTTCATTTATTGGTATAAATAAAATTAATTATAGTTTTCTTTTTGTATCTATATACTTATCAGATTTTCACATTAATGATATAATAGGTTCTTTAAAGGATTCTAAGAGCTTTCCAGCTTTATGTTTGGAATTACTTAAATAACATAGGGTTTATCTGCTTTTTAAAATAAGATCAAATTCATCTGTAAATCCCACTGTTTCTGGTTTCTTTTCAATGGTGAATCTTTAATAACTTTTTAGTCTCTTTTTAAAAAAAATTGATTATTCAAATTTGTCTACTTCTTGGGATAATTGTGCTAGGAAAACATCAATTTACTCTATTTTTTTCTTTTCTCTTTGCCATAGGTAGCTGTATAAGATTCTCTTAGAATTCTTTTAGTATATCCTATATTTGTGTTTTATTTCTCCTTTCTCATTTCTCATCTTGCATATTTTTGCTAGTATTTTCAACTTAATGCATCATGATTTATTAATTACCTTGTTCACAGTTTGTTTTCTTTTTATTAAAAAAAGAGCCAGCATCTGGGTTTGTTTATCCCTTGTAAAAATTTTTGTAACTGTTTCATTAATTTCTGCTTTTTATTTTTCCTCTTCAGCTTCTCTTATTTATTCTTTTTCTAATTTCTTCTGATTAGTGTCAGATTTCTTAATTGTCTTTCTTCTTTAACACAAATGTAATTTAAGATTATTTTTATCTACTTACTGTATTTTGGCATAAAAGTCTCCTCTCTTTACAATATAGTGTGAAATTTCCCTTTTGATATTTCTTCTTTGATCCAACGGTTTTCTAGCAGTGTTGCATAATTTCAGGAGAATTCTCCAAGTAATACAAAAGCTTACCAAAGCACTGTTTAGCATAGAACAAAAATCTGTATTTTTTTTCTGGTATATCCTTAAACAGGTAATACTCAACTGGTCACACAACTGTATCCCGAGAGCCCATGCTTAACAGAAATCAACTTTTTTAAGCCAGTAAGTAGCAAAAGAAACAACATTTTAAATGATGGAAGTCTTTTTAAATCTAATCTCCTTAATGTTGACATAAAAGATAGGTAAAATTTCACAGAAGACTGTAAAATTCTAATGTTACTAAAATAAGATTATACTAAGAACCCTGAAATCTCAGGGTCATCTTATTAGGTTTCTATATACAGCATTTTCTAAAGAGTATTCCTCACAGATAGATGGGAAAGAAGAGTGGAAAGGAGTTTGGAAAGAGTTGCATTCAATAATGGCCACCTCCTTGGAAATCTTCATAAATGTTAGCATATTAAAGGCTCTAAGAAGTCCTACTTATCTTAACTAAGTATTCTTTAAATGTATTTTTCATTACCTCATCCTTTTTATCAATCAACACCTAATAATTCTCTTTGGGAAATGCAAACCAAAAGACAAACATTCCTTGGAGATAAAGAAAATGTAATCAAATTCTCTTCTTCTCTATGGGTTAATGACCTCAGTTTACTGTTTGCTAAATGACTTGGAGGTGTGATATGGTAACAACAGATATGAGTGTCTATTGTAGTTGTTCCCCGTATAGTACTATATAAGTTGAATTCTCTTAGTAAGGAGCATCAATATTTTGCACTAAAATACAAATCTTTCTTTTTTACTTTACAATTGTAAATGGAAATTCCTAAGATGATGGCTCTACCCAGATTCAAATATCAAAACCTAACTTTCTGGCCAGGGTGGCTCATGCCTGTAATCCCAGCACTTTGGGAGGCCAAGGCAGGCAGGCGGATCATGAAGTCAGGAGATCAAAACCATCCTGGCTAAGACGGTGAAACCTCGTTTCTACTAAAAATACAAAAAATTAGCTGGGCATGGTGGTGCACACCTGTAGTCCCAACTACTCGGGAGGCTGAGTCAGGAGAATCACTTGAACCCAGGAGGCGGAGGTTGCGGTGAGCCAAGGTTGCACCACTACACTCCAGCCTGGGCAACACAGCAAGACTCCATCTCAAAAAACAAAAACCAAAAAAAAACCCTGACTTTCTGAGGCAAAAAAAAAAAAAAAAAACCATTAAAAATTATACTGCTGTTGCAATGGCACTGAAAGTACATGCATAAATATGCACATGAACACACACACACCAGCATCATCAGCATTATCATCATCATCACCACCATCGCCACTTTTACTATGCAAAATGTCAGAGTCTGGTGACTCTAACCAGTATCACCGGATCAGAGTATGCTCAGGCAAATAAAAGGTGAAACTTGCCAAATGGTTGCACTGTCCAAATTAAACTAACAAAATGGAACTAAACTAAACTAAACCAAGTATGGTTTCTATCCATTTAGTTTTATGATTTAGCTATACAATTTAGTGGTCATAAATAGACAGTGAATTAGGTAGAGGCAGGAAGCTTCTGAATTGTAAAAACAAAGATCAATTAACATTTATTTAGCTAAAGAACATTCAGGTTTCAAAAATTGTGAGACATTAAATTTTATTTTATACTTGTGATAGCTGCTATTAGCTGCCTACCTCTACTGCCTTTCCATCTTCTTTCTTGCTAAGAGAACTCTAATTTTGTTTGGGGTAACAATACACACACAATCTGAAGGAATAAATAAAAATTGATTTATGTCAATCATAGATCTTGTTCCCCTTCACTATCTTAAGTAACTTTAACAGACTTCCTTGTAGCTGCAGTTAACTGTGTATGTGACCTACCCATGTGGCCAGTGAGACCTGAAGAGAAATCTGCTGGCTGGAATCTGCAAAAGATTGTTCTTTCAACATAAAAGACAGCTACACAAGAAGGTCTTTTTGTCCCTGCCTCATCCTTCTTGCCTAGGATACTAGTGTGAGGAAAATGATGCCTGGGGCTTGCAGCCATCATCTTATGACCATGAAGCAACAAGTAAAAGCATGAGAAACTGAGATAGTAAGACCCTGGGTCCCTGATGATAGCACTGAGTCAGCTAAACAAATGAACCTATCTGCTTCCAGATCTCTCATTAAGTCTCATTATCAATAACAAATATCCTGTGGTTTAAGCTTGTCCAGATTGGGTATGTTGTCATTGCAGCCAATTGCTTCCTAACTGTGATGAAGAATATAAATTACTAATTAACACTTCAGAATTTAAAATTTTAGAAGAGCAATAGGGAAAGTATAAGACTTTTAACTTTTCACTGCATATCGTGCTGTATTTAAATTGCTTTCATAAGCATGTAATGTTTTGTAACATCAATTAACAGAATAAAATGTTAAATAGCCTTTAAAAGATAAGTAATAAAAAAAGTGATCCATACCCGTACCTTTCCGTGTATTCTCTGTCACGTCTACCCCAAACTGGATAATGTCACCGGAAAGAATTTCACATGGTGGACTTTCTTCGGAGCCTCGACTCAATCTCTGGCTATTTATAAAAGTACCATTACTACTTTTAGTGTCTTGAAGATAAAACTGCAACAACAAAAAAAAAGGCCAAATATTAATAGTAATAATTCGAAATGTATTTTTTTAAAAAGTGCTTTCAGCTTTGCCAACTACTGCAGGTGAATTTTTCCCCTATTAATTCAAACCACTCGTTTCGGCTAAGGTACTCCTTTAACATGTATGAAATTAGAATCCTAAAACTAGGTGATTTAAAATTCAGCTATGCAAAGTGGTATAACCTCTTTGAAAAAGTTTCTCAGGTCCTCAAAATGTTAAACATAAAGTTAGTATACGACTCAGCAATTGCACTCCTACGTATATATCCAAGAGAACTAAAAACATATGTCCCCACAAAAACTTCTACACAAATATTAGCATTATTTGTAACAGCCAAAAAGGGAAAATAATCCAACTGTCCATCAACTGATGGGCGAATAAACAAATGTGGAAGATATTTATATAACTGAATATTATTTGGCAATAAAGTGATGGTTACCCATCACTTGGGTAACCCTCCCTCTTTAAAAATGGAAAGGATGGCAGGAGGCACTGGAAGCCTACCTATTTATCACTTAAAAATCCTTTAAAAATGTCAGCCTAAGGAAGAAAAGTAAGACACCTAATACACTATATATCAAAATATACTTTTACCATTAGGCCCTCACTTAATATTAAAGCTATGATAAAGCTATCAGTACTTTAGGCCAAGTGTGGTGGCTCATGCCTATAATCCCAGCACTTTGGGGGGGCCAAGGCGGGTGGATCACTTGAGGTCAGGGGTTCGAGACCAGACTGGCCAACTTGGTGGAGCATGGTGGTGCGCGCCTATAATCCCAGTTACCTGGGAGGCTTAGGCAGAAGAATCGCTTGAACCCAGGAGGTGGAGGTTGCAGTGAGCCAAGATCGTGCCCCTGCACTCCAGCTGGACTACAGATAGAGACTCTGTCTCAAAAGCAAACAAAAAAAGATATTACTACTTTCATTTATAAATGAGAAAAGTGAGATGCAGGCAGATTAAGTATCTTTCTAAAAGTCACAGAACTGGGGAACAGAGAGGCAAGGGTTCAAATAAGAAAATTAAAAAGGCCATTTTTTTCCTCATTATTTCACACCAACCTTTATGTTTCATTTATCCTTCAACCCTCCCACAGCTCTCTTCCAAAATAATTTACAACTAAAGACTAAGATGCAATTTGCAGAAAAATGTTCAAATGACATTTCATTTCAAATTCTTAGCTGACAATTTAAAGGCCACCAGGCTGTCTATAAGTTACTTATTCTCTGCTTATAATTCAAAATAGATCAACTGTTACTTTGATTAGCAGTTTGTATATTTAATTACAGACCATTAAGAAAATTATGTTGATATTTTAAATACATTTGAAACTTACAAGACTTAACATTTCACCCAGGGAGATAAGGACAAACAATACTTTCAAGTAGGAATATTTACCCTCAAAATTTTTTCTACATTGGAATTTTTTTTTTTTTTTTTTTAAATAAAGACAGGGTTTCACCATGTTGGTCAGGCTGGTCTTGAACTCCCGACCTTATGTGATCTGCCCACCTTGGCCTCCAAAGTGCTTGGATTACAGGCGTGAGCCACCACGCCCGGCCTCTACATTGGCCTATACATTAATGTTACATTGTATAAGAGTTTTTTTTTTTTTTCCAATAAATATATTCTTGGGAAATGCGGTAATATCTGGATTCTGGTCTGGTTATTTTCAGTAATATATGTCTGAACAAGTTAAATAAGGGGATTATATAATATTTATAGTAGTTTTCAATACATTTGCGGGTTACTAAGTCAATTTAGTGAGACGCAACTAGCATTTTTAAAAAAACATAAAATGGAACAGAATAAAGAATACATGAAATAAGGTTCAGTACTGTTTAGCAACACTTTGTTAAAAAGCAAAAAGAAATATGTATGTATACACAATATATATGTATGTATCAGTAACTCATGTTTGTAGCTCTTATGTAACTCTAAAATGACAACATATTTTCAAATTTAAAAGATTTTACATCAAGGCCCAGACACAGTGGCTCATGCCTGTCATCTCAGCACTTCAGGAGGCCAAGGCAGGAGAATCACTTGAGCCCAGGAGTTCAAGACCAGCCTGGGCAGCAAAGTGAGACCCCCATCCCTACAAAAGTTACAAAGAATCAGCTGGGCATGGTGATACAGGCCTGTAGTCCCAGCTACTCAGGAGGCTGAGCTGGGAGAATAGCTTGAATTCTGGGAGGTCGAGGTTGCCATGAGCCATAATCACACTACTATGCTGCAGCCTGGGCAACAGCATGAACCCGTCTCAAAAAAAAATTTTTTTCTTACATCAATATTAACCCAGGTTCTTTTCATTTTGACATGTCTATATTACTGTCCAAAGCATACCATAGTACCTTTGGCCTCCATTTAGCTTGAACATATAATTTACATCAGTTGCTCATTCTGCTTTCAACCTCCTAATGGCTTTCAAACACTTTAAAATAAAATCCAAAGTCCTTACTATTGTAGACCTACAGGATTTCATCCTGGTTCCCTCACAATTTAATCACCCCCATTCTTTTCCTTCTGCATCCTTTACAGTCACACTAACTTTTCCATTTATACCCCCGACCCTCTGTACTTGTATACAGCTACAGCATGTTAGTTTAGTTCTCTACGAAAACATTTTCATTTATATAATTTAACCTTTTGCCCTTGGTTGTTTTTAAAGATTGATATAAAAAACTAATGATTCTGTACCTGCTATAAAACAATTTACCATTATTTAGTCTACATTATGTATAGAAGCTATAGAGCTATTCTATTTACCATCAGGTTAGGTTTCTAAAGGTATAAAAACGTTAAACTGGGCCAGGCATGGCAGCTCATGCCTGTAATCCCAGAAGTTTGGGAGGTCAAAATTGGTGGATGACCTGAGGTCAGGAGTTTGAGACTAGCCTGGCCAACATGGTGGAACCCCATCTCTACTAAAAATACAAAAAATTAGCTGGGCATGGTGATGTGTGCTTGTTATCCCAGCTACTTGGGGTGGGAGGCTGAGACAGGAGAATCGTTTGAATCCGGGAGGCAGAGGTTGCAGTGAGCTGAGATGGTACCACTGCACTCCAGCCTGGGCGACAGAGACTCTGTCTCTAAATAAATACATAAATAAATAAATGTTAAACTGTTTGCAAGAGCCTAGAAAGGGACTATGCCTATAGTCCCTGGGTACATTTCCAGCAAATAGATATATTACTCGATCCTTTGTCAAATTCAAACCAGATACATCCTCTCCTCCATGCTGATAAACCTTCTTCTATCAGGCTTTTATTCTGGCCCCTTAAAAGAAGTAAGTTTTGACCACATTAAAAAATATATATAAAGAATCTGTTGAAGCCTTAACTACCTTTCTTTCCCAGTAGCCTAAGGATCATCCTAGCAGCTCTAGTGTTTGCATTAGCCACCAGACATTCATTTTGATGTTGAACAGTTGAGTAAGGAGCTCTGAATTAAAAAACCCTGTGTGGCTTGTGGGGAAAGTTCAACAGAAGCACTTTCATTGTTTTAAGGTTTTAATTATTTGATCACCTCCTTGCTTTCCCTGAATAAACTTTAAATCCCCAACAATCAGGCATTGATGGTTACCCCTATCTCATCAGTCACTTTTCCTTGTCTCTTGCTGATTATCTTCAATGACACAAGAAAAGCATTTTACAGGTTGCGCAATTTGCTCTTTGGTCTTCAGAAAGTTCCTGCTGTAGATGAATTCATTCCACAAATACATGCATTTTGCATCACTTTCAACTTTGCTACAATCTGTAAATATTTTCATTTCCACTATAATGATACAGTGATTTTTTAAAACTATTTCTACATTGATAGGTTTTGCAATATCCAAACACAAACAGATTAATAGCACATTTGAACTAAAGCTTCAGAACAAAGCACAAATACAGTAAACACACCACAAGCCAGGGGTCACAAACTCTAAGTCCACACAGGAGAGTTTTTAAGACATGAATGTAGAATGGATTCAAGGTAGATGACAAATACTGCAACAAAGATTTTTAATCTCCCTGAATCACCACCTAAAATCAGAGTGACTAAGACAACAAAACCAAAATCCCATGGGCAACATTTGCAACAAAAGTAGGTTACACAGTAGCCACACGAACCCCAAAATAAGTCTGGGGAAGACCACCAAGAGCCACAAGACCTGCATGGAATCAGCATCTGTGCAGAAGGATACATCAGGAAACAAAGGGGGCACCAAAAGAGCTATTAGGTATTCACTGGACAGTATAGAGGCCAACTGAAGGAGAGAAGCTGGAAATGGGAATGGTTTGGCTTAGTCCAATAACAACTGAGAGCAGGGTAAGCTCCTGGAACAGTCTGAGCCATACATATTTTTAAAACCAACCTACCAACCAAAGCTACCTTCCAGCATAGGGCTCCAAACTGAGGGAAAGCTGCTGGGAGTGGAACCAAAATTGAGCAGAACAGGGACAATAGAGACAAGGAAAGTAAGGTTCAGATAAAAGTGGCAAAGGGGAAAGGAAGCCACCATATTTTTAAACATTTTACAAAAACAACAGAAGAGGGAGCTCTGTGAATTAGAAAAGTTATCCTGAACCATGATCCCTTTTTAAAGTTCGGGAAAACTAATTTCATATAAAAATTAGCAACAGAAACGTATCAAGGTCACAACCCGTTATTTTAAGAAAAAAGGGAATAAGGAGCAGAATAATATCTTCACAGATAATGAAAAACAGTCCTTTGGAACAGATCAAAATTGTAAATTTCTATTTCAAAACAAGCTAAAAGACATAAAAATTCAAGACATGAAAGAGCAAAATAAATCACAATTATGCAACTCAAGAAAAGATAAAATAACTCAAAATAGAAGTAAAAGAAAAAATTCATTTTAGAAATGAATACAAATTAGAAGGATCACAAGAGTGACTAAATATAACAAATAATGCCTTAAAGTAAATCAAAGGTAAAAAGGGTAAATCTTTTTTTAACTGTAAAGAATGAAGAAAGTGGCATCAGCAAAATGCCAGAGTAGGCAGCTCCAAGCTTGTCTCCCCACAGAAACACTGAAAACAAGCAGAAACTATCAGAACGAAGCTTGTTAAAACTCTGGAAAACAGTCAAAGCTTTACAGCAACCAAGTAAACACTGAATCAAGAAAAAGGCAACTAAAATATAGTAGGAAAGCTTTGTGGCATTACTTACCCTAGTCCCATCCCCCTCTCCAGAACAAAATAAGTAATCAGTCTGAATTCCCAGCATGGGGCAACCTGGTACCTGGTTCCAGAAGCAGCAGAGCAGACCTTAATCACAAATTATTTCGTCTAATTTTCACCTGTCTGGGGGCTATATGAAGGATGGTGCAAAGCTTTCAACTTTGTTTGGCCTAACTTAGAAACCATCCAAGCTGGAAAAGTGACCGGCATTGCTTCATAAGTGGGATTTACCCCAAGTGGTTCAACTTTAAAAATGTATTTTATATCATAAAAGTATTTAAATGGCCCACATTTGTAGAAAAGGGAAAAAAAAAAAAAACAATAATCTCAATGCAGAAAAGGCATTTGCTGAAATATAACATCTTTTCATGGTAAAGGCACTCAGAAAGCTAAGATTAGAAGGGAACTTCCTCAACATGATAATGGGCATTCATAAAAAACCCACAGCTAACATGATACTCAATAGTAAAAGACTGAAAGTATTCCCCTTCAGATCAAGAACAAGACAAGGATGCTGACTTTCACCACTGCTATTGAACAGTGTACTAGAAGTTTCTTGTCTAGGGACAAGAAAAAGAAAAAAAAAAAAAGGCATTAAAACGGGAGATAAAGAAGTAAACTATGTTTATTCACAGGTGACATGATCCTATATATAGAAAATCCCATAGAATCCACAAGAAAACTGAGTTTGTAAACAAATCCAGCAAATTCACAGTTTACAAGATTAACACACAAAAAACAATGTTTCTATATACCAGCAATGAATAATCCAAAAAGGAAATTAAGAAGGCAATTCCATTTCCATCTAGAAGAATACCTATGAAAAAATTTAACTGAGGATGCAAAAGACTTTTACATTTAAAAATTGTAAAATATTGCTGAAAGATATTAAAGACAGTCTAAATAAATATAAAGATGTCCCCATGTTCAGGGATTGGAAGACTTAATATATGAAGGTATCAATATTATCCAAAACAATCCACAGATCCAGCAAAATCCCTATCAAAATTCCAATGACTACCTTTTCTGCGGAAATGGAAAAGTCAACCCTAAAATTCATATGGAAATTGTAAGGGACCTTGAGTAGGCAAAATAATCTTGAGAAAGAAGAACAAAGTTGGAAGATGCATATTTCCTGAATTCAAAACTTACTACAGAGCTACAGTAATCAAAACACTGTGGTACTGGCAAATGGACAGATATAAAGACCTAGGGAATAGAATCTAGAGTCCAGAAATAAATCCAAACATCTACAGCCTAGTGAATTTCAAAGCCCATTCAATGAAGAAAGAATCGTCTCTTCAATAAATGATGCTGGGACAACTGGACAGACACAAGCAAAAGAATAAAATTGGACCCCTGCCTCATACCATACAAAAAAATGAACTCAAAATAAATCAAAGAGTTAAATATAAAAGCTAAAACCATAAAATTATTTTCAGTCATTATTTCTTTGACTGTTTTTTCTGTCCCTTTCTCTCTCTCCTTCTAGGATTACCACAACGCATATGTTAGTAAGCTTGATGTCTTCTCATAAGTCTAGGGTATGTTCATTTCTCTTCAAATTTTCTCTCTGCTCCTCAGACACAGTAATTTCAATTGCCTTGTCTTCAAGTTTATTGATTCTTTCTTCTGCCTGTTCAAATCTGCCATTGAACTTTCTACTGAACTATATTTTTAATAATTTTCATCTCTCTACATGTTTCCCATTCATACATTGTTCTTCTGATTTCCTTTAGTTCTTTGACCATGATTTCCTTCAGCTCTTTGGGTATATTTAAGATAAAGTTTTTGCCTGGTAAGTCCAATGTCTGCACTTTCTCAAGGATGGTTTCTGTCCATTTTCCCCCCCAGTAACAGGCCATACTTTGTCTTCTTTTTTTGTATGCTTTTTAATTTTTTGGATATTTTGAATATTGTAATGTGGTAACTGGAAATCAGGCTCCCTTCTCTCCTGAGGACTGCTATTGTTACTTGATGAGGGGGGCACTCAGCCATTTGTTTATTTTCCAATGTATTCTTTGCAAGGATTATACTCCTTGCCATATTCAGTAACTGAAGTCTCTGTTATCTCTGCAGTCATCCAGTGACCTAACACAGATTTCCCTAAATGCCTGGATCCAATAAGAAAAGGCGTTCAAGGGAATGTTCTGTCTCTTTAAATCTTAAATGGCTAATACCAAGTAAGTCACTTCAGCTTGTGGGGGTTGAAACAGCTGGCACCTTAGCAATTAAAAATAGCAATCATAATACACAATCCCAATTTTTAAAGGTCCCAAATGCCCACCCAGGGACCACAAGTCACATCAGGAACACAGGCAACCACCATCTGGCTGCTACAGGATTAAGAGATGGGAGACAGTAGCTACTATGCCAAACACCAAAACAATGAAATTCTTTGAAACTTACCAGCCTCTTTCCTCATCAAGTACTCCCTTGAATGCTGCAAATGTTCTGCTAGACTCCAGAGTTCCAAAATAGTTGCTTCGGACAGTTCATGCCAGCTCAATAGTTCTTTCGGTGAAGGAATCAATTCAGAGATTTCTACTCTACTTTTTTCCGTGGCATCAGATTAAGACACTGAGGCTCAGGTATATTAAGCAGAGTGCCATGGCCTCGCAGCTATCACAGATTTAACACTGTTATTCCTACAAAATTTCCACGCTGCTTTTCTTCGCTACTTAAACTAAACACTCTCTGGTCTTTGATTACAAACTTACAAAATTCCATTTCATTTATGAAGACTTCCTGAAGCAATTAGAATACATAGAGCCAATTTCAATTCTACCTCCATCATTAAGGCAATCATTTAGTCTGTAACATTTAGTTGGCACCCATCTTGGAGAGACTGCACATCTATAAAATCATATGGAGAGCAACCCTAAACTGAGAATAAATTAAGAGAGTGTGAATTAAGTACCAAAATCCTGAGAGGCTGGTGGGAAATACAGTTAGGCATAATCAGTTGCTAAGGAAGCATTTATGAGTGAGGGTGGTAATCAGAATGAAAAGGCAAGGAGAAAGAGGAGGAGGAGGAGGAGGAGGAGGAACAGGTATTGCAGCAAATTTATATATAGCTAAGGCCCCCAGAGGGTAACAAAAACTAAATAAAGGAACAAGTGGGAAATGCAAGATACAGCTGTAAAGAGAGGGCCTTTGGCATTGGACTAAGAAGTTGTGATTTCTTAAGACAGAAGGCACTACTGACAGAGTTGATGAAAACATTGTTACAGGGAGATTAATCCAACAGCTCTGATGATCTAGCAGCTGTGTGTAGGATGAACAGCAGTGGGAGTCACTAGAAATAAGGAGACCCACGATTTGTTCACTTTTGCCACCAACAATTTAGTTGCTTCTTAGCGTATACAAACTTAGTTTTTATATGCATGTTCAACATTAATTAATTTATTTATATAAGCTTTCTGGCTTCCTGACTAACAAAGCATCACACATTTCAGAGGCTGGATTTTTTTTACTTGTACCACTGAAGGAGGAAATAAGAAGCTTTATTCATATTCTATAGGAAAATATATAGAGAAGTGGTTAAATGTTTTCACCAAAGTGAAATCTCATGTGTAAACTAGAATGAAACTTGCCAACATATTAACCGAAGGTCTTAAATGATGTTCATTTGCCAACATTTTTTTCCTCCTAGTGATAGTCTAGATATGTTCATTGTATAATAAATCTTTCTTTTGGGGCCAGCTCACAAGGAAAAGTGGAGACAGAAAAACAATTTCTATGTGGGAACTGAGATAAGTCTCTATATGGGAACTTAGATAAGATTATGAAAGAAGTAGGGAAGGTGGGAAAGATAAATTTTTAAAAGTATAATCAAAATAGTATAAAGCATATAAAACACAGCTAGAATTATATCTTTCTTCAGGTAATCCTTCTCTGAGAATTCAGGACAAAGTAAATTAGATTTCTGAATCTCAGAAAGACACAAACAGATCATCAGAATATTACAGTTCTGAGAGATGGGGGGTTACTGAAAGCCTACACTAAATTTTAATTTGGCAGTGATTAACCTATTTCCCAAACCCCCAAAACTGATGGGCTGACACGAAAATTCTGATTTTTTTTTCCTCTTGGGGTGTGTTAATCACAGCAAAAAAAAAAAAAACAAAGCAGCTGAGTTGAGGCTCCTATTTAACTGATACTAAAGAACAGATAGTGATCTCAAACCCAATCTTTTAGAGACCAAAATGTCTCTAATTATCTCAAAACATAACAAAATTATTAATACCAGTATTTAAAATACATATTTTATCCAAATGTCATGCATTTTAACATATTAGGAATAAAACAAGAGGATATTATGATATTTTAAATATGCAACACTCACTACACTTTTTAGGTCATGATTTTCCTCACAAAATGTTAAACCATCCTGAGGTCAGCAGAAACAACAACAAAATAATTGCACCACCATTCTTTTATTTCTGTTAAAAACCCTCACACAGACTAGGCACGCTGACTCACACCTGTAATCCCAGTGGTTTGAGAGGTGGAGGTGAAGCATCGCTTGAGCCAGGGAGTTAAAGACCAGCCTGAGCAACATGGTAAGACCTTGTCTTTACAAAAAATCCAAAAACTGCCTGGGTGTGGTGGTGTGTACCTGTGGTCCCATCTACCTAGGGGCCTGAGGCAGGAGGATCACTTGAGCCCAGGAGTTTGAGGCTGCACTGAGCTATGATGCACCACTGCACTCCACACTTGTGACAGAGTGAGAACCTGTCTCAAAACAACAACGACAACAAAAACAACACCTTCCTTGTAGAATAACAGCCTTGTTTGCCACAAAAGGAAATAATTGTGATCACATTTGCGGGAAATAAAGAACAAGGTCACTACGTTTAAAACCTTATAAACTGTTTAATAATGTATACAATGGGCTCCATCTAAGGAGAGTTGATATTGATCTATACAGTCATTAAAAGGAAGGAGAGAAACTAAAAGAAAAAAATTTCCATTAAAGACTGGTAAAATTGGAAAATCACAGGAATATGGAATCTTATGGCAGGGGGGACCTGCCCACACATAAAGAATTTATTTATCTGGAAAACAAATTCAGTGGAAATGTTAAAAGACACAAATAGTACACCTGCCCAAAAAAGAACATTCATAGCTTTTTTAAATGCTTTAAATTTATAAGGTAATGAAAATAATAATGATGGCCTTTTCATTCTTTAGGCACAATCATTCAAGTTGGCATATAACTTTGTTTAAAACATCTTAGCCTTTACTCATATTTCTTCATTTTTAGTGATAGCTAATTCTTTGAGAGATTTATCTCCTCAAAGCTTTGACAATTTAGACATCCACAGGTAAGTTCTTTAAAAATTAAAATAATTCTACTTTGGAAGACAAAGCAAACAAAGTTTCTGGGAACCATAAGTGAATAAATGAAAATAGTAACAATGCAATTTATGAAACAGTCATTTTGTCTGAGATGGGAAACGATTATCTGGAAGAAGGAAAATAAACCTCTTATATGAGTTTAGTACAGAGCTTCCCATTTATCTGCTGCCACATGATTCAGATGTTCAAACAATAGTCTGCTTCCAATACCTCTCATGATATCCAGCACTTTTCAGAATGAGTAATGCTCCCAATTAAGAATCACTAATTCTTTTAAAATTTTGAACTGAAATATAGTAATAGAAAGTATCACATTCAAATTCTACCTCTTTTATGACTTAAACATAAAGCCCTAGACATTTTTCCCTAGAAAGTTTTCGGAGCCAAAGTTTATGAAGTTTCTTTTAAAGCATTGCTGATTTCTTTCATTACCATCAAAGGTAACATCACTTATATCCAGAATTCAGGTATACAGAAGTTTTAACAACAGAAAGCAAGGCCAAAGAATTATTCTACAGTGACAAAAGGGTACCACATAATTTACAATAATCACTGCTAGTTTTTCAGTGCTTAACATGGGCTTGGATAAACTACTCTGCATGCATTTTTTCACTTAATTTATTTAACAACCTTATGAGGCAGATGCTATATTATCCCTACACTTCAGGTAAAAAAAATCAGGACTATGGCCGGGTGCAGTGGCTCATGCCTGTAATCCCAACACTTTGGGAGGCAGAGGCAGGCAATCACCTCAGGTCGGGAGTTTGAGACCGGCCTGATCAACATGAAAAAACCCAGACTCTACTGAAAATGCAAAATTAGCCAGGTGTGGTGGCACAAGCCTGTAATCCCAGCTACTCGGGAGGCTGAGGCAGGATAATCACTTGAACCCAGGAGATGGAGGTTGCAGTAAGCCAAGGCCGTGCCACTGCACTCCAGCTTGGGCCATAAGAGTGAAACTCTGTCTCCAAAAAAAAAAAAAAGAAAAAGAAAAAGAAAAAGAAATCAGGACTAAAAGAGTAACTTGCCAAAGGGTCTCCTAAGCTAGTAAACTTTTGATCTCAACCATGGCAATTTTATATCCACTATCTTTACTATTTCTCCACACCTCCTATAAAACAGGAATAATTTTGTTCATTTTATAAAAATCAGTAAGTTTAGGCTGACAAACCAAGTGACCCATCTATAGTCACAATGATAAAAATAGCAAAACAGCAATCAGACCTTAAGATACCAAATTATCAGGAAAGGTAAGCTTTTTAAAATTTCTTTCAGAAATTCATTCACTACCTGCTACCACCTATTTGAAACAAAATCGTAATAAATTGGGTTTTCCAGTTTCTGTGTCCATGACAGAGTAGAAGGGAAGTAGCTTTTGCTTATGATAGGGACTATGCTAGGTACTTTACATATACTACCTCATCTAAACTTCAGAACACTATGAAATAAGCAGCATCCCATATCAACAGAGTGAGGAGTTAAAACATAAGTCCAAAGATAATACAGAAAGAATAGCAAACAAGGCTTTTTAGACTCCTCATGAATATGGCAAATTCTTTGAAGATTGGGATATCCCCAGCCCTAAACAAAATGCCTTCTGAGCAGAAACCAAATGAATATTTTAAATAAATATTACGTGATTGTAACATCTACAACCTAGACTCATCTCATCATTTATCCACCATTTCCTGAGTATCTCTTAACAGAAATTATGTTAGCAGCCACTAATAATATAATGGACTTGTGACCATGAGAAATCACTTACAGTAAGTTCATAATAACGGTAATAATACTATCAGTAATAATAACACCTCAGGACATCTAATGTGTCACCAATTCCTATGATTTCTAATTCAGTAAAATCTCTCAATTCCATAATGCCTTTCCCTTCAATTACAATTCCTCTTACTCAGGACCCTAACCATTGCCAAGATAATTACACACTATACACCCTCCGTACTGATGCTAGACTTATTTCCTAAAACACAAACCTGATCACATTGTTTCACTTCAGGACTGTTGACACTCTGTTGCCTTCAAAATCAAGCCCAAGAGCTGTGACTTTCAAAGTCTTTTAAAATGACCCTAATCACCCTATCTAACCTAATCTTCCTCTTTTCCTCAAAGTACTATCCATTCACCCTTGCTTAACTACTAGCAGTCCCCTGTACAAGCCTCAAGCCTCTGTGTCTTTCCTTATGCTGCTATTGGACTTGAAAAGCCCTTGCTTTCACCCACCCATAATCTCCACATGTTAAAAGTCTCCTTTTCTTTCTGAAGTTCAGTTTAAACATCTTAACAAATAAGATTTCTTTCAGATAACATTTCTCACTAAATAAACACTTGCCCCCAACTAAATCAGAGACTCGGACTTTATTCCAAGTTAAGCAGCTAACTCTAAAACCTCTATTTCCAAACCACATTTTGAGTAGCACTATATAATCTGATCTTTTCCATATAACATTCATTCCCCGTCAGTAAATTCCAAAAGGCACAAGTCACAAATGACTTTTCAAAATGTAGAAGCAATAAACGATATAATTCATACTCCAAAATGGAAGCTATTAAGTTTTAATTTAACATAAAATAGGCCTAACTGTATTACATGCAAATAACGGATGCTATATGGAGCAGAACATACATTAAAGGTTTAAATTTGGCTAGGTGCAGTGGCTCATGCCTGTAATCCCAGGATTCTGGGAGACGAAGGTGGGTGGATCACTTGAGGCCAAGAGTTTGAGATCAACCTGGCCAACATGGAGAAACCCCATCTCTACTAAAAATACAAAAAATAGCTAGGCATGGTGGCACGCACCTGTAGTCCCAGCTGCTTGGGAGGCTGAGGCAGGAGAATAGCTTGAACCTGGGAGGCAGAGGTTGCAGTGAGCTGAGATGATGTCACTGCACTCCAGACTGGGTGACAAAGCAAGATGTCGTCTCAAAAAAAACAAAAACAAAAACATTTAAACTCAAGCTCTATCACCTTCTAACTTACTGTGTGACCATGAGCAACCTACTAAGCCTCTTCGAGTCTCCCTTTATCTAAATCAAGGATAGCATCGGTACCTACCTTAGAATGTTGTAAAGGTTAAAGGATATAAAGCATTATCACAGTATTTGTACTAGTAACTACTAAACATTATTAAGCTCATAGAATACAGTATGTGTAAATACGCAATCACTTAGATTTTCTTCAGCTAGGGAACAGATTCAGGACTTTTCTTTATTGGTTAAGGTTCTTAAAAATAAGGTTCTTTGACAATTAATTACTTAAACAGCTGATAGAGATACAAAAAGGCTGGTGCAAGTGGCTCACACCTGTAACGCCAGCACTTCGGGATGCTGAGGTGGGAGGATTATCTGAGCCCAGGAGTTCAAGACTAGCCTGGGCAAGATGGTGAGACCCTGTCTCTAATTTTTAAAAAAGGCAGATACAAATAGATCAGTAACAGCTGAACTCGAATATACATAGGTGTTAAACATATAATATTTTATGGTTATTATCAGAATATGGTGATAATAAATGGTTATCATAAATAACCATATTTATAATATTCATGATAATATTCATGTGTGATGTGGGCAATGGAGTACTACTGCACAGAAGGAAGTTGCTAAGCCTTTGTCTCACAGCATGGACTGAAAACCAATTATAACAAATACAAAACACTGTGATATGGATTAGGGCAGTGGTCCCTAATCCATAGTTAGTATTGGTATTGGTCTGTGACCCGTTAGGAAATGGGCCACACAACAGGAGGTGAGCAGAGGGTGAGTGAACATTACCACATGAGCTCTGCTTCCTGTTAGATCAGTGGCGGCATTAGATTCTCATAGAAGCACAAACCCTACTGTGAACGATGCATGTGAGGGATCTAACTCTGCACATATAATGCCTGATGACCTGAGGTGGAACAGGTTCATCCTGAAACCATCCCCTGCCTACCGTCCATGGAAAAATTGTTTTCCATGAAACCAGTCCCTGGTGCCAAAAAGGTTGGAGATCGCTGGATTAGGGGATCCTGAAGTTTTGGGGGTTTTTTGAGACAGAGTTGCTCTGTCACCCACGTTGGAGTACAGTGGGTGATCACAGCTCACTGCAGTCTTAACCTCCTAAGCTCAAGAGATTCTCCCACCACAGCCTCCAGAGTAGCAGGGACTACAGGCATAAGCCACTACACCCAGCTAATTTTTTGTTTTATTTTTGTAGAGACAAGGCCTCACTTTGTTGCCCAGACTGGTCTGGCCTCAAGTGATTCTCATGCTCCGGCCTCCCAAAGTCTTGGGATTACAGGTGTGAGCCATTGCACCCAGCCCTAAATAAAGTTATATCAAGAGGAAATTTCTAGTCAGCTCTCATGTATATGTAAGTATGCTTAGAATATATTATACAGACTAGGTTAACAATCTATAACTATTCAATTAACAGTGTGAACCAGTTTATTAATAAATTAAGCTAAATATATTTAGTAGATGTAATAATTCCATTTCTAAATCAGGGTCCTACTGTACTTCTGGCCCTAAGTAACAGGGCTGGAAACCCAGTCAAGCCACAGAATAATGCTCGGAGGGCTGGGCACGGTGGCTCACACCTGCAATCTCAGGAATTTGGGAGGTTGAGTGGGCTCACTGCTTGAGTTCAGGAGTTTAAGACCAGCCTGGGTAACAAAGCGAGACCTTATCTCTACAAAAATATCAAAAAATGAGGCAGGAGGACCACTTGAGCCCAGGTGATTGAAGCTGCAATGATCCATGATTGTGTCACTGAACTCCTGCCTAGGCGACAGAGATGGACGGATGAAAGGAAGGCAGGCAGGCAATTGAAGGGCATCCTGGGATGGGTTCGACCCTAGAAAGAGGGGCTCGTGACTTGGAAAGTATGGCAGGGGGAGAAAAATAAGATAAAATAGGAAAAGAAAAAAATAATGCTTACAGAAGGTCATATATAACCCATTCTGTTCAAAACTCAAAATGCTACTTAGGACAAGGACACCCTTTAAGGATAAAGGTCTTCCCATTACGCCTTCCTATAGTATTTGAAACTTCACCTGACTCCAAAACTCTCAAGAGACTTAAAAGTTCAGGAAGATGGGCAACTAAAAAGCAGTTCAATATAAGCTTGACAAAGACTAAGACTAGTGATAATTAGCTCTGGCAAGAATGCAGAGAAAACAACATTTTCACATACATCATCTCTCAGTATCCATGGAGAGGACCGACATCAAATCCACGGATATTCAAGACACTTTTATCAAATTATGTAGTAGTTGCATAACACCTACACACATCCGTCTATATACTTTAAATCATCTCTAGACTACTTAGAATATCTAATGCAAATACTACATAAATAGTTGTTATAATGTATTGTTTAGAGAATGACAAAAAGAAAATTCTGTACATTTTCAGTATAAATGCAACCATCCTTTCTTTCTCCAAATATTTTCTATCCAAAATTGGCTGAACCCAGGGATGTGTAACCCTTGGATACAGAAGGCCCACTGTCCTGGACATTAGAGTATAAACTGATATACTTTTTTGGAAAATGATTCAGCAATATCTATTAAAATTTTGAAAGCTTATACCTGCCTGGGTATGGTGGCTTGTAATCCCAGCACTTAGGGAGGATCTCTTGAGTCTAGGAGTTCGAGACCAGCCTAGTCAACATGGTAAAACACCACTCTACTAAAAATACAAAAATTAGCCGGGCATGGTAGTGGATGCCGGTAATCCCAGCTGCTCAGGAGGCTGAGGCAGGAGAATCACTTAAACCTGGGAGACATAGGTTGCAGTGAGCCAAGATCACACCACTGCACTTCAGCCTGGGCAACAGAGCAAGACTCTGTCTCAAAAACAAACAAACAAACAAAAGAAACCATCCAAATTAGAAAGGAAGAAATAAAATTACCAGTTCGTAGATGATACGATCTTGTACGTAGAAAACCCTAAATGGTTCAGAAAAAAACTGTTAGAATAAATGAATTCAGCAAAGTAGTAAGATACAAAGACAATACAGGAAAATCAGTTGCATTTCTATATACAAAACAATGAACAATCCAAAAACGAAATTATAAAAACAATCCCATTTTCAGTAGCATCAAAAAGAATTAACTTAGAAGGTTGGGAAAGGGGTTAACAAAAAAAAAGTAAAAATTAAAAAAAAAATTAATAAGGCCGGGCACGGTGGCTCAAGCCTGCAATCCCAGCACTTTGGGAGGCCGAGGCGGGTGGATCATGAGGTCAAGAGATCGAGACCACCCTGGTCAACATGGTAAAACCCCGTCTCTACTAAAAATACAAAAAATTAGCTGGGCATGGTGGCGTGTGCCTGTAATCCCAGCTACTCAAGAGGCTGAGGCAGGAGAATTGCCTGAACCCAGGAGGCGGAGGTTGCGGTGAGCCGAGATCGCGCCATTGTACTCCAGCCTGGGTAACAAGAGCGAAACTCCGTCTCAAAAAAAAAAAAAAATGAATTAACTTAGGAATTAACCAAAGACGTAAAATATTTGTACAATGAAAACAATTAAACACTATTGAAAGAAACTAAAGACATAAATAAATAGAGACACATCCCATAATCATAGAAGTCTTAATACTGTTAAGATGCCAATACTACCCAAAGCAATCAATAGATTCAATGCAATCCCTATCAAACCTCTAATGATTTTTTTTGGCAAAATTAGAAATGCTCATCCTAAAACTTATATAGAATTTCAATGGCCAAAACAATCTTGAAAAAGAAAACAAAACTGGAGGATTCATGCTTCCTGATTCCTATTACAGAGCTACATTAATCAAAACAGTATGGTACTGGCATAGAGTTAGACATATGTCTAATATTCAAAAGAATATGAATAGAGAGCCCAGAAATAAACCTTCATATATACAGTTAAATGATTCTATACAAGGGTGCCAAGATCATTTAATGGGAAAGAACAGTCTTTTCATCAAATAGTGCTAGGAAAACTGGATATCTGCATACAAAACAATAAAGTTGGAGCCTAATATAACACCATATACAAAAACGAACTCAAAATGGATCAATGACCTAAATGCAAGACCTGAAAGTGCAAAATTCTTAAAAGAAAACATCAGGCAAAAGCTTCACAACATTGGATTTGGCAGTGATTTCTTGGATGTGACACCAAAGGCAAAAGCAACAACAGGAAAGACAAAGGGGACTTCATGAAAATTAAAAACTTTTATACGTCAAAAGGCACTATCAACAGACAGAATGGGAGAAAATATTTGCAAATCATATATCTGATAAAGGATTGATATGCAGAATATATAGAGAATGCCTAAAACTCAACCACTAAAAAACAAAGAACCCAATTCAAAAATGTGCGAAGGACTTGAATAGACATTTGTCCAAAGAAGATATATGATGGCCAATAAGCACACGAAAAGATGCTCAACATCACTAATCATTAGAGAAATCCAAACAAGGAGATACCACTTCACACCCATTAGGATAGCTATTATCAAAAAAAGTAGAAAATAAGTGTTGTCAAGGATGTGGAGAACTGGAACCTTTATGTACGGTTGGTAGAATGTAAAATGGTACAGCTACTATGGGAAACAATATGGCAGTTCCTCAAAAATTTTAAAACAGAATTACCATACGATCCAGCAATTCCCTTTCTGAGTATATACCCAAAAGTAGGGTCTCAAAGAGATATTGGTACATCTATGATCATAGCAGCATTATTCACAATAGCTAAAATGTGAAAGCAACTCAAGTGTCCATCAAGAGATGAATGGATAAGCAAAATATGATATAAAAATATATATTCAATAAAATATTATACAGCCTTAGAAAGGAAGGAAATTCTGACATATGCTACAACATGGATTAACCTTGAGGACATTATACTGAATGAAGTAAGCCAGTCACAAAAAGACAAAATACTATATAATTCCACTTATGTAACATAGTTACATGGGTCCAAAATCATGGAGACAGAAAGTAGAATGGTGTATGGTAGGGATTGGAGGGAGGAGAAAATGAAGAATTACTGTCTAATGTGTAAAACTTTCAGTTTTACAAGATGAAAAGACTTATGGAGATAAATGGTGATAATGGTTACAGAACATTATGAATGTAAATAATACCCTGAACTATATACTTAAAAATGGCTATAATGATAAATTTTATGTTACATGTATTTTATCACAATAAAAATTTTTAAGGCAGCTAGATATATGAGCCTAGAGTTCAGAGGAAGAAGTCTCAGCTTGAGATATAAATTTAGTTGTCATCAGCATATAAACAGAATTTAAAGCCAAGAGACAGGATGAGATCACCAAGGGGACAAATACAAATAGACAAGAGGTCCAAGGACACGGAGCAGTTCAAAGTTTCAAGGTCATGGAAACGAGGACCAACCAAAGGAAATCATAAAGAATGGCCAGTAAAGTACAAAGAAAACCAAGAGAAAGTGATATGTCCTGGAAGCTTTGTGAATAATGTTTTCCAAGAATGTGGGAGAGTTAACTGTCAAATAACGCTGATAGATCAAGTAAGGTAGGCGACAAACGCTGATCACGGGAAATAATCTGAAAGCCACTGTTGACCCTGGCAAGAACAGCATAGATATAGTGGAGGATAAATGCCTTACCAGCATGATTCCAAAGAAAATGGACAGAAAGGAATGAGAGGCCATACATATAGATAAATCTTTTAGGAAGTTTTGCTCTAAACAGAAGCAAATAAATCAGTAATGCTACTAGAGAACGTGAAGTCAACAGAATTTTATTTTTTATTTTTTGAGACGGAGTTTCACTCTTGTTGCCCAGGCTGGAGTGCAATGGTGCGATCTTAGCTCACTGCAACCTGTCTTCTAGGTTCGAGCGATTCTCCTGCCTCAGCCTCCTAAGTGCTCAGATTACAGGCATGTGCCACCACACCCAATTAATTTTGTATTTTTAGTAGAGACATGGTTTCTCCATGTTTGTCAGGCTGGTCTTGAACTCCTGACCTCAGGTGATCCACCCACCTTAGCCTCCCAAAGTGCTGGGATTTACAGGCATGAGCCACTGTGCCCAACCAACAGAATTTTTTTAATGACAGGAAAATTGTTGCAGGATCCTTGGGGTTTTGCTTTTCTGGTCAGAAACCTCTGTGGCTGGTGGCACCCTTGCCTGAGTTTTGCTCGGGCCTGTTGGGCTCATTCTGCCTACTTGGCCTGGCAGGGTACACTCGGTTTACGCTACTAGCCTGGATCCCACGCCTGCCAAGGGCAACCCAGGCGTGGAGTGTCAAAGGGTGTGTGAGCAAGCGAACATGGGGTCCAGCCACTGGGCATAGGCATGCCACCTGCTGCAGCAGGGCAGGGAGCTCCAGGTACCAGCACAGGTGCCAGCTCTCTGTGAAGCTGTGGCTTAATCAGGCATACTGCAAGCAGCTTCCACAGCTGCCACTGGTTAACATGGTGGCACCTGGAAGCTTGGCACCTCCAGGGACTTCAGGGCCCCAAAGAGGGAGTCTCATCCCTGGCTTGGGGAGCTGCAGGTCTGGGCTACTTGAAGGGCTGCAGCTCTTCTCTTCACCTGCAGTGTGGCAAGCAAGGGGCATGTTTCAGCCCTGTTAGTTTTACAGCTCTTTCACCCTTGCCATTCAGCAGGTCCCGAGTTCTTGTCCTGTGTCCAGGAAGAATGAAGTAGGCAAACAAGTTGAGAGTGAGCAAGGCAAAGAGGAGCTTTATTGAGTGACAGAATACCTCAGAGGAGGCCCTGAAGTGGGTACCTCCTCTCTACAGGCAGGTCATTTCAACATCTGCTCAGCTCTGGCTGAGCCCAAGGCTTCTATGGGCCTCAGAGGGGAGACAGCCAGCTGGTCCATGAGCAGGATTGGAAAAGGCACCACGAGTTCCCACTTCTGTCTGTAGGGCTGAAGGTGGGGCCTCACCAGGGACCTAACCCCTTCCACCCAGAAACCTGTCTGCCTCCTGCTGCTGTTCGTGGTGCCCAGGCTGTAGGTGCCAAGGGGTGACTGCAGACCACTGCTGAGCTGCCCTCAGCCCCCCATTGGCTTCTTTCCTATGCTCATCGGCACCCAAAGTCCAGAGAGGGCCAAGGTGGCAGGAGGCTGGTGTGTCAACAGCTTGGAACTGGGAGCAGACACTTCCAAGCTTGCAAGGGCAGGGGGGCCTTCCTGGGACCCCAAGAGTGCAGGGATGCCTGGGTCCACAGCCATGGTTTGAGTGACTGCAGCTGCACCTGGGGGTGTGGGGGCTGGATTCCTGCCTGCTCCACAGAGCAGGAGACCTGGGAGTGCAGCTGAGACTTGGGTGGCTGCAGCTATGCCCGGGAGAGCGGGGCTCCTGCCTGCTCCCCAACCCCACCAACAGCTCAGGGAGGCCTGGGTCCACAATCATGAGAAAGAACAGCATTACATAATGGTGTAATGCTAGAGGGATCAATTCAACAAGAAGAGCTAACTATCCTAAATATATATGCACCCAACACAGGAGCACCCAGATTCATAAAACAAGTTCTTAGAGACCTACAAAGAGACTGAGACTGCCACACAATAATAGTGGGAGATTTTAACATCCTACCATTGATATGAGACAGATCAATGAGACAGAAAATTAACAAGAATATTCAGGACTTGAACTCAGTTATGGATCAAGTGGACCTAATAGGCATCTATAGAACTCTCTACCCCAAATCGACAGAATATATATTATTCTCAGTGCCACATGCCACTTATTCTAAAATCCACGGCACAATTGGAGGTAAAATACTCTTCAGTAAATGCAGAAGAGAAATCATAATAAACAGTCTCAGACCACAGTGCAATCAAATTAGAACTCAAGGTTAAGAAACTCACTTAAAACCACACAACTACATGGCAATTGAACAACCTGCTGCTGAATGACTCCTGGGTAAATAATGAAAGTAAGGCAGAAATCAAGAAGTTCTCTAAAACCAATGAGAATAAAGAGACAACAAGCTAGAATCTCTGGGACACAGCTAAAGCAGTGTTAAGAGGGTAATTTAAAGCACCAAATGCCCAAATCAGAAAGCTAGAAAGATCTCAAATAGACACCCTAACATCACAATTAAAAGAGCTAGAGAAAAAAGAGCAAACAAATCTAAAAGCTAGCAGAAAGCAAGAAATAACTAAGATCAGAGCAGAACTGACAGAGATAGAAACACAAAAAACCCTTCAAAAAAATATCAACAAATCTAGAAGCTGATTTTTTGAAAAAATTAACAAAATAGACTGCATACTAGACCAATAAAGAAAAGAGAGAAGAATTAAACAGACACAATAAAAAATGATAAAAGGGATATCACCACTGATCCCACAGAAATTCAAACTACCAACAGAAAATAAACAACTCTATACAAATCAACTAGAAACTCTAGAAGAAATGGATAGTCTTAGACACATACAGCCTCCTAAGACTAAACCAGAAAGAAGTTGAATCTCTGAATAGACCAATAAAAAGTTCTGAAATTGAGGCAGTAATTAATAGCCTACCAAACAAAAAAAGCCCAGGCCCAGATAGATTCACAGCCAAATTCTACCAGAGATACAAAGGGGAACTGGTACCATTCCTTCTGAAACTATTCCAAACAATTGAAAAGGAGACTCTTCCCTAACTCATTTTATGAAGCCAGCATCATACTGATACCAAAACCCCGCAGAGACATAACAAAAAAAGAAAACTTCAGGCCATCGATGCAAAAACCCTCAATAAAATACTGGCAAACCTCAATAAAACACTGGCAAATCAAATCCAGCAGCACATCAAAAAACTTATCCACCACGATCAAGTTGGCTTCATCCCTGGGATACAAGGCTGGTTCAACATATGCAAATCAATAAACGTCATCCATCTCATAACAGAATCAATGACAAAAACCACATGAGTATCTCAACAGATGCTGAAAAGGCCTTTGATAAAATTCAGCATCTCTTCATGTTAAAAACTCTCAATAAACTAGTTGTTGATGAAACATATCTCAAAATAATAAGAGCTATTTATGACAGACTCACAGCCAATATCATACTGAATGGGCAAAAGCTGGAAGCATTCCCTTTGAAAACAAGAATGCCATCTCTCACGACTCCTTTCAACATAGTATTGGAAGTTCTGGACAGGGCAATCAGTCAAGAGAAGGAAATCAAGGGTATTCAAATAGGAAGAGAGAAAGTAAAATTGTCTCTGTTTGCAGATGACATGATTCTATATCTATAAAACCCCATTGTCTCAGCCCAAAAACTCCTTAAGCTGATAAGCCACTTCAGCAAAGTCTCAGGATACAAAATCAATGTGCAAATATCACAAGCATTTCTACACACCAACAACAGACAAACAGAGAGCCAAGTAATGAATGAACTCCCATTCACAATTGCTACAAAGAGAATAAAATACCTAGGAATACAGCTAACAAGAGATGTGAAGGGCCTCTTCAAGAAGAACTACAAACCACTGTTCAAGGAAATAAGAGAAGACACAAATAAATGAAAAAACATTCCATCCTCATGGATAGGAAGAATCAATAGCATAAAAATGGTCATACTGCCCAAAGTAATTTATAGGTTCAGTGCTATTCCCATCAAACTACCACAGACATTCTTCAAAGAAATAGAAAAAACTACTTTAAATTTCATATGGAATCAAAAAAAGCCTGTATAGCCAAGACAATCCTAAGCAAAAAGAACAAAGCTGGAGGTATCACACTACTTGACTTCAAACTATACTACAAGGCTACAGTAATCAAAACAGCATGGTACTAATACCAAAGCAGACATACAGACCAATGGAACAGAACAGAGACCTCAGAAATAACACCACACGTCTACAACCATCTGATCTTGACAAACCGGAAAAAAAAAAAAAAAGCAAGCAGTGGGGAAAGGATTTCCTATTTAATCAATGGCGTTAAAAAAAGAAAAAAAAAAACAAAAACTGGCTAACCATATGCAGAAAACCGAAACTGATTTCTTCCTTACATTTTATACAAAAATCAACTCAAGATGGATTAAAGACTTAAATGTAAAACCCAAAACCATAAAATCCCTACAAGAAAATCTAGGCAATACCATTCAGGACACAGGCATGAGCAAAGGCTTCATAACGAAAATGCCAAAAGCAACTGCAACAAAAGCCAAAGTTGACAAATGGAATCTAATTAAACTAAAGAGCTTCTGCACAACAAAAGAAACTATCATCAGAGTGAACACGCAACCTACAGAATGGAGAAAAATTTTGCAATCTACCCATCTGACAAAGGACTAATATCCAGAATCTACTAGAAACTTAAACAGATTTACAAGAACAAAACAAACACCACCATCAAAAAGTGGGAAAAGATGAACAGACGCTTCCCAAAAGAAGACATTTATGTAGCCAACAAACACATGAAAAAAAGCTGATCATTGATCACTAGAGAAATGCAAATCAAAATCACAATGAGATACCATCTCATACCAGTCAGAATGGCGATTATTATAAAGCCAAAAAACAATAGATGCTGGTGAGGCTGTGGAGAAATAGAAACGCTTTTACACTGATAGTGACAATATAAATTAATTCAACCATTGGAAGACAACAGTGTGGTGATTCGTCAAGGATCTAGAGCCAGAAATACCATTAAACCCAGCAATCCCATTACTGGGTATACACCCAAAGGAATAGAAATCATTCTACCATAAAGACACATGCACACATATGTTTACTGCAGCACTATTTACAATAGCAAAGACCTGGAACCAACCCAAATGCCCATCAATGAAAGAATGGATAAAGAAAATGTGGTACAGGTGTGGTGGCTCACGCCTGTGGTCGCTTGAGGTCAGGAGAGCAAAACCAGCCTGGCCAACGTGGTGAAACACTGTCTCTTCTAAAATTACAAAAAAAATTAGCCAGGCATGGTGGTGCATGCCTATAATCCCAGCTACTTGGGAGGCTAAGGCAGAAGAATCACTTGAACCCGGGAGGCAGAGGTAGCAGTGAGCCAGGATTGTGCCACTGCACTCCAGTCTGGGCAACAGAGCAAGACTTCATCTCAAAAAAAAAAAAAAAAGAAAGAAAGAAAGAAAGAAAAGGAAAGGAAAATAATGTGGTACGTAAACACCATGGAATACTATGCAGCCATAAAAAGGAATGAGATTCTGTCCTTTGCAGGGAGGGACATGGATGAAGCTGGAAGGCTTCATCCTCAGCAAACACAGGAACAGAAAACCAAACACCACATGTTCTCACTCATAAGTGGCAGTTTAACAATGAGAACACAGGGAGGGGAACAACACACATGGGGGCCAGTCGAGGGGGTAGAGGGGCAAGTGGAGGGAGAGCATTAGGACAAACAGCTTAAAACCTAGGTGACAGGTTGATAGGTGCAGCAAACCATCATGGCACACATATACCTATGTAACAAACCTACACATTTTGCACTTGTATCCCGGAACTTAAAGTAAAATTTAAAAGAAAAATTACCCTGTTTTATACACTAACAAGAACAGAGGAAAGGAGCACTTGGCCCAACCTTGAGGATTAAGTGGATTTGGAAGGAGCTGTCCCATGCTGAATCATAAAGGCTGAGTAAGAGTTAGTCAGGGGAAGTAGGGAGGGGATTGAAACATCATGAAAAACAAAGGTAAGAAACAACATAGTGTGGGGTTGGTGGGGGGAATCAAGAGGACTACTATGTGATGTATGAGACTGAGAATGACAGGAGATCAGGCTAGAGAGATAAGCAGTCACCAAGCCTTTTAAGACATATCATGCAGTACAACCTTTATCATACAGAGACCTTGCTACTATAGGGTATAGGCAGGGAAGTACTGAGATCAAACTGATATTTCATTGAATGAAGAAGTACCTGGAGGAGTACTAGACTAAAGGGTTGAAGATCAATTAAGAGGCTACTGAAATAAGTAAAAAGGCACTGAATTAGGATAGTGTTAGAAGTAATAAAAGGCACTCAGTGACAGAAATTTTGTGTTCAGTGATAAAGGCAGCAGTTGGTAGGTTGGGCTACTGGACAGGTAATGCTAGTTTCTGTGTTTGGAAATACTAGAGCAAGGGTGGATAGTGAATAAATCACTTCAGTTTTGGATATGTTGCTTTTAGATTCACTGTAGGACATCTAGTAAGTAAAGGTAAGCTGACAGGCAGAAAATTCAGACTTCAGGGCTCAATATATCTAAAAAGCATCCACATTTGAATGGTCACCAAAATTATTCTAATATATGAAATGATCCAAAAATAACACAGGGAAACAATGACTGAACATTTAGGAACACACATTTGAGGAAAAACCAGTGGAAAAAAATGCTTGAAGGAATTTCATATAGTCAAAAAGTTGCAAGGAAAATCAGGAAAAGTACTATCCAAGAGGCCAGGGAAACAGCTAAGGGCTAATACCTCTCTCTACCAGTATACAAAGAGAAACCATAAGGATTGGAAAAACTAACAGAGATCACGAGAGCTCAAAAAAAGTCACATCAAGGGCCGGGCGCGGTGGCTCAAGCCTGTAATCCCAGCACTTTGGTAGGCCAAGGCGGGTGGATCACGAGGTCAAGAGATCGAGACCATCCTGGTCAACATGGTGAAACCCCGTCTCTACTAAAAATACAAAAAATCAGCTGGGCATGGTGGCGTGTGCCTGTAATCCCAGCTACTCAGGAGGCTGAGGCAGGAGAATTGCCTGAACACAGGAGGCGGAGGTTGCGGTGAGCCGAGATCGCGCCATTGCACTCCAGCCTGGCTAACAAGAACGAAACTCCGTCCAACACCAAAAAAAAAAAAAAAAAAAAAAAAAAAAAAAAAAAAAAGTCACATCAAATAACAGTCTAGACTCTCTAACTCTGTTGTACTAACTTTTCAAAAATTAGCAGAACCTAATGGGACATCTCTTTCTGAGGTCTTAAAAGTAGTGAAGTCAATCTGAGTACAAAAGAGTAAAAGGACCACCAAACAAAGATGTACCCCTACCTATAGGAGATCATTTACAGTGATAGATTATTTACAGTGAAGAAAACTATTGATCTTATTGTAGTAAATTGGCACTACGTATTTTTTATTTTTATTTTATTTATTTTATTTTTCTCGAGTCAGAGTTTCACTCTGTCGCCCAGGCTAGAGTGCAGTGGCCTGATCATAGCTCACTGCAGCCTCAACCTCCCAGGCACAGGCGATCCTCCTACCTCAGCCTCCCAGGTAGCTGAAACTACAGGTGCACATGACCACACTCAGCTAATCTTTGGTATTTTTTGTAGAGATAGGGTTTCACCATGTTGTCCAGGCTGGTCTCAAGCTCCTAGATTCAAGTGACCTCCTGCCTCAACCTCCCAAAGTGCTAGGATTACAGGCGTAAACCACCACACCTGGCTAATGTACTTTTAATAAGTCAAAACTTGGTCAGGCCTGGTGGCTCATGCCTGTAATCCCAGCACTTTGGGAGGCTGAGGCAGGTGGATCATGAGGTCAGAAGTTCAAGGCCAGCCTGGCCAAGATGGTGAAACCCCATCTCTACTAAAAATGCAAAAGTTAGCCAGGCAGGCGCCTATAATCCCAGCTACTCAGGAGGCTGATGCAGGAGAACTGCTTGAACTCAGGCAGCAGAGGCTGCAGTGTGAGATGGAACCACTGCACTCCAGCCTGGGTGATACAGTGAGACTTTGTCTCAAAAAAAAAGTCAAAACTTATTGTCAAGCACGATAAAATGAATAGAGCATTTTTAAATTGTATCATTCTTGATTTCTTAAGTGTCACACATTATCTCCTCATTCACGACTTCAAGTAAACTCAACTATTGACAATATAAATGTCTTACAGCCCGATGTAACAAGGAAAAGTATTTAAGCATGGATGATGTAAAAACCTATGCTAGTAATTAGACAAAAATAATACAAATACAATAAAAATGTATCAGAAATGGAAAGAATCTTTGATGTTACATGAAAAAAAGATGAGAAAAGGTGAAAATAAATAGAGCAAGGGTCAATTTCTGTTTCTTGCTTTTGGCTCTACTTTACCACTTTTTGGCAGACAACCTGTCAAATTAAAAAATCACTTAGCCGCACATGGTGGCTCACACCTGTAATCCCAGCACTTTGGAGGCCGAGACGGGCGGATCATGAGGTCAAGAGATCGAGACCATCCCGGCCAACATGGTGAAACCCCATCTCTACTGTAAGTACAAAAATTAGTGGGCTGGGCGTGGTGGCTCACACCTGTAATCCAAGCACTTAGGAGGCCAAGGCGGGTGGATCACCTGAGGTCAGGAGTTCAAGACCAGACTGCTCAACATGGTGAAACCCTGTCTTAAAAAAAAAAAAGAAAAGAAAAAGAAAAAAAAAATTAGCTGGGCGTGGTGGCGCACACCTGCAATCCCAGCTACTCGGGAGGCTGAGGCAAAAGAATCACTTGAACCCAGGAGGCAGAGGTTGCAGTGAGCTGAGATTGCACCATTGCATTCCAGCCTGGCGACGGAGCCAAACTCCGTCAAAGAAAAAAAAAAAGAAACAAAAAAATGCTTACTCTTAGATGACTGTACTATGCTATACTAACTGGGAATGACTCACAAATGTTTGGTCCCACCCATACAGAAGAACTCTATAAGGAACTTTCAAAAAGACAACAGGAAGCATATTTTCAGATGAGCACCTAAAACAAAATCAGCAAAGAGTAGAAAGGACATGACCAAATTATTTACTTAAAATGGAAAAGTTAATTCCATTTTCTTGGAGTGAGGTGGGGGAAACTCCCAAGGTGTGAGTCATTGGATTAAAGAACAACTGGATCCAGAATTTAGCTGAGCTAGAAAAGCAGGATTTAGAACACAGCAGAGCAAGCATGCAGCTCTCTGGCCCAGAAAGAAAAAAAAGCCATGTTGGATTTGTGCCTCCAGAGTTTGAGTCAGAGAGAGAGAAAGAGAGTGGAAAGGAAGGCATGACCAGATTTGACTTCAGCACATAAAGAGAATCTAAAGCTGTTTTATCTTTTGGTTTATTTCTTTCTTTATTTATCCACTACTAAAACATTTAAATTACATTCAAGGAAACAAAAATGAAAGTTATTTCAAAATCTTACACCTACAAGGATCTAGATGGCTTTGCCACAGTGCTTGGCACATGTACTAGACCAACAAAGTTAGTATCATCACAACCTCTCTAGCATTAGCACTAATTTGATTTTGTTAATTTAGTATAACCAACAAATTTATAAAATATTTATTGCTGTAGTTACTAGCAAGAATGAACGAATGTTCATTCACTAGACTATATGCATTTATCTTGAATAAATTGACTACTTAATTCCTTGGCCTATTTATCTTTAATAATCTTGATGGCCTTTGTTAAAACTGGAAAAGGAATTTTATATGCAAGCATGTCCAATTTCTATTAAAGAATTTTATATATCTTACATATTCATTTTTCTGTCCTAATATATGCAAGCATGTCCAATTTCTATTTTTGTCATTTTTCATGGAATCAAAGTTTTCAATGTTTATTTAGATGTTCACTGTTTTTACTTGCCTTCATTTGGTTCTAGACTATAGTAGTTGCTCATCTACCAACAAATTCTGAAGTAGTTTTCATTATTACAGTCATACTGCATGCCTTAGAACTTTTCATTTACCTACTCCAATCACTGCACTTTAACTCTCTTATACCATTTAATTACGTATTTCTTCTCAAGTATAGTGCTATCATTCATTTTTTAAAGAAACTTTTCTTGTGGCTAAGTGATTACATAAAATTAAATGGACTCCAGACAATTCTACTCCTAGGTATCTACCCAACAGAAATGAAAGACACAAAGAATTATACACAAATGTTCCTGCCAGCACTGTTCATAATAATCAAAAATTGGAAGCAATCTGAATGTCCTTCAAACACTGTATAAACAAAATATAGTATAGCTGCAATAAAAATGAATTAACTATTGATAGATTTTACAACATGTACGAACCTCGAAAACGTAATGCTAAGTGAAAGAAACCAGCCAGATAAGAAAACTGCATCTTATATGACACTATTTGTTTGAAATTTCTAAAATATGCAAATCTATTACAGACAAAGAGCAGGCTGGTCAAGGTGGCTCAAGCCTGCAATCCAGCACTTTGGGAGGCCGAGGCGGGTGGATCACTTGAGGTCAGGACTGCTAGACCAGCCTGGCCAACATGGTGAAGCCCTGTCTCTATTAAAAATATTTTTTTAAAAATAGCTGGGCTTGGTGGTACACATCTGTAATCCCAGCTACTTGGGAGGCTGAGGCAGGAGAATCACTTGAACCCAGGAGGCAGAGGTTGTAGTGAGCCTAGATCTCGCCATTGCACTCCAGCCTGGTCAGAAAGAGCAAAACTCCAACTCAAAGAAAAAACACAAAGCAGATTAGTAGTTGCCTAAGGCTGGGGTTGGGATATGGAATTAACTGTAAATGGCATAGGGAAATGTTTTTTGAACTGATGCAACTCTTTTACAATTGAATTATAGTGATGGTTGCATAACTGTATAGAATTACAAAAAAAATCATTGACTTCAATCAAGTGACTTACATTTATAATAGGTGAATTTTATGAAATGTAAATTTTATCTCAAGCTGTTTTTAAGAAGCCAATGAACAGAGGAAGGATAAAAACAACAAACTATAAATACACACACACATATTTTAAATAACCTTGAAATTTAAGGGATTAGATTTGTCACTGTTAACTGTAGCAAAAAGTATTTTAAATAATAAATATTCAGTGCTTCCAAAAGTACCATAAAAGAAACTTTTCACAAGCTGATCATCATGAGAATGCAAATTAGCACAACCTGTCTGGAAAGTGGTTTGGCAAGGGAACATTAAAAATGTGCCCTTTCATCTACTTCTGAGAATCTACCCTAAAGAAATAATTTTATAAATGAATAAAGATCAGGGTATTAAGATACTGAGCAAAGCACGACTTATTTGGAAAAAAAAAAAAAAAAAAAGGAAAAACAGTAAATATTCAACAATGGAAGAATGGGTAAGAAGATTACAGCTCATCCATGAATACAACATGCCCTTAAAAACTGTCAGTGGGCCTGCAGCATGGTGCAGAGGATGACAACATCCTGGTCACTACTGCCTGCATTGGAGAGGAAGACACCCACCTCCCTTTCACCCTGTGTGGTGGGCTCACCCAGATGCCAGCTAGCAGAATGCTGATAGCTCTCTGTAATTTTGCAAATGATGCAAACTTGAAATTAGGAAATGTGACCTCATTGGTTAGAAGAGGGCTCTCCTATCACAACAGTGCTCCAGGGAAGATGGACTCAAATATTGCAGGATGATGCAGACTGCTAACCAAATGTAATTAAAAATGGATCTTTCTATTTATACAGCAAATCAACTGTATAAACAGAAAATTATCCACATTTCTGTCATTTTTCTGATGTCAGGAAGATTGTTCGGATAAGGAGGAGGGGAAGGACTTGAAGCCAGGATAAATCCCACAGATCATCTCATCATGGCCTACTTGGCTCATGGCTTTAGCTTTACTCATGAACTTTCTGTCCCAGAAATTCTTGTAGAGCTTACAGGACAAAGAGCAGGTTGTGCTAAAGGAAAAGTAGGATCAATGCATATGTATGCCAAGAACTTCTACAGGAGCCATGGCATTGTCGGAGCTCAGGTCTCCTGGGACCTGGTATTGGCTTGGCCTGTGAGTATAACAGGAAAGATGAGGTCTGAATGACTTTATATTTAAAGCCTACAATATAGAGGCTTTGTGGAAATTATCTTATATTTTCATCTGTGTGAATAAAATTGCTATGGAATGAGAGCATCTGCAAGATAGCAGCACCTAGCAGTAATTACTATAAGAGAGGCAATTTTGTACCTGGACTAAGGAAGGATAGGATGGATATTCTATGGCTCCATGAGACACAAAAATTTGCCTATTGTATATGTGGAAAGGGGATCATACTGATGAAGCTGCAGACTGATGAAGCTGCCATTATCAAGGCACAGTGTAAGTGATCCTGGAGTCAGTTGTACACAAGAAGAAATTCAAGAAGCAAGAGGACTGACTTTATTATGCTTCTCAAAGATAAAATGATATATAGCAATCTTGCCAGTGTTAAAGAATGAAAGGATGGCCGGGCATGGTGGCTCACACCTGTAATCCCAGCACTTTGGGAGGCCCAGGCAGGCAGATCACCTGAGGCCAGGAGTTTGAGACCAACATGGCCAACATGGTGAAACTGTCTCTACTGAAAATACAAAAATTAACCTGGTGTGGTGGTGCATGCCTGTAACTCCATCTGCTCAGGAAGCCGAGGCAGGAAAATCACTTGAGCCAAGAGACAGAGGTTGCAGTGAGATGACTACATGATGCCACTGCACTCCAGCCTGGGTGACAGAGCAAATCTCCATCTCAAAAAAAAAAAAGAAATGAAAAGAATGAAAGGAAACTGATGTTGACACAACTGATCCCAAACTAACTTTGGAAGAATTAGGCCATTTATTACATTTATTGCATTTTGAAGTTTATAATGTAAATCAGTGGATCCAGTTTAAGTATATTTTTGTTTTTTTAAAGACAGGGTCTTGCTCTGTTGCCCAGGCTGGACTGCAGTGGCACAGGCATAGTTCACTGTAATCTCAAATCTCTGGGCTCATGCAATCCCCCTGCTTTAGCCTCCAGAGTAGAATCAGATTTAGTTTAGCTCTGTTGTCAGGCTGGAGTGCAATGGCGCAATCTCGGCTCACTGCAACCTCCAACTCCCTGGTTCAAGTGATTCTCCTGCCTCAGCCACCCGAGTAGCTGGAAATTACAGGCACGCACCACCATGCCCAGCTAATTAATTTTTGGTGTTTTTAGTAGAGATGAGGCTTCACCATGTTGGCCAGGACGGTTTCGATCTCCTGACCTCGTGATCCACCTGCCTCAGCCTCCCAAAGTGCGGGGATTACAGGCGTGAACCACTGCGCCTGGCAGAATCAGATCATTTTAAGGGACACTTTAAATTTGTTATTATGCCTCAATGGAACATCCATGGTCAACTTTAAGAAACTTTGTATTCTTAACTTTGTTAAGAGAAATAAAACTCATAAAACAAGCAAACCAAAAAGCTCATAAATATGTTTGTACTATGGCATAAAATTAAGTTTTATAAGTTAGGGGGAAAATGTAATGGGTTCCAAAGGTCCAGTGGTACAATAAAAATACATCGTCCTGATGTTCCAGAGCTTCCCAATTTTCCTTCACAGAAGCAAACATGTTATCGGCCTCTTATATAATCAAAAAATGAAAATTTTAACTGAAAAAAAACCAGCAAACACAAAAATCTCAAAATGTTTAAAGGAAAAGTTCATAAATTCTTACACTCAGAAAGAAAAACATGTGGAGAGAAATAAAATTACTAAGTAATTAACAGGACCCAAGTTAGCAGAAGATACAAAAAGTACACATGAGGAATTTGGAGGCATTGAGTTAAATCTCTGCAACATGTAGGGTAGGAATTCTTTGACATCTATACTTATGCAAACAACATCCTAAAATAAAATCCAGTTCCTAAGGCAAGAGCCTTTCCTCCATCAGTAGGTCACAAAGCTGTCTTGGGCTGGCTTTACCTAATTGTCAAGCCAGAAGACACACTACCTCTCTCCTGTAATGAATTAGTAAGGTATATTTAATGAACAAAAGTTATTACAATTAGCAGAGAATATCCTTTAACATCAGTTGTAAGTATCCCTTAACATCTGTTATTGTATCCCTTAACTGTGACAAACTCCTACCTTTTGATTCCTGGCAATGTTGCTCTAACTTATACTCTTAACATAGAAATGATGACTGGACTCCTGCATTGGGCTACTTCTACAGCTACACCATGCAGAGATGGGGAGAGTTTCTGAAGATCTAAGAATAAATATATTAAAATACAATTTCCATTCTTACCCCATAAGGAAATAATATAGTCATTTTTATTATGACTGCAACTATAAAGTGAGTGAGGTACTCTAGAGTGACTTGCTCACCAACAACATTTCCAAAGCAATACAATAACTGAGTCACTATTCACTGAAGACTTAATTATCTCATACAGTCAGTGAAATAAAATAATATTATAAAAGTAACATTTCTACAGTCTTTGTTCAGAGTTCCAAAAGTGAATTTCAATATGGTTGCTGACTCTGAAAGTGATTTTCAGATTTATCTCTTAATAGCATTTGGCTACATTTCTTTTCTGGGATTAATAACATTTCTGCGTCAATTGAGTTAAACTAGAGGTCATGTTTTACCAACTTTTTGCTTAGTTTATGCTATAATGTTAGCTTTTCCTAGAATGGGCTAGTCAGCTGAGCTATAACATATATTCTCTTGGGTTTTATGCCATTTCCTAATTTTAAAATTAAAACATCACTTGAAGAAAAATAGCTACAACCTAGCAGCCCCTGCAACTTAGATTAAGCTGCATACAACATTAGCTTCAAAACAGAGTCAGAAAACACTCTAGAAAATCAAGTAAGAGACTTTTAGTGCTAAAAAGGTCTACAAAATACCCTCATCAATGAGGTAACTTAGGGCCTCAAAGAAGCTGCCTTTATAAGAACAAGACAAGTAAACAAAGCCAAGTCCAAAGTCCAAAATATTCCACTTCACAAATAGCCTCAGCAATCCTGAAAATATCTAAATAAAAAATTAAACTTTCAAATGACAGACAAATTTAAGAAACCACCCACTTGACTAAAAATATTCTTGGTAATAAATGACTGCTTTGAAAGGATCTGACATATAGGCCAGGCACGGTGGCTCACACCTGTAATCCCAGCACTTTGGGACGCAGACGTAAGAGGATCACGAGGTCAAGAGACTGAGACCAGCCTGGCCAACATGGTGAAACTGTCTCTACTAAGAATACAAAAACTAGCTGGATGTGGTGGTGCGTGCCTGTAGTTCGATCTACTTCGGAGGCTGAGGCAGGAGAATCGCTTGAACCTGGGAGGCAGATATTGCAGTGAGCTGAGATTGCACCACTGCACTCCAGCCTGGTGAGACTCCATCTCAAAAAAAAAAAAAAAAAAAAAAAAGTATCTTAGTATCTTACATACCAATAAAACTAGTTAACACTTATTTAGTCCTCACTGTGTGCCATGCCATGTATGAAGGCCTTTACATATATTAACTCATTTAATTCTCACAGCTGCATGAGGTATTATTATTATCTGCACTTTATAAACAACAAAAAAAACCCTAAGGCACTAAGAAGCTAAATTTCTTGCCAAAAGTCACCAAGGTAGTAAAAGGTGGAATCAAGATATGAACCCATGCAGTGACCTCCACAGCTGTCATCCCTAATTCCTTACTCCTGACTTCCCCAATCTTTACCACTCTCCCATACTGTCTTTTTTATTTTAGTCCAACTCATCATTTTGCAGATAAGCAAAACTGTGCTTGCTCCTCAAGGAAGAGATAAAATTCATTCAAGGTTTATAACTATTTAATAACACAACTGGTACTAAACTCAGGTTTCCTATTCACATTATGAGGCTTTTCACCACATTTAATCTTTTTCAAAAATAATTTATTTTGTTTTTCTAACATTCCACTCTCCTGCTGTGTGTGTGTTTTTTTTTTTTTTTTTTGAGACAGAGTTTCACTCTTATTGCCCAGGCTGGAGTGCAATGGTGCAATCTCGGCTCACCACAACCTCCACCTCCCGGGTTCAAGCAATTCTCCTGCCTCAGCCTCCTGAGTAGCTAGGATTACAGGTGTGTACCACCACATCTGGCTAATTTTGTATTTTTAGCAGAAACAGGGTTTGTCCATGTTGGTCAGGCTGGTCTCAAACTCCCAACCTCAGGTAATCCGCCTGCCTTGGGCTTCCAGAGTGCTGGTATTACAGGCCTGAGCCACCGTGTCTGGCTTTTTATTTTATTTTATTTTTTAAAGATACAGGATCTTGCTCCAACACCCAGGCTGGAGGGCAGTGGCACAATCATAGCTCACTGTAACCTCCAACCCCTGGGCTCAGGTGATCCTTCTGCCTCAGCCTCCCAAGAAGCTGGGACTATAGGCACATGCCACCATGTCTGGCTAATTAAAAAAAAAATTACAGAGACGGGATCCTACTATATTGCCCAAGCTGGTCTCGAACTCCTGGTGTCAAGTGATCCTCTCACCTCAGTCTCCCAAAGTGTTGAGATTACAAGCATGAGTCACTACATCCAGCCCTTGCCCTGAATTTTTTAAAAATTTTAGAGACATATGGTTGTATTTTTGACATTTTCACTAATATTAACTCATGGCACTTACAATAGTTCATTTATATTTTCCCATGGCATTAAGTATTTTTGACAATGTGACTTAATGACTATATGACATTTCATAAATTTCATTAGTTTACTTAACCATGTGTCTACTAACTATATGTGGTTAATTTTTTTACAATTAGCCTCTGTGATGAAACTGTTATACACACATCTTTATGTAACATCTCTGATAATGTTCTTAGATTAGGTCTCTAGAAATGGCATTACTGTGACTTAAAGGGTATAATAATAGCTAATACTTATATGGTGATTACTATTGCCAAACCGTTCTAAGTACTTTGCAGATATTCTAAGTTATACATATCCACAGATATTCTAAGTGCTTTACAACTATATCCTAGCTAATCTTTGCAACAATCCTATGAGGGAGGAAAAGAAGGTCCAGAGATAACAAGTGACTTGTCCAAAATCAGCCAGGAAGTGGCACAGCCACAATTCACACCCAGGTAGCAACAATAAAAAGATAACTCAATTTTTCAAATGGATATAAATCAATATTTCTACAAAAAATATACATACATATCCAATAAGGAGATAAAATGATGCTCAATTATTAGTCACTAGATTATCAGATTATTAGTCATTAAGGAAATACATTTCAAAATCACTAGATACCATTTCATACTCATTTGATGGCTACAAAAAAGACTGACATTAAGAAGTACTGACCAGGAAGTGGAGAAATTCCTGGTGGGAATGGTATAGACACTTTGGAAAACATTTTGGCAGTTCCTCAAAGTGTTAAAAATGGAGTTACCATATGACCTAACAATTCCATTCTAAGGTATATACCCAAGAGAACTGAACATAAATTCACAGAAAAGCTTGTACACAAACTTTCATAGTGACATTATTCATAACAGCCGAAAGTAGAAAATAGAAACTCAAATGTCCATCAGCTGATTGCTGGATAAATAAAAATGTGGTAGCTATTTCTACAATGGAATTTTATCCAGCAATGCAGTACTTATATAAACTGCAACTTATAGCCAGGTGTGGTGGCACGCGCCTATAGTCCCAGCTATTAGAGAGGCTGAGGCAGGAGAATCATTTGAACCCGGGAAGCAGAGGTTGTAGTAAACTGAGATTTGGCACTCCAGCCTGGGTGACAGAGCGAGACTCTGTTTCAAAAACAAAACAAAACAAAAACTGCAACTTAGAGGAACCTTGAAAATGCTAAATGAAAGAAGCCAGGAAAAAAAAGACCACATGTTGTATCATTCCATCTATACAAAATGTCCAGACAGGCAAATCTATAGAGGCAGATTAGTGGTTGCCAGTGTCTGGAGGGAGGAGAAAATAGACAGTGACTGCTAATGAATACAAGGTTTCTTTTGGGGTGACGAAAATGTTCTGGAATTAGGCAGTAGTAACAGATGCACAATTTTTGAATATACTAAAGACCACTACAGTGTATACTTAAAAAGTAAAAATGAACTAAAATGGTTGAGAAATTCATAAAGAAAACATAAATTTTGAAATAAAGTGCTTCTAATTGGTAACTTAAGATTTTAAATATATGAATTTTGAGGGAGAATCAGGACAGTAAAAGCCAAAGGAGAAAGACAAAGTCTTTGCGGTAACTACAGACAATGGAGACAAAGATGGAAATGTCAAAACTGTCAGAAAATTAAGAACCAAGAGAGTTACAGAATTTTGAAAAGTTCTATTGAAACACATACTAAGAAGTTAGAAAAGTGAGTTTCAGAATAGGGAGAAAATAAAAAGAATAGCCTCCAAAACTAAATCACCAAATGACTCATCTAAAAAGTTTCCTGATGACTTAAAAAACAATTTGTTGTTTTTCAGAAAGGGTCTCTCTCTCTGTGTCACCCAGGCTGGAGTACAGTACATCTAACACATCTCACGACAGTCTCAACCTCTTGGGTTCAAGTGATCCTCCCATCTCAGAGTCCTGAGTAGCTGGGACTACAGGAACACACCATCACGTGAGCCCAGCTAATTTTTATTTATTTTTTTATTTTTTATTTTTTTACCAGAAAGACAGGATCTCACTTTCTTGCCCAGGCTGATCTTGAACTTCTGGGCTCAAATGATCCTCCCACCTCAGCCTCCCAAACTATTGGGATTACAGGCATGAGCTACCACACCAGCTTTAAAAAATAATTAAGCAAAGGTTTACCCATCAGAAAGGAACAAGGTTAAAAAGGTAAATATATGATCTAAATTTATAAAACTGAAGGAGATATGGGCATATTTCACCAAATGCTAGTAATTGAGGACAAAACTAAAATTTAACCAGAATACTTAGGATTTGTATGAAAGTATTGCTTTTGCACAGTAAATTTATAAGACAAATTAATTATGGTGGATTTGATGTCAATATTTCAGAAGCACTCTCATTTGTTCTAAATAGGCTGAGATAATGATGAAAGATGGATGATGGCATACTGAACACTAGAATGTCAGCTCCATGGGGACAGAAACTTTTGTTTATCGATTATATAATTGACCTCAGCACACAGGAAGTACTCAATAACACTAGCTAACTGAATCAACAGCACTTTGAAATCTATAAAATATTGTACATGTTTTAGAAATTTATATGAGAAATGAAATGTTAATGAATAAAAAAAGTCAGTGATATCTTAGACCTAAAACTAGAATTTAAGGGAAGAAAAGAATTAACACCAAAATACTGCACTGATTGGAAGAACGTAAGAAGCCTACAGGATGTAGTGGTATTTGCCTGTAGTCTTAACTACTTGGAGGCTGATGTGGAAGGATCACTTGAGCCTAAGAGGTTTTTTTTCCTTGAGACAGGGTCTCATTTATCATCCAGGCCAGAGTGCAGTAGCCTGATCTTGGCTCACTGCAACCTCTGCCTCCTGGACTTCAGTGATCCTCCCACCTCAGCCTCTCAAGTTGCTGGGACCACAGGTGTGTGCCACAACACTCGGCTAATTTTTGCAATTTTTTGGTAGAGATGGGGTTTTGCCATGTTGCCGAGGCTGATCTCAAACTCCTGAGCTCAAGCAATCCACCCCTCTTGGCCTTCCAAAGAGCTGGAATTACAGGAGTGAGCCACTGCACCTGGCCAAATCTAAGTTTGAGTTCAGCCTGGGCAATGTAACGTAGCCCAGACTTTTAAAATCTCTTTTAAAAAATTTAAAAACCTACATAACTTGCTTGTGTTGTCAAATGTTTAAACATATTAATAAATTTTGCATGTTTTACACTGTTAATATTATAAAAAAATATAAATGAGTCTATACATTTCTAAAGAGTTAACTATTTAAATGGTACAAATACCTATACACTTAGAATTCATCATGGTCAATTTAAAGGAACACACAATGTAGAATATAAAATCCCCTATAGATGAAGATATAATTTAAGTGAAACAGAATAGACAACCAATACCAAGGAGATCTAAGGAGAAAATATAAAACCTAACTGTTAAAGCTATTCAATATAAATTAAACTAACAACAATAAACACAGAAGCAAATAAGACAGTCCGTCAACTTAAAAAGAATTCAGGCAAATGTGACAACACATTAATTATATGCTGTCACATTTGACACTATTGTAGTTTTTTTTTTTTTTTTTTCTGAGACGGAGTTTCGCTCTTGTTACCCAGGCTGGAGTGCAATGGCACGATCTCGGCTCACTGCAACCTCTGCCTCCTGGGTTCAGGCAATTCTCCTGCCTCAGCCTCCTGAGTCGCTGGGATTACAGGCACGCGCCACCATGCCCAGCTAATTTTTTGTATTTTTAGTAGAGACGGGGTTTTACCATGTTGACCAGGATGGTCTCGATCTCTTGTCCTCGTGATCCACCCGCCTCGGCCTCCCACAGTGCTGGGATTACAGGCTTGAGCCAACGCGCCAGGCCCTATTGTAGTTTTTTAACTGTTTTTCCTTTTTTAGGTAAGGACAATTTCTAACAATGACTGTTTCAGCTAATATAAGTTTACATGAAGAAGAAGATAGACCATTGCTCTTATTTTAATCAATATATATATAAAAAGTATAAATAGTAAAATCAATACCATCAAAATAAAGGTGTTTTATATAAAAATATCACTAAGAAGACTGCAACTAAATATTTACTCAACACAATTATTACAAAATTTTGTTTTTCCAGTCAAAGTGCTCTATTGTTAAAGATAAATGTCACTAGTTAGCTCATTTCACTTCTTTTTAAGTAAGATACTTGCAAATAACTGACATGCAATTAAAGCTGTAACTCAAAGTTTAAACAATCCCCTTTGAACACAATAAAAAGACCACTAAAATGTCCTGGTATACTTCTTACATTTTAATAGTTTTTTTATTTAGCTGTTAAGGACTTTAATCTAAAATATCAAGCAAAATTTGAGATCATTAATAGGTCATTAATAGAAATCTATTGAAATTAATGAATCAGTTTGAACTCTGAAGTTTAGTAAAATATGTAAATTGGCTCAAATATAAGAGATCTCTACTATTCATTAAAATTACAATTTTTAAATACTTAATCTGAGCCAATTTAGATGCTATGCAAAAGCACTTAAGCAAGTTTTGAGTTTTCTGATAAAATAGAAATTCATTTGATAGTTTATTGAAATGAACTTTAAAAGAACAGTCATAACTCAGAAAATTATTCATACCTTAACTTTTTTTCCCCCTTCTCAAACCGTTTTTCAAGACCCTGAGATACGTACACTGTTTCAGGGATGTTATCTTAGTAGCAGAGCCGGATTTACAATAAGGAAGTGACAGTGCAGATTCTGGGTTTTGACATACATGCTTTACCATAGAAAACATTGTGCAAGTAAAGAATACTAAGGCTCAGAGATACTACATATACTAAATAAAATGATAGTTTTTTTTTTTCTTTCTTTCTGAGACGGAGTCTCATTCTGTTGCCCAGGCTGGAGTGCAGTGGTGCAGTCTTGATTCACTGCAACCTCTGCCTCCTGGGTTCAAGTGATTCTTCTGCCTCAGCCTCCCAAGTAGCTGGGATTACAGGCATGCACCACAATGCCCAGCTAATTATTTTTGTATTTTTAGTAGAGATGGGGTTGTGCCATGTTGGCCAGGCTGGTCTCAAACTCCTGATCTCAAGTGAGATATCCGCCTGCCTCAGCCTCCCAAAGGGCAGGGATTATAAGTGTGAGCCAACGCATCTGGCCAATTTTTTAAAAGTAAGACTGCTGCTGCTATATTTATACTGGGCTGAAACGTATAAAAAGCCATTCCTCTTCCCCCATGCCCCTGTCCAAAATAAGCTTTTCCATCCTAGAACTCAGAAAATGTATATAAAATATATATATTTTAGGGCCAGGTGTAGTGGCTCACACCTGTAATCCCAGCACTTTGGAAGGCCAAGGTGGGAGCACCACGAGGTCAGGAGTTCGAGACTAGCCAGACCAACATAATGAAACCCCATATCTACTAAAAATACAAAAACTAGCTGGGCATGGTGGCATGCACCTGTAATTCCCTCCAGCCTGGGCAATAGAGAGAGATTCCGCCCAAAAAAAAAAAAAATATATATATATATATATATATATATTTCAGTATATCCTTATTATCTTTGTTTTCTAAAATTGAAAATATTTAAATATTTTATGTGACCCCTTTGCTCCAAAGCAATTTAATTATGTTTTTCTTTAAAACTTACAGGGAATATTTAATACTTCTACTTAAAATTAACGACTTAATTTCTAGCTATCTAGTTTATAAAATATTTCCACATACACGACCTCATTTTATATGGTATAAATTCAAGAGGATTAGTCTTACATGTTTAATAATTGCTTGATGATTTCATTTTTACTTAATGTTGAAAGCATATTTTAACAAACTCACATATTTAGCTCCTACTATAAAAAACGAGAATGCAAAACTAGAAAGCTATTATAAAATTATACAAATAGAAAGTGATTAACATAAAATTAGGTATAAGAATTTAATAATTCACAAAATATATATCTACAGCAAGAAGTTCAATATTTTATCACAGTGTTCCTTTTACTTTCTTAACCTTTGTTTACAAGCTCTTATAACCCTTCTTTAAAATTCAGGTGTTTGCCGCATGTTCTCACTCATAGGCGGGTGTTGAACAATGAGAACACATGGACACAGGGAGGGGAGCACTACACACTGGGGTCAGTTGGGGGGAAATAGGGGAGGGAGGGTGGGGGGTGGGAAGCTGGGGAGAGATAGCAAGGGGAGAAATGCCAGATGTAGGTGATGGGGAGGAAGGCAGCAAATCACACTGCCACGTGTGTTCCTATGCAACAATTTTGCATGTTCTTCACATGTACCCCCAAACCTAAAATGCAATAAAATAAATAAATGGGAAAAAAAAAAAATTCAGGTGTTTGGACCAGGCGCGGTGGCTCACACCTATAATCCCAGCACTTCGGGAGGCCAAAGTGGGCAGATCATGAGGTCAGGAGTTCAAGACCAGCCTGACCAACATGGTGAAACTCTGTCTCTACTAAAAATATAAAAATTAACCAGGCATGGTGGCGCGTGCCTGTAATGCCAGCTACTCAAGAGGCTAACGCAGGAGAATCACCTGAACCCAGAAGGCAGAGTTTAGAGTGAGCCAAGATCGTGCCATTGCATTTCAGCCTGGATGACAGAGCCAAGACTCCATCTCAAAAAAGAAAGAAAGAAAAGAAAAAGAAAGTCAGGTGTTCATCAGGATCAATACTAAAACATTTAATCCTCTTGTTATAAGATCTATGATCTCGGCCAAATGTAAAGTAACAAACATTCATCCCCATATTAAGCAGTCCTTAGCCTCTCATTCATATGCTTTGGGCATAATAAGAGCTGAATGTATACTTAGTTATCCACATACACGTTTACAAACACACACACACACAAACTTTTCATATAATTAATTTTTGCTGTCAACAGAAATGCAAAGATAAGTTTCTGGCTTTAAGAACTCAGAACATGACATTTTGGGTTTGATGATAAAGAAAAAAAGAACTCAGAATATCAAAAAATCTATGGGAATACAATCTATAGCTACTAAATTTCTAATTTGTGCTGAGTTACAGAGTTTTAACACTTCCATATATTTTAAACAATGTGACTCATGTTGACAAAGATTCCTTGCTTGGCCAAACTTTACTCAGGTTTATGAAGTTTCTTCTAGGCTCATCTGTGTACTTCCTTGTAAAATCCAGTTTTAGCAAAGGAACCTTGCTAAGTCAGTTTAGCCAGAACCCCCTCAACCTCGACATCTGATCATCCTGGATGTATGATCAGGTTCCTCATCATCTACCATCCCTCAGGTTATGTCTGAACACCCTAGCTTGACCCACCGAGAATCCCATTAAGTTGGTTTAGCCAGAATCCCCCTTACCCCTTATGCTTCCTCTTAGTAATTTTCTACCCAAAGACCCTCACACTGGTTTTTGGCTATAGATTCCTACTTGCCCATGCTATATTCAGAGTGAGCCCAGTCTTTCTCTACTCTCACCTCACAACTCCTTCCCCTCACTCTCTGACTCCCCACTGTAGTGGTTTCTATACCTATCTCAATGGTCCTGAATAAATCTTCCTTACCATGCTTTAACAAGTGTCACTGAATAATTTTTTCCTTACCAATGTCTCATTTGTACAAATTTATTCAACTCAGTAAGATTTCAATTTACATGTAAGTCTACTGACAAATTAATCTGGACAGAGAGTGCCTGACCTGTATTGCTTTTCTCATGCCACATTTCCCCCCATATGCAAGGGCAGAGCCACCACAGGCTCCTTGGGAATAGCAACAATTAAAACTGGGGGAAAAACAAATGATCATCACTGAAGCATACAAACACCTACCTTAACTTAATTACCCTCTGTATCCACTTATATTATTGCATGCACAGAGGTGTTACACCCCCTAACTTACTGCCTTCTTAACTCACTGCCAATGAGCTTACACATCCAACACTCTACTGAATAGCCAGCCCTGAAGCCACCAATGACAGACCTCTACCTGACAAGTCCAAGGACTACTTTCAACCCTTATAATGCGGCATTTGAGGGCTATTCACAACTCTCTTCTCAAAACCTCTCCCCTGCTTTGTATTTCACAAATCTAATCTCTCTTGGTCCTCCTACTTCTATGGATGGTCTTTTAAGTCTGCCTTCTTTTTTCCCTGCCAGCTGTTCAAATGTTGGTCATTCCCACGATTCTTTCCCATCTTCTACTTTTCCAGCTATATACAAACTTCCCTAGGAGTGTATTTCCTGTAGCCTTCACTACATGGGCTGATAACACCCAAGACTATCTCCCTCTAGGCAGATGATGTGGCTACACGTAAAGAATTTACTTCTAACAGTCCTTTTTATTATATCATTCTTCCACATTATCACCATGACTGCTAGTCTAAAAACAAAGATTTAACCATGTGATTCTATTACTTAAAATATTATCAAACTCCTCAATACCTGATCCTAAAGGAAAAGCAGCATGACACTGAAGTCCTTCAGGACTTGGTCCTAATCTACCTTTTCTGCCTCATCTCCCATCTTCTGTCTTGTATGATTCACAAAATAACTCAGTTTCTATAAAACATCACTATTTTAACTCCTTCATGTTATCACTCATGATAGATATTAGTGCTGCCTAGAATGTACTTCCCCTCATTTGGATGACAAAGTCTTGCTCTTCTTTCAAGGCTTGTTTCAGCTGTCACCTCTGGAGAAACCATTCTAATCCTTCTTTCTTCACTGTCTTATCATTGGTCATTTCATCCTAAACATTTCAACTGCAGTTCATTTGACTAGTACCTACCTTGGCAATTATTTTACAGTACTGAACTTATCCAGAGACATGCCCACTTATGTAGAATCCCTAAAAGCAAGGATCCTATCTTTCACTTCTGTATCCCAGTCAACTGGCAAATATGCCACATAGGAGATGCTCAATAGAGGTCCCCAGCCAGGCTTGGTGGTTTACGCCTATAATCTCAGCACTCTGGGAGGCTAACCTCAAGTGTGCAGATCACTTGAGGTCAGAAGTTCAAGACCCACCTGGCCAACATGGTGAAATTCCGTCTCTACTAAAAATATAAAAATGAGCCAGATGGCTCATGCATAAAAGATATAGATTTTCAATTGCTCAGAAAATTCTATTTGTTAAAATGGCTCATTCTCTCATGGTGTTAGGAAACTATGGCATCATTATGACTGGTGTAATCCCTTACCTATTAAAACATATTTGAGTTTTAAATTTTATGTAGATTAAGAAATGGGCCGGACATGGTAGCTCATGCCTGTAATCCCAGAGCTTTGGGAGGCCGAGGCAGGCAGATCACGAGGTGAGGAGCTCTAGATCAGCCTGGCCAACATGGTGAAACCCTGTCTCTACTAAAAATACAAAAATTAGCTGAGCATGACAGCACACACATGTGATACCAGCTACTCAGGAGGTTAAGGCAGGAGAATTGCTTGAACCTAGGAGGCAGAGGTTGCAGTGAGCCAAGATTGTGCCACTGCACTCTAGCCTGGGTGACAGAGAGAGATTCTGTCTTAAAAAAAAAGAATAAAAACAAATGTACCTCAAATTCTCTAAAACCAAGTAATTATGTTTGCTAAATCTTGCAAACATTTTATTCTATAGCTGAAGTACCTGTTTGTTTTATATTGCTCTAACAGATTACCACAGACAGAATACTTTACAAATATATTACATATAATTTCTCACAGTTCTGAGGGCTGAGAAGACCAACATCAGGGTGCCAGCATCTGGTGAGGACCTTCTTGCTGCATTATACCATGGCAGAAGGCAGAAGGGTAAGAGAGCACAAGAGAGGGAGAGAGCAAGACGGGACAGAGCTCATGTCTATAACAAACCCACTCCCAAGATAACAACATTGATCCATGACCTAATAATCACCTCTTATTAGGCCCCACCTCCCAACACTGTTGCATTGGGGATGAAGTTTCCAACCCATGAACTATGGTAGACACATGCAAACCTTAACATTCTATCCTAACATCCAAAATTCATGTCCTTCTCACAATGCAAAACACATTGATTCCATCCCAATAATCTTAAAAGTCTTAACTCATTCCAACATCAACTCAGAAGTCCAAAGTCTCATTTAAATCAGACACAGGTGAGACTCAAGGCATGATTCATCCTGAAGTAAATTCCCTCCAAGTGTGAACCTGTTAAAACGAGTTATCAACTTCCAAAACACAGGGCACAGGCATAGGACAGACACTCTCATTCCAATTGAGAGAAATAGGTAAGAAAACCAGAGTAACTGGTCCCAACTAAGTCCAAAATCCAACAGGTAAAACAGCAGTAAGTCTTAAAGCTGGACAGGAATCTCCTTTGATGCCATGTCCAAAATCCTGGGCACACTAGGACAGAGCTGGGCCCACTGGGGAAAAGGGCTGGGCTCACAAAGACCTCAGGCAGCCCTACCTCTATAGCATTGCCGGGCTCAGTCCACCCAGCAGCTCTCAAAAGTTGCAACTGTGTGCCTGCAGCTTTCCAAGGCTGCAGTTATATGCTGGTGGCCCTATAGTTTTGTGGTCTTGGGGCTGCCTCACTCCCACAGCTTCACTAGGCACTGCTCCAGCGGGAACTTTCAGCAGTGGCTCTGCCTCTGCTACACATCTCTGTCTGGGCCCCCAGGCTACCCGGGACAACCTTTGAAATCTAGGTGGAGGCTGCCATGGCCCCACAGTTCTTGAATTTGGAGACAGAATTATCACCAAGTGTACACCATTGAAGTTTATAGCTTGTACCTTTCAGAGCAGTAGGTTCAGCAATACCTGGGCCCACTTGAGCCACAGCTGGGGCAGTGCTGCCACAGAATGCAGGGAACAGAGATAGGGGCAGCCCTAGGCAACAAGCCCATGAAAGGCGCCAAAGGGCACCCTGACTCAAAATTGTTCTGTCTTCCTAGAGGTCTGGGCCTGTGATGATAGGGATAACCTTGAAGATCTCTGAAATGGCTTCAGAGTCACTCTCCCATTTTCTTGATCATAGTACCTGGCTCCCTCCTACCCATACTAATCGCCTTAGCAAACAGTTAGTTACTTGGCCACATCCTTGGCTAGCTCTCTTAAACATGCCTTTTCACTCCTTACATAGCCAGATTGCAAATTTTCAAAATCTTTCCTTTCTGCTTCTCTTTTAATTATAAATCTACCCTTAAGTCATCTTTTTTCTCTTGCATCTTATTGTTTGCAGTTACAAACAGCCATGCAGCTTCTTCAATATTTTGCTTAAAAATCTGTTCCACCAGATTCCTAGCTCATCACTCCTAAATTCTGCCTTCCATAAAGAACTAGGGCAGGGACACAATTTAGTCATGTTCTCTCCCACTTCTTAACAAAGATAACCTTTACTCCTGTTTCCAATAAGATATTCCTCTCTTCCATCTGAGAGCTCATCAGAATGGCCTTTACTATCCCTATTTCTATGAATATTTTGATCATGAATACTTAGGTAATCTCTAAGGTATTTCAGATTTTTTTATACAGGTCTCCCCTTCTTCATAGCTCTCACCAGAATCACCTTTAATAAATGCTCTATTTACCGCAATAGGCTTTTTCTAGCCTGCTCCTCCAAATTATCCTCTACCCATTACCCAGTTCCAAAGCTGCTTCAACATTTTCAGGTGTTTATTACTGCAACACCCCTGGCTTCTTGGTAGCAATTTTCTGTCTTAGTCCATTTTGTGTTGCTATACCAGAATACCACAGGTTGGGTAATTTATAAAGAAAATAAATTTATTTCTCACAGTTCTGGGAGCTAAGTTCCATATCAAGATGCCATCATCTAGTGAGGGCCTTCTTCTTACAGCACCCCACGGCAGAACATGGAAAGGCAGGCGAGCATGAGACAGGGAGAGAGCAAGATGGGGTCAATCTCACTTTTATAACAAGCCCACTCACACAATACTAACCAACTCCTACGACAACGATAAAAATCCATTCACGGCTGGACATGGTGGCTCATCCCTGTAATCCCAGCACTTTGGAAGGCCATGGTAGACAGGCTGCTTGAGCCCAGGAGTTTGAGATCAGCCTGGACAACATGGTGAGACCCATCTTCACCAAAAAACACAAAAAATCAGCCAGGCATGGTGGTGCATACCTATAGTCCCAGCTACTTGGGAGTTGAGGTGTGAGGATTGCTTAAGCCCAGGAGGTAAATTCTCACAAGCATTTAAGATGAATACTTCATGAACAGAGATGCAAAAATCCTTAACATATAAGCAAATCAAATCCAGCAATATATAAAAGGGATAATACATCACAACCAAGTGTAGTTTATCTCAGGAATGCAAACTTGGCTTAATATTCAAAAATCAATGAAATTCATATCTACAACAAAGTATGAGGGGAAAGGAGAGGAGAGGAGGGGAGAAGAGGAGAGGGGACGGGGAAGGGGAAGGGAGAAGAGGGGATGGGGGAGGGGAGAGGAGGGAACAGGTGAGGGGAGAGGGAAGAGGGGAGGGGGAGAGGAAAGGGGAGGGGAGGGGAGGGGAGAGGAGAGAGGAGGTGAGGGGAGAGGGGAAAGGAGGGAAGAGGTGAGGGGAGAGGGAAGGGGGGGAGAGGAAAGGAAAGGGGAGGGGAGGGGAGGGGGAGAGGAGTGGAAAGAGGAGGGGAGGAGAAGGGGGAGGGGAGGGGAGGGGGAGAAGGGAGGGAAGGGGAGGGGAGAGGAGGGGGGAGAGGAGGGAGAGGGGAGGAGAGAGGTGAGAGGGGAGGGGAGAGGAGAGAAGAGGGGAGGAAAAGGGAGAGGAGAGGAGGGGGAGGAAAGGGGGATGGGAGGGGAAAGAGGAGGGGAGGGGAGGAGGTGGACAGGAGAGGAAAGGGGGGAAGGGAGGAGAGGGGAGAGGAGAAGGGAGAGGGGAGGGGAGGGGATAGGGAAAGGGAGGAGGGGAGGGGATAGGGAAAGGGAGGAGGGGAGGGGAGAGGAGGGGGAGGGTACAGGAGAGGAAGGGGGGAGGAGAAGGGGGAAAGGAGGGGGGAGGGAGGGGGGAGGAGGAACAGCAGCATATAGGAGAGGGGTTTGTATAAGTAATACAGGTTGAGGCCGGGCGTAGTGGCTCATGCCTGTAATCTCAGCACTTTGGGAGGCCAAGGCGGGTGGATCATGAGGTCAAGAGATCGAGACCATCCTGGTCAACATGGTGAAACCCCGTCTCTACTAAAAATACAAAAAATTAGCTGGGCATGGTGGCACGTGCCTGTAATCCCAGCTACTCAGGAGGCTGAGGCGGGAGAATTGCCTGAACCCAGGAGGTGGAGGTTGCGGTGAGCCGAGATCGCGCCATTGCACTCCAGCCTGGGTAACAAGAGCGAAACTCCGTCTCAAAAAAAAAAAAAAAAAGTAATACAGGTTGAGCAACCTAAATCTGGAAATTTGAAATTTGAAATCTGAAATGTTCCAGTGAGCGTTTCCTTTGAGTACTGTATCAGTCTCAAAAAGTTCTGGATTTTGAAGGAAATTGATTTTGGATTTTTGAATTAGGGATGTTCAACTGGTAAGTGTAAGTCTAATGCAAATATTCCAAAATCCCAAAAAATCTGGACTCCAAAAAACTTCTGATCTCAAGTATTTTCGATAAGGGTTATTCAACTGGTATTACTATACCAAAAAACTTCTGATCTCAAGCATTTTCGATAAGGGTTATTCAACTGGTATTACTATACAAACACACCACCAAAAAAAAAAAGAAAAATTATAATAGCCACAAGCTATTGACTGCCTATCCCATGCCAGGTATTCTATTAAGTTCTTTACATGAATTCTCATTAAATGTTTACAAAAGTCCCATGAAGTAAATACCATTATTAGCCTCCTTTTACATATGAGGAAAACTGAAAACACAGAGACTCCCTAAGGTCACACATCTGGCAAGCAGTGGAGCCAGGATTCCAACACCAGTAGTCCAACTCGAAAATCTTTAACTACACTGCCTCCCTTAAGGCCTCTGCCTACAGTGGTTGACTACCCCTAAAGAACTGAGAGCAGCTCTATTTTCTTCTCCCCAATTTTGTCAACTTCTGGGTTTGCATTCCCAGAATAAATCATTCTCTTTCAGGCTTTTCTGCCTTAAACATATGCTTCCAGCTAGAATGCACTGCTCTTTTTTATCCAGCTAGCAAAGCCCTACTCACTCTTCAAACAGTGGCTTAAAAACAACTTTCTCTGTGAAACCCTCTTCATTCCTCCCACATTTTCTGCCCCCAATCCTGGGGGAAGGAATACATCACTCTCTTAGCTCCCTGGAAACAATGATTCACAGATGCTACTATTGTTTGACTTATTTGTACTGTAATTATATTTTTCCAGGATTATGTACTGGGCACCACACTGCACTGCAAGAATAGACACTCAGATATTAAAGACTAAGAATGCATAATGGCCCCAGTTTAAGTTCTACTAATCGAAATAATACTGTTCATTCTAACAATACTTTACTATTTCTATGTATGTATCTGCATACGTCAAAGATTCCTTGGTAAGTAAAATTAATCTTATGCTTCCCAGGTTCAGATTGAGGCTTTTAAACTGTATCTTACCAACCACTTCTCTCAATTCTCACATTAATACTCTGGCACTACAACTTCTCAATAATACCAAAATTGTGCCTAGAATTGGAAACATATTATCTATATTCTACGTTTGTTAAAACAAAGGTCCAACCAAGAGTAAGACATTCACATTAAGGAAGTAGAGAGAAAAATCAAACTATACAGTACTTCAAAAGCTGCTCTGTTAATCCTATCTACCTTGAATATTCACTCACTCTCTTCTACTTCCTATACCCCAAGTTGCTTTCACTAAGCTATTACTTCATCTAACATTTCTTTTTGGGGCCAGGTGTGGTATCATGCCTGTAATCCTAACACTTTGGGAGGCTGAGGTGCGAGGAGGGTTGCTTGAGCCCAGAAGTTTGAGACCAGCTGGGCAACATGGCAAGACCCTGTGTCTTAACAAAAAAAAAAAATCCTTTTTTGAGATATAATTCAAATACCATACAATTGCCAATTTAAGTATACAATTCAGAGTTGTGCAGCCATAGCCACAATTTTACATTTTCATCATCCCAAAAAGAAACTCATATACGTTTAGCAGTTGTATCCTATACTAGTCAAGAAAAAAGCAGAACCAATAGCATGTATATTTATTTATTTATTTATTTATTTTTTTTTTTTTGAGACAGAGTCTTGCTCTGTCGCCCAGGCTGGAGAGTGCAATGGTACAATATCAGCTCACTGCAACCTCCACCTCCTGGGTTCAAGCAATTTTCCTGCCTTAGCCTCCCAAGTAGCTGGGACTACAGATGCATGCCACCACGCCCAGCTAATTTTTGTATTTTTAGTAGAGACGGGGTTTCACCACATTGTTCAGGCTGGTCTTGAACTCCTGACCTTGTGATCTGCCGACTTTGGCCTCCCAAAGTGCTAGGATTACAGGCATGAGCCACCATGCCCAGCCAGCATGTGTATTTTATATAGAGATATTTATTTAATGGAAGTGGCTCATGTAACTGGGGTGGGGGGGATGCTGGTAAGTATGAAATCTGCGGGGCAGGTCATTAGACTAGGGATTCAGGGAAGAGCTGTTATGTAGTCTTGAGTCCAACAGCTTTGTGAGGGCAAAATTCCTACTTTAGGGGGAACTCAGTCTTTTTTCTTAAGGCCTTCAATGATTAGAGAGGCCCACCCACATTATGGAGGGTAATATGCTTCACTCAAAGTCTATATTACTCAAAGTCTACTGGTTAGTCACATTTAAGAAATACCTTCACAGCAATATCAGGCTGGTGTTTGACCAAAAACTGGTCAAGTGAAAAACTGATACCACAGCCTAGCCTCACTGACATAAAATTAACCATCACATTCCTAATTACCCTCAGCCCCTAGCAACTATCATTTCTGTCTCTATGAATTTACCTATTCTACATATTTCATATAAACAGAATAATACAATATGTGGCCTTTTGAGTCTGGCTTCTGTCACTTTAGTGTTCTCAAGGTGCATCCATGCTGCAGCATGTATCAGTACTTCAGTCTTTTTATATTGCAAATAATATGCCATCATATGATACACATTTTATTTACCCATTCATCAACTGATACACATTTGGGTAGTCTCTACCTCTGGCTGTTTATGAATAATGCTGCTATAAACATTCGTGTACAAGTTTTTGTTACATATTTTCATTTCTCCTGAATACACACCTAGAAGTGGAATTGCTGTGTCATATGGTGACTATAACATTCCTTTTTATTATGTGAACTTTTTTATAAGATTCAAAACTACAAAGTTCGTTTATTCTACAAATAATTACCATAGCTATACTGGGAAAATATAGCATGATCTTATTTTCCTTCCTTGAGTTTTAGAAATGAAAGAAACGGGCCGAGTGCAGGGGCTCACACCTATAATTCCAACACTATGGGAGGCCGAGGTGGCCAGATCACCTGAGGGAAGGATTTTGAGACCAGCCTGGCCAACATGGCAAAATATCGTCTCAAAAAAAAAAAAAAAAAAAAAAAAAAAAAAGAAATGGAAGAAACCTTATAATTATTAGTATACTTACTATTTCTATGGTTAAACAGTTAAAGAATCAAATACAATATAACTATTTCTGGTTTTTGTTTTTTTTTTTTTTTTTTTTTGAGACGATATTTTGCCATGTTGGCCA